>NC_083226.1:9355258-9660506 GCF_032191835.1 Heteronotia binoei | reverse complement strand
AAGGACATAAGAGAAGCCATGTTGGATCAGGCCAGTGGCCCATGCAGTCCAACACTCTGTGTCACATAAGAACATAAGAGAAGCCTGTTGGATCAGGCCAATGGCCCATCCAGTCCAACACTCTGAGTCACATAAGAACATAAGAGAAGCCATGTTGGATCAGGCCAATGGCTCATCCAGTCCAACACTCTGAGTCACATAAGAATATTAGAGAAGCCATGTTGGATCAGGCCAATGGCCCCTCCAGTCCAACACTCTGTGTCACATAAGAACATAAGAGAAGCCTTGTTGGATCAGGCCAATGGCCCATCCAGTCCAACACTCTGAGTCACAGAAGAACATAAGAGAAGCCATGTTGGATCAGGCCAATGGCCCATTCAGTCCAACACTCTGTGTCACATAAGAACATAAGAGAAGCCATGTTGGATCAGGCCAATGGCCCATCCAGTCCAACACTCTGTGTCACAGAAGAACGTAAGAGAAGTCCTGTTGGATCAGGCCAATGGCCCATGCAGTCCAACATTCTGTGTCACACAATGGCCAATATATACACACACACACACACACACACATACATACACACACACTCTGGCTAATAGCCATTGATGGACCTCTGCTCCATATTTTTATCTAACCCCCCCCCCCCTTGAAGCTGGCTATGCATGTAGCCACCACCACCTCCTGTGGCAAGTGTTGGGGGAGAGTTTTACAGATATAGTGATATGCCAAAAAGCCAAATAAATGAATTTTAGATCAAATAAACTCTCCCTCAAAGCTAAAATGACTAAACTGAGGCTTTCATATTTTGTTCACATTATGAGAAGACAAGAATCTCTGGAAAAGACAATAATCTCTCCAGACATTCCTGCAAAGCAGCCATCGGCCCCAGGGCGGCCTGTAATCTCCTGGTTCCCCTCTGAATCCCTTTTTCAAAGATTAGTGTAACATTTGCTACTCTCCAGTCTTCTGGTACAGTGACTAAATTATGTGACAGGTTACATATACGGGTTGGTAGATCAACTTTGGGAATGTTTGAGTTCCCTACGAACTCTCGGGTGTATGCCGTCAGGACCTGGAGACTTCTCAGTTTTTAATTCCAACAATAAGTCTATAACTTCCTCTTCGGGCTCCCTTTCTGAAAACAGTGTCTGTACCAAATAATTTCCTGAGTCAAAGAGGCGTGGAGTGGGGCGGGAGGGAGAGTTATTTCCCCCTTTGTCAGGTGCACACGAATGGAATATTATACTGCCTGTTTTGTATTCAGCATCTGAATCTGGGGATCGACTGGCCCCTTTCCTCACTTGACAGCAGTGTCATCCATTCTCAAAGATCACTGAAGAGGGATTCGCGTTAACTTTTGTGTTGCTGTCAATCCTTAGGCACGTCAGCCATGGAATCGGTGTCCTTGAACTTGCCTCAGAATGTGGTGGAGGGATCTGCGAGAGCCTACTTTTCCGTCCTTGGTAAGTTCTTGGGAGGCTGGACTTTTTCTTTTCTCCAGTCTGTGTCTTCTACCGGAGGGTCAGCCCTTGACACACACAAGTGCGCTTGTACAAGGACACACACCATTTCCCCAGCAGAAATCAACTCTCTCCCTTCAGCTGCTGTTAACCACAGTGGGGGGCAGCTCCATTCCATGGGGAGGGGCGGTGGCTCAGTGGTAGAGCATCTGCTGGGTAAGCAGAAGGTCCCAGGTTCAGTCCTCGGCATCTCCAACTCGAAAGGGTCCAGGCAAGTAGGCGTAAAAAAACCTCAGCTCGAGACCCTGGAGAGCCACTGCCAGTCTGAGTAGACAATATTGACTTTGATGGACCGAGGGTCTGATTCAGTAGAAGGCAGCTTCGTATGTTCATATGTTCCCTCCCCACAAACACACTGCTGAGGCTAATAGCTTTTGGGGCAAATTGTGTCAGGGGAGAAAGATGTTAAACCCCCCTTCTAACTTGGTTGTCACAGGAATATTGAGCTGTATGGGGCATGGACTTGTTAAGAATGTTTAGAGGGCAGAGCTGTGCAGCGCTTTGTGGCTAAGAAATGCAGCAAAAATACGTGAGGCAAAGATAGTGCCAGGAGCAGGGCTGCCAATCCCCAGGTGGGGGCAAGGGATCCTCCAGTTTGGAAGCCCTCCCCCCGCTTCAGGGTCATCAGAAAGCAGAGGAGGCAGATTGTCTGCTGGGCACTCCATTATTTCCTATGGAGACGAATTCCCATAGGGTATAATGGAGAATTGTTTGGTGGTTATCTGGGGCTCGGGGGGGGGCTGTTTTTTTTAGGTAGAGGCACCAAATTTGCAGCATAGGATTCAGTGCCTTTCCTCAAAAGACCCTCCAAGTTTCAAAAAGATTAGACCAGGGGATCCAGTTGCGTGAGCCTCAAAAGAAGGTGCCCCTATCCTTCATTATTTCCAATGGAGGGAAGGAATTTAAAGGGACGTGGTCCCTTTAAATGTGATGGCCAGAACTCCTTTTGGAGTTCAATTACACTTGTAGCAACCTTGCTCCACCCCAAAGTCCCCAGATATTTCTTGAATTGGACCCCGGCAGCCGTAGCCAGGAGAGGGAAGGAAAAGGACTTGCTTCATTGAAGGCAGGTTCACAAGCACAGGGAGTAGAACCAAACAAAAAGAAATAATAAAACAGAACACTTTCCCTGAGTAAGTGACAGTCGGGTTGCCCACTCTGACTTGGGCGATTCCTGGAGATTTGGGGCTTGAGCCTGAAGAGGTCAGAGTTCAAGGGGGAGAGGTCTTTGGGGTTGTGATGCCATACGACTCTGCCCTCCAAAGCAGCCTTTTCCCCCACGGGAAACAATCAATGGCCGTTTTCCCAATGAGCTTACCTCGGAGCGACGTCCCTCTTCACCGCGCAGCGTCTGCGCGGATTTCCCACCAACTGCTCCGAGGCTGCTCCGAGGAACCAGGAAGTTCCCAACCTTTTGCGTCGCAAATGGAAACCGCCAAAAACCAGTTTACATTTGCAACGCAAAAGCTGCGGGACTTTGCGGCTCTTCCGGGTTCTGCGGAGCAGTTGGTGCGAAATCCGTGCAGACGCTGCGCGGTGAAGAGGGACGTCGCTCCGGAGTAAGGTCAGCGGGGAAAACGACCTTTGTCCTCTGGAGATCAGTGGGGGAGATCTCCAGGCCCCCACATGGAAGCTGGCAACCCTAAGTGACCAGCTTATTCTGCACCACACTATTACTGTGCCCAGGCCATGCCAGGGCTGGTCTATTAGGAGAGACCACAGGAGTTTCATGCTTCTTCGATGGCCAAAGAGAGACCAAAGAAAGGAAGGGAAGGAGCAGCCTTACCGTAGAGAAGGGAAGGGCTCAGGTCACTGGCGGACAGCAAGAGGGCTCCCTCTCCATTAAATGGGGAGAACTGAGTTTTTAACCACTTAACCACTACACCAAACTGGAGAGCCAGTTTGGTGTAGTGGTTAAGTGTGCGGACTCTTATGTGGGAGAACCGGGTTTGATTCCCCACTCCTCCAGTCGCACCTGCTGGAATGGCCTTGGGTCAGCCATAGCTCTGGCAGAAGTTGTCCTTGAAACGGCAGCTGCTATGAGAGCCCTCTCCAGCCCCACCCACCTCACAGGGTGTCTATTGTGGGGGAGGAAGGTAAAGGAGATTGTGAGCCGCTCTGAGACTCTTCGGAGTGGAGGGCGGGATATAAATCCAATATCTTCATTTACCTCACAGGGTGTCTGTTGTGGGGGAGGAAGGGAAAGGAGATTGTGAGCCGCTCTGAGACTCTGTCCTTGAAAGGGCAGCTGCTGTAAGAGCCCTCTCAGCCCCACCCACCTCATAGGGTGTCTGTTGTGGGGGAGGAAGGTAAAGGAGATTGTAGGCCATTCTGAGACTCTGTCCTTGAAAGGGCAGCTGCTGTGAGAGCCCTCTCCAGCCCCACCCACCTCACAGGGTGTCTGTTGTGGGGGAGGAAGGAGAAGGAGATTGTAGGCCGCTCTGAGACTCTGTCCTTGAAAGGGCAGCTGCTGTGAGAGCCCTTTCCAGCCCCACCCATCTCACAGGGTGTCTGTTGTGGGAGAGGAAGGGGAAGGAGATTGTAGGCCGCTCTGAGACTCTTCGGAGTGGAGGGCGGGATATAAATCCAATATCTTCTTCTTCTTCTATATGAAGTATTGCAAATTAGATAAACTAATATGGGGAATGGAGGAAAAATTGATCAGCAGAATATATAAATATCTTCTCAAAGAAGAAACACCGATCTTGTCATTTTTGAATTTACCCTCCATACCTGGGCCCACTTTTCCATTTCCGGGTTCTGTCTTATATTTTTGGCCCACTGGACCATCACTTCCATTAAGCAGGGAGAAGCACACATCCTAATTCCTTTGCAAAAATAAACATAATGGCCCCCAAGAGTCTGAAAGCATGTCGAGTGGCTTTTGCATAAGCCAAACTGACCTTCTACAATCCAATTTGGTGTGTGTGTGGGGGGGGGGAGGGGTGCTCCTATCTTTGTGCCGCTTTCCGCACAAATGCCTGACTTCAGTCTTAAGGGAGAACATGTCAAAGCAATCTGAAGGCGTTCACTAATTTCCAAGCTGCCTGAATTCCCACTGAGTCTTGCCCCACAGGTGATGTTCTGGGCACAGCTCTGAGTGACACAGAAAACCGTCTCCAGATGCCTTCAGGTTGCGGGGAGCAAAACATCGCAATGTTCCTGGCCAATCTCATCGTCTTAAACTACCTGAATGACACCAAGCAGCTGACGGAAGAAAAAAAAGTCCTGTTCGTTGGACGTCTGTCCAGTGGTGAGTGGCTCTCAAAACTGGCCCCAGGAAGTAGATAATTCGGTTTGTAATGCCCATCTTCTGGTTGCAGAAGTTGGAGTGTGTTTGCTTAATATCTTAGATTAATATCTTAGATCAACATACCATTGTACTAAGATTTGCATCAGGTTCCTTGAATTCCCAAGACACTCTCTCTCTCTCTCTCTCTCTCTCTCTCTCGTAAGTCTCCAGCCCTTTTCTCCATATATTCTCTATACTTTTCCCCATTTATCTCTGCAAAGAAAGGGGATAGAGACTTTGTAAAAAAAAAAAACGAAAAGGGGAACTCAGAGACCCTAAGGCATATTTTTGTTAAAAAGTATGTTGCTCTTTTCAGACAATGTTGGTTTATAGTAGGACAGCTAGATTAGTATAGTATTATAGTAGGACAGCTAGATTCAAGTCCAAAAGTCTTGTAGAAGCAAACTCCACCGGAGCAATTCACCGTTAGTGCGCTTAGTGTTATGGAGAAGAATGATCTGTGTGCAGGGTAAACTTTGGTTCCCACACGTATAAGGCCTTCGTTTCCCTCGAGCCCACTCAATATCCAAACACTCCTTCTCCACAGCTAAGCAGTGTTGTTTCTTGGCCAGCGCTGTGGAGAGGAGCCTTTTAACCATTCTGCAACACTGCCTCTCTCTGAAGACAGATTCGGGTGGGTTGCCATATTGGTTTGAAGCAGCGGAACGAAGTTTGAGTCCCGTGGCAAGGTCAAGACCAACAGCTTTATTCAAGGTATAAGCTTTTGTGTGCATGCACACACAGAAATATACCTTGAATACAACTTTGTTCGTCTTAAAGGTGCCACTAGACTCAAACTTTGTTCAATCCCTCTGAAGAGCCCTGGTGGTCTTGAAAGTCGTTTCCCTCAAAATTTGCTGGATGTTTTGCTCCAAACGTCATGCCAGGCAAATTCAGTCACTTTTCCGTAGGAAAACCTGAGCTTTGAGCCAATCATGCTTCGTATTTAGCCAAACACAGGGTGCTTTTTCACACCTGCTGAACAGTGCAGTTTCATCAACGATTTCAGGTTTTCACGGCTGGCATTATCGTTAGGGTTTGTAGAATCTTTCGGGCTCAAGTGCCGTGTTCTACTGGAGAAAGTTTTCCTTCCAGACGTTTTCGTTCTCAGCTGCGGAGAACATCCTCAGTGACTCAGTGCACAGCAGCCAAGAAGGTCAGAGCGCCTGCTCCGGCTGCAACGCCACTGAGGATGTTATCCGCAGCTGAGAACGAAACGTCTGGAAGGAAAACTTTCTCCAGTAGAACACGGCACTTGAGCCCGAAAGATTCTACAAACCCTAGTGCAGTTTCAATCCACTTCAGTGACCGTTTTGCAATTTCACCAAGTAAGATCCACTCGCAAACTGCATTGCAAGTGGATCGAAAGTGCGTTATTTAATGTGAATGAAAGCACTATATAGATGATACGCTAGGCCAGATATCTGCAGCTTATCGTTTTGTGTGTGTGGAGTGCTTTCAAGTTGCAGCCGACTTCTGGCGACCCCAGCAGGGGCTTTCAAGGCAAGAGAGAAGCAGAGTCTTCCTTGGTGGTCTCTCATCCAAGGGTTCCCCAGCAAGAGGCTTCCGAAGCAAAGGAGAAGCAGAGGTAGTTTTGCCATTGCCTTCCTTTGCGGAGCTGTCCTTGGGGAGGTCTCCATTCCAACCACTAAGCTTAGCTTCTGAGAACTGACAAGATCGGGCTGTGAAATGCCATCGTCCTTGCAATAGTGTGATGTTACCTGCTTGTTAAAAAAAAAAAATGAAAAATAAAGCGGTTGATACATCAGGTTTTGGGACCTTTTCTCCCACTTCAGGATACCAAAGGCAGCTGTCGTTCAGATCCCCCACTGGATTCTTCAATACTTTTGGGAGCCAATATGAAGAAGGAAACCTGTGGTGAGAATTCGGAAACTCTTTTGGGGGGGCTGTTATGGAGGTGGGTCTGTGTTGCTAAGGCAACAGGGCAGAGGACCCCAACATGGCGCCCGTCAGCACCATGGTGCCTGCCAGCACCTTTGCTGGGCCCCGCCAAGGGCTTTGAGAATGTGGGCAGGGCTGTGTGGGGCTTTTGGTCAGGTGGCCAGGTCCCCCCTGGCCCCTGACAGAGGATGGGAGCCCAACAGGGCATCTGATTGGCTGTGCAGTTTAAAAGCACTACCTGTAGGATTTAGTTTAGTTCGGTTTATTTGATTCGTATCCCGCCCTCCCCACGGAAGCAGGTTCAGGGCGGCTCACAAACGTAATAGAATAACAATAAAAACAGTTAAGTTAAACATTAAAATAAACAATTTAAAACAGTTTAAACAATTGGATGCTAATTCTGTATGATTTAGGATGGCAGTCAGTGTTCTTGGTCACCCCATCGGATCTAACATCGTGGCGGTGGTCGTCATTCAGTTAAAGGCTAACTGAAATAGTATCGTCTTGCAACCCTTGTGGAACTGGTTATATATAACCTCTCTCCCTGATGCTTTGTGGTTGGCTCCGCCTTCTGCGGCAGCCATTTTGTGATTCACTTTGCTTCCTGTGGCAGCCATTTTGTGATTCACTTTGCTTCCTGCGGCAGCCATTTTGTGATTCACTTTGCTTCCTGCGGCAGCCATTTTGTGTTTGTGCCTGCCACCCTATGTCAGAATTCTAAGGGTGCCCAAAGGCTTAAAAACCCCGCAAAAGGGTGTTGCTTTTCCCTACACAAAGTGATGAGCTTCCCAAAACGAGTGACTCCGAGAAGCACTTGGAGGGATTTGAGGAAGGAGCTCACCCGGCAGTCCGCCAAAGTCCTCTTCTGCTTGAGGAAGAATCCAGTGCCTGGGCTTGTCCTCCAGCCTCAACTGCTGGTGCTCTCGAGCAGGGCTGGGCAAACTAGGTGATTGCCTAGGGGCACCAAACTGGGCATCCCCCATGTGACTTAGTGACAGTATCAGTGCATAGGGTTGCCAATCCCCAGGTGGGGGCAGGGGATCCCCCGGTTTGGAGGCCCTCCCCCCGCTTCAGGGTCGTCAGAAAGCGGGGGGGAGGGGAAGGAAATGTCTGCTGGGAACTCTGTTATTCCCTAGGGAGATTTATTCCCATAGAAAACCATGGAGAATTGATCTGCGGGGGGTGCTGTTTTTTGAGGTAGAGGCACCAGATTTTCAGTATAGCATCTAGTGCTCCTCCCCAAAATACCCCCCAAGTTTCAAAAAGATTGGACTAGAGGGTCCAATTCTATGAGCCCCAAAAGAAGGTGCCCCTATCCTTCATTATTTCCTATGGAAGGAAGGAATTGAAAAGGTGTGCTGTCCCTTTAAATGTGATGGCCAGAACTCCCTTTGGAGTTCAATGATGCTTGTCACAGCCTTGATCTTGGCTCCACCCCTAATGTCTCCTGGCTCCACCCCCAAAGTCTCCTGGCTCCACCCCCAAAGTTCCCAGATATTTCTTGAATTGGACTTGGCAACCCTATCAGTGCAAGGGTGGGATGCCAAAAGTTAGACTTGCCTCGGATGCCAGCCCTAGTTTTGAGGGAATAAGGATCCCCACCTCGCCCCAGTGCTTTTATGCCTTATGTGCAAAGCCATATAGAGATGGTAAGCGGGGGGGGCTCTGGTCCAGCCGTCTGCCTTCCTTGCTGAGTGTGGTCCCCCTTCCTGATTCCACTGTGCTGTTTCCCCTCAGGGTCACCGTTCTCACCTACAAAGCCTTGGCAAAGGGCAAGGAGTGGATCTACGTCGACGACAACGTCCTGGACCAAGCACTGAACTGGATTGCCAGCAAACAGGGGCCGGATGGCTGCTTCCATCAGGCTGGGGATATCTTCAACAACGCCGTGAAGGTGATGTCCCCCGCAAAATCCTCTTCGCCTTATCCATAACCACGGCCCGTTAACGCCTCTTCTGGAATTTAAAAAAAAAATGGGGGAAGGGGAGTTCAATTTGAGTTGATATCTGTGGGAATTGAGCTTGTAACTTTCATACAAAAGAGCGAATTTGTTAGCAGAACAGTGATCTGCTTTATGCCAAGGCTTTAGGGCCCTCATCCCTTGCTAACAAATTCGCTCTTTTGTATGAAAGTTACAAGCTCAATTCCCACAGATATCAATTCAAATTGAACTCCCCTTCCCCCATTTTTTTTTAAAAATCTCATCTTCCATTCAGGAGCCGTCACAATTTTAAACCCCACCATTTAAATCCCACCTCCATCTATCATTATAGCAGCAAAATCCAGTTGGAGTTATTGGGGGATTGTGTCAGCGTACCAGACCCAGCCTCCTCCCCCACCCCCACCCCGGTCACGTCCTTTGGACTAGCTGCACTACACAGAGGTTTACTTGTGTGTCACAGCTGATCTTCCCACTTTCACCCCAAAAACGTCTGCACAGAGCGTTGCAAGTCTGCGAAAGAGCAGCACGGGTTCCACAGAACACGTCATGTTTTCTGTGGTGGGCAAGAGGATCTGTGGAGACCTTCACAGCATCATTTGCCACACATTTGTTTTATGCTGTGGTCATCGCTGGCCAAAGAGGTTTTTGTCCGTTACTGAGGCACTCAAGGAACCTAGACAAACAGGGCAAGTGTAATAGCGACTTTATCAGACCCTATTTGGTAATGGGAGAGGGCAGAAACCCTGTCTTCTGGTTTTCTGCCTCTAGACTGATGTATGGAAGGTACTTGGAGGGTGTGGGGGGCAACTCTTGCTTGGGAGATTCCTGGAGATTTGGGAGGACAGAATTTGAGAAGGGGAGAGAACTCAGCAGGGATGTGGTGCCACAGAACCCAGTATCCAAAGTTGTGGTTTCTTCTGGGGAAACCGACCTCTCTGATCGGTTGTAATCCTGGAAGAACTCCAGGCCCCACCTGGAAGTTGGTAACCCTGGTTGAAATGGTGAGGCTGGACTTCTTGCTGGGGACCGCTGCCTCTCCACTGGAGGGTTGGGAGCTCCTCTCCCCCCCCCACACACATGAGGGTTGGGGACATCAGGAGGGGCAAAAACCAGCCACAGAGCTTTGGTCTGTTGGTGGGCAAGAGGATCAGGTGGGGGAGGGGATCTTAACCACTACACCAAACTGAAGAAGAAGAAGAACTGCAGATTTATACCCTGCTCTTCTCTCTAAATCAGGGGGATGAGAAAACCACCACCGTGTCCCACTCCAATTGTCTGAACTGGTTTTTTTTTTCCATTTAAACAGGAAGGAGCAAATTATACCCTCCTACTGACTGCCAAAGTTGCTGTTTCATTGCTGGAAGCTGGCCGTACCAGCTCGGTATGGAGTTACACATTTATTTATTTGTTTGTTTGTTTGTTTGTTTGTTTGTTTATTTCTGTTTTTAAACTGCCCTCCCCCGTAGAACAGGACTCAGGGCAGTGTGCTTCAAAATACTCATACAATACAGCAAAGGGTTAAAAGCATAAAATACAATTATAATTACAATAAATTACAAGAATATCAATCCGATGACTGTAAAATGCCAGGGGGGAGGCAGGAGAAGCAGAGGAGGCAGAAAAAGCAGGAGTGCCGTCCGGAATGGGAAACTATTGCTTCCTGTCCTCAGTCAAAGGACATCTCTGCCTTACAAGCCCTGCGGAACAGATCCCGTAAGAAGCCTTTTGAGGCAGCTCACTCTGTCACTAAGGAAGAAAGAAGACTCTAGATTTATACCCTGCCCTTCTCTCTGAATCAGAGCCTCAGCGTGGCTCACAATCTCCTATATCTTCTCCCCCCGCAACAGACACCCTGTGAGGTGAGTGGGGCTGGAAAGGGCTCTCACAGCAGCTGCCCTTTCAAGGCCAACCTTTGCCATAGCTATAGCTGACCCAAGGCCATGCCAGCAGGTGCATGCGGAGGAGTGGGGAATCAAACCCAGATAAGACCCCACCCACTTAACCACTACACCAAACTGAAGAAGAAGAAGAAATGCAGATTTATACGCTGCTCTTCTCTCTAAATCAGAGACTCAGAGAGGCTTACAATCTCCCATATCTTCTCCCTCCACAACAGACGCCCTGTGAGGTGGGTGGGGCTGCAGAGGGCTCTCACACCAGCTGCCCTTTCAAGGACCTCTGCCAAAGCTATGGCTAACCCAAGGCCATCCCAGCAGCTGCAAGTGGAGGAGTGGGGAATCAAACCCGGCTCTCCCAGATAAGAGAGCTTTGGCTGACCCAAGGCCATTCCAGCAGCTGCAAGGGGAGGAGTGGGGAATCAAACCCGGTTCTCCCAGATAAGAGAGCTCTGGCTGACCCAAGGCCATTCCAGCAGCTGCAAGGGGAGGAGTGGGGAATCAAACCCGGTTCTCCCAGATAAGAGAGCTATGGCTGACCCAAGGCCATCCCAGCAGCTGCAAGGGGAGGAGTGGGGAATCAAACCCGGTTCTCCCAGATAAGAGAGCTCTGGCTGACCCAACACCATTCCAGCAGGTGCAAGAGTGGGGCATCAAACCCGGTTCTCCCAGATAAGAGAGCTATGGCTGACCCAAGGCCATCCCAGCAGGTGCAAGTGGAGGAGGGGGGAATCAAACCCAGTTCTCCCAGATAAGAGTCTGCCCTCTTAACCACTACACCAAACTGGAGTGACCTCGTGGCAGGTCCTGAGGGTTCTGGGTCCAAGCTTGGTGAGCTTGGCGTTTTCAAATCTTTTAGTGAGCTGGCTCAGCTTGGGCCTCAGATAGCACGTGGGTGGGTGGGCTTATGGGCAGGTGGGTTCCCTCTCTCCTGCTGGCAGTAGCCCCGTCACTCTCCCGGCATTCCAGGGCCTTGCCTGCACTCTTCCTCCTTGGCCTGCCCTGCGCCACTGCTTAAGTCCCAGCCACGGGACAGGATGCCACTGGGCTCTCCAGCTCCGCCCCTCCCTGGGCAGGATTTGCGCAATGGACATCCCTCCCGCCCAGTGGGGCACCTTCTCTCCAACCTCACCCTCTTGCCTTACGCTCAGTGTGAGGTGGGGCTGCAGTGCTGGGCCAGTCTCTAGCTTCCCTGCCCTGCACTGCCCTGTCCACACACCAGCCACTGCTCCTGTTTGCCGTTTCCTCTCTGCCAGTGGCTTCTCCCATGCTCTGCCTCCGCTCAACGGAGGAGGGGCACGCCCCCCCCCTCCTGCACCAAGTGAGGGGTGCCCCCTATAGCGTCTGCAGCTGCCCCACCCAAACTTCGCCAATCCTCCCTTTCACTGAAAAGGAAGATTGGAAAAGATTGGGTGGGGTTGTTGCAGATTCTATAGGGGCGCTTCCCCCATCGCCCCCCTGCTGGCAACCACCACTCCCCAGACTTTCACCACCCGTTTCCTCTTCCGGCATCGAGCCTGTCTCCTGCTCTGCTTGTAAGTGCGGAGTTGCAGACGCTGTCTTTGGAAACCTAGCAAGGAGATACCTTCCCCGTTATAAGGCCCGGCTGCCTTAATCTGACCTCTACTGTCTTCACCCATTATGAATGTAAGCGTCTTGTTTAGGAAAGGACAGCACGCCTTCAGCTTTTGAAGAAAAAAACAACCCTTAACCTTAGCTTGACAGCACTTAACCATGCTGTAGCTATCTGAGAGACAATGAAGGACTCCAGTTATCCGGCATGTAAACTGACAGAGGGGATGGTTCAAAAGATTCTGAGATCACCAAATTCCAGAGAGTGACCCCGTATAGCAGGGGTGGCCAATGGTAGCTCTCCAGATGTTTTTTTTTGCCTACAACTCCCATCAGCCCCAGCCAGCATGTCTGATGGCTGGGGCTGATGGGAGTTGTAGGCAAAAAAAAAAACACCTGGAGAGCTACCGTTGGCCACCCCTGCCATATAGTAACTGGGGCATGTTGAACTGAACACCTAAATTATATCAGGGAATTCAGCCATATCTTGCACAGAGGCCGAGACATACAAACGGACTCTCTGTTTCCAAAATTTCTAGTCTTCGGGGTGCCTTGGACTATGCTGCATGAAATAAGAGGTCTCTCCTTTATGTGTAAGTACCCTGAGAATTTTGATTCCTCTGTGCCTGAGTCCGGCATCTTCCTCTTCCATTTAGTACCCTGTGGTGCAACAGTGCCTCTCTTGCTTGGACGTGGCTTCTACCAGGGGCGTTGATGTCACCTATGAAAAGGCTCTCCTCGCCTACACTTACAGCTTGGCTGAGGATGAAGAACGGTGGCAAAAGTTCTTGGAGGACTTGAAGATTTCCGCTACGAGAACAGGTAGGTGAAATCTGGATGAAGAGTTGGCTCATACCATAGAAACTATCAGGGCCCCACCTCTGTCTTTCAGCTTTGCAGCTTGATATACCTCGAGTTCAACTCTTCCTCCTCCCTGTCTGATGTTCAGAGCCAAAGTGAGGAAAATGGAGCATTAGACCATGCCTGCATATTCTCTTCATGTGCCTCGTGCCTCAGTTTCCCTCAACACACCAGCTTAACCCTTTAGGGGAGGGGCTCAGTGGCAGAGCACCTGCTTGGTATCCAGAGGGTCCTCGGTTGAATCCCTGGGGCATTTCCACTTTAAAGGATGATGATGAAGAAGAAGATATTGGATTTATATCTCACCCTCCGAAGAGTCTCAGAGCGGCTCACAATCTCCTTTACCTTCCTTCCCCACAACAGGCACCCTGTGAGGTAGATGAAGATTTTGGATTTATATCCCGCCCTCCACTCTGAAGAGTCTCAGAGCGGCTCACAATCTCCTTTACCTTCCTCCCCCACAACAGACACCCTGTGAGGTAGATGAAGATTTTGGATTTATATCCCCCCCTCCACTCCGAAGAGTCTCAGAGCAGCTCACAATCTCCTTTACCTTCCTTCCCCACAACAGGCACCCTGTGAGGTAGATGAAGATTTTGGATTTATATCCCGCCCTCCACTCTGAAGAGTCTCAGAGCAGCTCACAATCTCCTTTACCTTCCTCCCCCACAACAGACACCCTGTGAGGTAGATGAAGATATTGGATTTATATCCCGCCCCCCACTCCGAAGAGTCTCAGAGCGGCTCACAATCTCCTTTCCCTTCCTCCCCCACAACAGACACCCTGTGAGGTGGGTGGGGCTGAGAGGGCTCTCACAGCAGCTGCCCTTTCAAGGACAGAGTCTCAGAACGGCCTACAATCTCCTTTCCCTTCCTCCCCCACGACAGACACCCTGTGAGGTGGGTGGGGCTGGAAAGGGCTCTCACAGCAGCTGCCCTTTCAAGGACAGAGTCTCAGAACGGCTCACAATCTCCCTTCCTCCCCCACAACAGGCACCCTGTGAGGTGGGTGGGGCTGAGAGGGCTCTCACAGAAGCTGCCCTTTCAAGGACAGAGTCTCAGAACGGCCTACAATCTCCTTTCCCTTCCTCCCCCACAACAGACACCCTGTGAGGTGGGTGGGGCTGAGAGGGCTCTCGCAGCAGCTGCCCTTTCAAGGACAGAGTCTCAGAACGGCCTACAATCTCCTTTCCCTTCCTCCCCCACAACAGACACCCTGTGAGGTGGGTGGGGCTGAGAGGGCTCTCGCAGCAGCTGCCCTTTCAAGGACAGAGTCTCAGAACGGCCTACAATCTCCTTTCCCTTCCTCCCCCACAACAGACACCCTGTGAGGTGGGTGGGGCTGGAGAGGGTTCTCACAGCAGCTGCCCTTTCAAGGACAGTCTCAGAACGGCTCACAATCTCCCTTCCTCCCCCACAACAGGCACCCTGTGAGGTGGGTGGGGCTGAGAGGGCTCTCACAGCAGCTGCCCTTTCAAGGACAGAGTCTCAGAACGGCCTACAATCTCCTTTCCCTTCCTCCCCCACAACAGACACCCTGTGAGGTGGGTGGGGCTGAGAGGGCTCTCACAGCAGCTGCCCTTTCAAGGACAGAGTCTCAGAACGGCCTACAATCTCCTTTCCCTTCCTCCCCCACAACAGACACCCTGTGAGGTGGGTGGGGCTTGAGAGGGCTCTCACAGCAGCTGCCCTTTCAAGGACAGTCTCAGAACGGCTCACAATCTCCCTTCCTCCCCCACAACAGGCACCCTGTGAGGTGGGTGGGGCTGAGAGGGCTCTCACAGCAGCTGCCCTTTCAAGGACAGAGTCTCAGAACGGCCTACAATCTCCTTTCCCTTCCTCCCCCACAACAGACACCCTGTGAGGTGGGTGGGGCTGAGAGGGCTCTCACAGCAGCTGCCCCTTAAAGGACAGAGTCTCAGAGTGGCTCACAATCTCCTTTACCTTCCTTCCCCACAATAGACACCCTGTGAGGTGGGTGGGGCTGGAGAGGGCTCTCACAGCAGCTGCCCTTTCAAGGACAACCTCTGCCAGAGCTTTGGCTGGCCCAAGGCCATTCCAGCAGGTGCAAGTGAAGGAGTGGGGAATCAAACCCGGTTCTCCCAGATAAGAGTCCGCGCACTTAACCACTACACCAAACTGGCTGTAGGTGACATGAAGACTTCTGCCTGAGATCTTGGAGAGCCACTGACAGCGCCGGCTTTGATGGACCAACCGTCTGATTCCGTATAAGACAGCTTCATGTGATGTCTGGGGAAATGAATTTCAGCTTCTGGCTCAGTGGCTGGCAACACACTGTAGTGGCCACCTCAGACTTTTAAACTCATCAGCCTAAATCACAGCAGGGAATCAGCCTGCAGTTAGAAGGCCACATGAAAGGAGAGTTTGGGACAATCCAGGACAGACTAGGAGCAATTCAGGACAAACAACCGTGGCATAGCCCGGCAGAGTTGCTCGCCTGCCTTCACCAGAGATGCACTGTTATTTGCTTTCCAGACTGAAAGAAGATTGCTCCAAAGCATTGCGTGCCTGTAGTGCGTGTCAGAAGGGACTTAGGTGCCTCATTCCCCCAAAAGGTTGGCTGCTGCTGCTTCCGTAGAGTAGTGGAGCCATCCAGAGCTGACCCTCGGTTTTGGGGTATCCGAGGCCAGTGATTCCAAACCTGTGACTCGCACCCCTTTCTCTCCTCCTCTCACTTTTCTCCAGCCTTCCCTCCCCTTTCACCTACTACCATCAAGTTACTAGTTGCCAGACAGATTCTCCCCTGCCTGCCTGTTGTCAAAAAGGGAGAAGAAAGGCAAGAATGCAAGAAGGAGGACGAGGAGAGGAAGGAGGATGCCAAGGGTGGGAGTGGGCATTGTGTGTGTGTGTATATATCTCTCTCGGCTTGGCTTCGCGAACGAAGATGCCACCAGTGTGTATATATATATATATATATATATATATACACACACACGCACACACATATATTGGCCACTGTGTGACTCAGAGTGTTGGACTGGAGGGGCCACTGGCCTGATCCAACATGCCTTCTCTTATGTTCTTATGTGTCACAGAGTGTTGGACTGGATGGGCCATTGGCCTGATCCAACATGGCTTCTCTTATTTCTTATGTGACACAGAGTGTTGGACTGGAGGGGCCATTGGCCTGATCCAACATGGCTTCTCTTATGTTCTTCTGTGACACAGAGTGTTGGACTGGATGGGCCATTGGCCTGATCCAACAGGGCTTCTCTTATGTTCTTATGTGTCACAGAGTGTTGGACTGGAGGGGCCATTGGCCTGATCCAACATGGGTTCTCTTATGTTCTTATGTGACACAGAGTGTTGGACTGGATGAGCCATTGGCCTGATCCAACAGGGCTTCTCTTATGTTCTTATGTGTCACAGAGTGTTGGACTGGAGGGGCCATTGGCCTGATCCAATAGGGCTCCTCATGTTCTTCTGTGACACAGAGTGTTGGACTGGATGAGCCATTGGCCAGATCCAACATGGCTTCTCTTATGTTCTTCTGTGACACAGAGTGTTGGACTGGAGGGGCCATTGGCCTGTGTGGAGAAACGCATCTTAGTTAATGGTGGTACTTGGTTGGGAGGGAACATGAAACTGCTAAGGCAGGCTTTGTGGCCTAGCCTTCCCTTCACTCCCTCCTCCCTTCTGGAGTTAAACCATCAACTCTAGGGGGAAAGCCTCCTAGAGGGGCAGGAAGTTCTTTTGTTTTATTGGAGTGAGGCGGGAAAAGGTCAGTTCTCAGCTGGCCCTCAAGGAGAGAGGTTGTCAGTCTGTGGGCTCCTGACTGTGGGAGAGGCCTTCTCAAGAGGGAGAGGACTCCAGGCAGTCAGACCGAGTAAGTCATCCACAAGGCAGGGCAAGCTTAGACCAGGGACGTGAGGATGCGTTCTGTGAAACGGAGTGTTGGACTGGATGGGTCACTGGCCTGATCCAACAGGGCTTCTCTTATGTGACACAGAGTGTTGGACTGGATGGGCCATTGGCCTGATCCAACATGGCTTCTCTTATGCTCTTATGTGACACAGAGTGTTGGACTGGATGGGCCATTGGCCTCATCCAACATGGCTTCTCTTATGTTCTTATGTGACACAGAGTGTTGGGCTGGATGGGCCATTGGCCTGATCCATCATGGCTTCTCTTATGTTCTTATGACAGGGTTGACCTGTGAGCCACTTTCAGATGGTATGGGAGTCACTTTGGGGCCTGGACTCACAGGTTGGGAAACACTGCCGTAGAGGGAAAGGGCAGGCCCCTAGAGCAGTGTCCTGTCTGTCCTCCTGGCTGATCTCTTGTGCGTCCCCAGGAGACCTGCTTCACTGGGAAAGGGAGAGCCGGCCGACTGCGGAAGCCTTCGCCTCCTTCTACCCTCGCGCCTCATCGGCAGACATTGAGATGACCGGCTATGCCATGCTGGCCTTCCTCAACCAACCCAGCCTCTCCCAGGAAGACCTGACTTTTGCCTCGCGGGTCGCTCAGTGGATGGTCAGACAGCAGAATTCCTACGGAGGCTTCGCTTCTACTCAGGTGAATGTGGGGCCCGCAGCTCCACGGCAGGACTGGAAAGCAGGGCCTGAGGTGGGGTGGCTGCCCGGGCCCAGGATTTCCGGTGGGGCCTGCTGACCCCCCCTCAAACACCTCCCTGCCACCTGTCTGTGCCCAGAGTCACTGAGGAAGGGCATGTGGGAGGTGGGACTCCTGGTGGCAATGGCAGGTGGAGCAAGCAACTGAGCGTGGGCAGCCAGAGGCGGACTTGTGAGCAGAAGAAGGATGCCCAGGCAGCTGGGGGCATGAGGGGACTCTTGGGCACTCTCTGACCAGGGGCCCCCCAAAACCTGGACCTGCCCTACTTGACAGGGCATGGCCTAGTCTCAGGCTCAGGGAAAGGTCTCTTTTTGCCCCGTTTTCCAAAAGCCATTGCCTTCCCCGGGCTCCACCCCAAAACTCTTTTCCCAACTCGACTCTGTGAAGGTGAGGCAGGTGGTTACCAGTAGCAGGGCTTTCTCAGTAGTGGCACCTTCCCTGTGGCTTGCCCTCTTCATTTAGGTTTCTCTCCCTTCAAGGTGCCAGGATTGAGCATCTACTTTTCGACTCAGTCCTTTACCTCGGGAGCTGGCTTTTTGTGTTGTCAGTGAACCCCACCCTATTATAGCTTCAGATCCATCGCCGCTGTTAGTCCTGCTGCCAATGTGCTTAGATAACCAAGCAGCCCCCACCCCACCCCCGGAAGGGAAGGAAGAACTGATAATGTGCTATCTGTCAAGCATCGACATTTCCAAATAATCAAGCTTTTGTTTTAAATCAAAAACTTGTTTTATTGAAACTCAATGACTTGCTCCAAGGACAGGTACCTTGGAAGAAAACAATGCTTTCAGCATTACATGGTATCTTATAGGCTACTTCGAAAGACAGGGTTACAGATAACTTCAAAAGAATAACATAAAGATGCAAATTGAGTTGAAGGTTCAAAGGCTACACACTATGACCCCTTTGACGGCTAAGGAATGTTCACACCTCCGCTTCTCACACATTCTCTACTAGCTGATAAGACATGGCTGTGAGAATGTGGGGGGAGAGGCACTTTACATGAAGACCACAGGGTTACTCTACATTCTAAAGGCAGAGAGATTTGTTATGCACTCCCAGCAGGAAGAAGGGAAGAAGGAAAAGGAGGGGGAGGGGCAGAGGCATGGTTAAACCAGCACTTAAAATATCATGCTTGACACTATCATTTGATGTCCTGCTGCTCTTTTTGAGTCTCATCAATTGCAGAGAGAGAAACATCATGCCTGGCTAGGGGGCAGGCTCGTGCAATGCAGAAACTCACAAAGTAGCCTGGAGTAACTGGCTCCTTTGGCCTACCTTGCCAGGACCGTTGTTGGCATTAATTGGGATAACGCTCTCCCTGCCTGTCCGTTACACTGAGCTGCTCTGAGGAAGAAAGGATGTCCGTTCTAAAAATAAGAATATTCTCCAGTCACTTTCTCACACCAGCTTGTACTATGCTCTGCAGGATACGTATGTTGCACTCCAAGCTCTATCTCACTATGGGGTCCTCACCTTCACAAAAGATGCCCAGAACACAATAGAGGTCAGCAGTGCCGGAGGAGCGTTCCAGAGCCAGTTCCAGGTGAATAGCAGGAACCGCGTTCTGCTCCAGCGGGCTGCCTTGCCCAGCGTCCCCGGGAACTACAGCGTGGAAGTGAAGGGCTCCGGATGCGCCTACGTGCAGGTAAACAGCACCCCCCCACACACACACACACAGCATGCCCTGTCGTTCAGCAGACATGTCGGCTACTTAGCTCTGACCTCTTCTGTATCCGTGCTCTTTTCTTTTTCAGACCACCCTGAGGTACAACATCATTCTGCCCTCGCAGGCCTCTGGGTTTTTCTCTGGACGTGCAGACAAGAAATGCTTCCTGTACTGGCAGCTTCCTCCCACGGTTTCACCTTGTCTTGACAGCCAGGTAATGTCCCATTGATGAGGAAGCTTTGTGTGTGTGTGTTTGGGGGGGGGGCTGTGTCAGCTAGAATCTCTCTCCTGCTTAGGGTTGCTACAACACCCACTCATCAGGCGGGACACATGTTAGACCTGGTCTTTGTGGCCGGAATATCAGTGACTGATATTGCAACGGAAGCAGTGCCATGGTCAGATCACTTTGCCCTTAAGGCCCGTATGGAGGTGTCACCCAAAACCTGTTTAGGCGGAGAGCGTATTTTAGCTCACCCGCGGAGCCTGATGGACCCGGAACGGTTCCTAACGGCTCTACGGGATACCTGGCCCGCTGGCGATTCCCTGGATGATCTGGTAGAGTCCTGGAACGATGGGCTCTCCAGGGCCATTGAGGAGATCGCACCCAGGCGCCCTCTGCGCCCCCGCCCGAAACCGTCGCCCTGGTTTAACCGGGAGCTGCGGCAACAAAAGCGGGAGCTCAGACGACTAGAGAGGCAATGGCGGCGTACTCGAGACGAAGTGACCCGAACATCTTATAGAGAGAGTTTGAAGGCCTATGAGATGGCAATCAAATCCGCAAAGAGAGTATTCTTTGCGGCTAAGATTGCGTCCGCAACTTCGCGCCCGGCACAATTATTTGATATAATTAGAGGACTTACAACGCTGCCACAAGGCAGGTTAAATTCTATTGAATTGGAAATCGGCTGTGAGGCTTTTGCGAAATTTTTTGCGGATAAAATCGCGTCACTCCGCCCCGACCCCCCTGCCAGTTTGGAGACAGTTAGCGAACCTGAGGCCCCGAGCCTGTCTTCGGATTATACTCTGGATGGCTTTAGACCCCTCAGCCTGGAGGAAGTTGACAGGATTCTCTTATTGGCTCGCCCAACAACTTGTAAATTGGACCCATGCCCTTCCTGGCTTATTAAATCTTGCCAGGGGGATCTTAGATATCCTGTGCGGGATATCATAAATAGATCCCTAACGGAAGGGCACTTTCCAACGCCACTCAAAGAGGCTGTGGTCCGTCCCCTCCTAAAAAAACCATCTTTAGATCCGGCCCAATTGGCACATTATCGGCCGGTTTCTAATTTGCCCTTTTTGGGTAAACTTATTGAGAGGGCAGTGGCGATGCAATTACAGAATTTCCTGGAGGACGCTTCCATCCTCGACCCATTTCAGTCCGGCTTCCGCCCGGGACACGGGACGGAGACAGTGTTGGTCGCCCTAGTAGATGACCTTCAACGGCATCTGGATCGGGGTGGCTCGGCGGTGCTGATGCTGTTAGACCTGTCGGCGGCGTTCGACACGGTTGACCATCGGCTACTGACGTGCCGCCTCGCCGACGCGGGGATTCAGGGGTTGGCCTTACAGTGGCTTTCCTCTTTCCTGGAAGGTCGGGGACAAAAGGTCGCAGTAGGGGGGGAGCTATCCCAGAGGCGCACACTTGATTGTGGTGTGCCCCAGGGGGCGGTTCTCTCCCCGATGTTATTCAATATCTATATGCGGCCTCTTGCCCAGATAGCCCGAAGGTATGGGCTGGGGTGCCACCAGTATGCTGATGACACCCAGCTCTATCTACTGATGGACGGCCGGCCGGTCTGCGCCCCGGAAAATCTGGACCGGGCATTACAGGCCGTGGCTGAGTGGCTCAGACTGAGTGGGCTGAAGCTAAATCCTACGAAGACAGAGGTCCTTTGCTTGGGTCGCCGCGGCCCGGGGGGGGGGATCCCCCTGCCAGCTTTTGACGGTGCGCCGCTGATGGCGGCGGACAGAGTCAGGAGCTTGGGGGTGCTGTTGGAGCCTTCCTTAAAGATGGAGGCTCAGATAGCAGCCGCTGCCAAGTCCGCATTTTTTCATCTTAGGCGGGCAAGGCAGCTGGCCCCCTTCCTGGAGCGCGACGACCTAGCAACAGTGATCCATGCTACGGTCACCTCGAGGTTGGACTACTGCAATGCCCTCTACATGGGGCTGCCCCTGTCCCGGACTCGAAAGCTGCAGCTGGTGCAGAATGCCGCGGCCCGGCTGTTATTGGGTCTCCCAAAGTGGGGACACATTCGGCCGGGTCTTCGGACTCTGCACTGGCTTCCAGTGATGTATCGAGTCCGGTACAAGGTGCTGGTTATTACCTTTAAAGCCCTATATGGCCTGGGACCTGCCTACCTGAGGGACCGTCTCTCCCCATACGTTCCCCAGAGAGCACTGAGGTCAGGAACACAAAATCTCCTCTCTATCCCCGGGCCAAAAGAAGCCCGCCTGAAAGTCACTCGAGATAGGGCTTTTTCCGTTATGGCCCCCACTTGGTGGAATCAGCTGCCGGAAGAGGTGAGGGCCCTGCGGGACTTGGCTCAATTCCGCAGGGCCTGTAAGACGACCCTCTTCCGGCTAGCTTACACCTAGCCGGGATGGAACTTGACGTAACTGGCCTGCCATCTGTTTATATAAAATGATATGTTATTGGTTTTAAGCTGCATTGTTTTTATGAATTGAAATGTATTGGTTTTAATGTTTAAATGTGAAGTATTTAATTGTTTATATTTAAATTGTTAAATTGTTATTGTTGGAAGCCGCCCTGAGCCACTCCTGGGAAGGGCGGGATACAAATCCCGAATAAATAAATAAAAATACCCTCTAGGTGGTGGTAGTAACATCTCTCTGGGGTGCTCTCTACCGCTTTACCCTCTAGGTCAGGGGTGGCCAATGGTAGCTCTCCAGATTTTTTTTGCCTACAACTCCCATCAGCCCCAGCCAGCATGGCCATTGGCTGGGGCTGATGGGAGTTGCTTAGGGCTGAGAGAGCTCTTACAGCAGCTGCCCTTTCAAAGACAACTCCTATGAAAGTTCTGGCTGACCCAAGGCCATTTCAGCAGCTGCAAGTGGAGGAGTGGGGAATCAAACCCGGTTCTCCCATATAAGAGTCCCCGCATTTGACCACTACACCTAACTGGCAAGCCATGGGCTTGGTCTCTGCTGGCTCTGGCAATAAGGTTGCCAGCTCTGGGTTGGGAAATTCTTGGCGATTTGGAGATGAATACTAAGGAGGGGAAGGATTTGAGGAGAGGAAGGACCTCAGTGAGGTATAATGCCATAGACTCCACCTTCCAGAGCAGCCAAGGGAACTGATCTCTGTCATATGAAGACCAGTTGTAATTTCAGGAGATCTCCAGGCCCACCTGGGGGTGAGCAAAACTAAGGCTTAGGCAGTACACTGGGAACCCCAGACTTGTTACAAGTTCATGCCTAAGAACATAAGAGAAGCCCTGTTGGATCAGGCCAGTGGCCCATCCAGTCCAACACTCTGTGTCACATAAGAACATAAGAGAAGCCCTGTTGGATCAGGCCAATGGCCCATGCAGTCCAACACCCTGTGTCACATAAGAACATAAGAGAAGCCATGTTGGATCAGGCCAATGGCCCATGCAGTCCATCACCCTGTGTCACATAAGAACATAAGACAAGCCATGTTGGATCAGGCCAATGGCCCATCCAGTCCAACACTCTGTGTCACATAAAAACATAAGAGAAGCCCTGTTGGATCAGGCCAATGGCCCATGCAGTCCAACACTCTGTGTCACAGAAGAACATAAGAGAAGCCATGTTGGATCAGGCCAATGGCCCATCCAGTCCAACACTCTGTATCACACAATGGCCTATATATATATACACGCACACACACACTGTGGCTAATAGCCACTGATGGACCTCTGCTCCATATTTTTATCTAATCCCCTCTTGAAGCTGTCTATGCTTGTAGCCGCCACCACCTCCTGTGGCAGTGAATTCCACATGTTAATCACCCTTTGGATGAAGAAGTACTTCCTTCTATCCATTTTAACCTGACTGCTCAGCAATTTCATTGAATGCCCATGAGTTCTTGTATTGTGAGAAAGGGAGAAAAGGACTTATTTCTCTACTTTCTCCACCCCATGCATAATCTTGTAAACCTCTATCATGTCACCCCACAGTCGACGTTTCTCCAATCTAAAGAGCCCCAAGCATTTTAACCTTTCTTCATAGGGAAAGTGTTCCAAGCCTTTAATCATTCTAGTTGCCCTTTTCTGGACTTTTTCCAATGCTATAATATCCTTTTGGAGGTGCAGTGACCAGAATTGTACACAGTATTCCAAATGAGACTCCACCATCGATTTATACAGGGGCATTATGATACTGGCTGATTTGTTTTCAATTCCCTTCCTAATAATTCCCAGCAAGGTGTTGGCCTTTTTTATTGCAATCGCACACTGTCTTGACATTTTCAGTGAGGTATCTACCATGACCCCAAGATCTCTCTCTTGGTCAGTCTCTGCCAGTTCACACCCCGTCAACTTGTATTTGTAGCTGGGATTTTTGACCCCAATGTGCATTACTTTGCACTTGGCCACATTTAACCTTTAACCTAAGGGGACCAGACAGTGGGAGGCCTTCCCAGCCAGCCCCCGCCCCCCCGTTAGGGTTGCCAGGTCTTTGGAGGTGGAGCCAGGAGACTTATTCTCAGAATAAATAAATATAAATACAGCAGCACAGTTTCCCTGAATACAGTCTTCATTTCCTCATCCTCTCTTTTTGCCTACCTGGCAGCTGCACTTCCACTAAATGAAAGTGAAATTTGTCATACCCCCCCACAAGTCCGCTTGTCAGGCTTTGGAAGCATTTAGAAGCATGGCTTTTTAAAGGGACACACACACACACTCACAAAGCAGTCAAGATAGAGCATGCAAGTCCATCTTCTGTGATCTCACTGGGACTTGCTGAATGTAACCATCTGCTGTATTTCAACCAGCTTCTTCATACAGGAACAGGAAAGGAGAGCAGCCTAGGAGGTGGAGGTTTTCTCCGTCTGATAATCATGTTCTACCTAACTCTTTCCTATCCATCTTACTATAGAAATGACAACTGAAGCTAATACAAAACAACGGGACTCTGCTCTCTGCCTTTCTCACAGCTTCAAACACTTGTGGCTTTGCCTGCTTGCCCTGCCCCCGGCTTTCTTACTGTTGAGATTTAAAGGCACACGCACATTCCAAACCACAAACAATTGCAAGCGTCTTCTAAGCCTTCTGAGGTTTAAAGGCACATCGTGGCTGTTGGGGCGGGGCTTTCCCCTGCGGGCCAGCTGGCTGGCAACAGGGAGGGCCCCGCAAAACCGGGGGATCCCCCACTAGGAGCTGGGGACTGGCAAGCCTGTCGTTTCCCACGGCAACTCAATAGGCCAGAAGGGGGGAAATGGGGTGGGGAATAGGCACCCCCATGATACACAATAGCATTTCTGGCACACACATTTCTGGGCAACGCTCTAGCATTCACCAGAAAGTTGACTGGGTGCACAAGAAGTGGTGAAAATTCCTCTCCAGTTGCCAGTCCCAGGCAGGTGACCCTAACTGAGCCTAGAAAATAAGTGTATTGCCATATTCCCAGGACATTCCAGTCCTCTATTTCACTTCTTGTAGCTTTTGGCTCTGGTTCGAATACAGAGAGAGACTTTTCCCCCCCTTCTTGTCCTAGTTACACCGGAATGCGAAACGTCTCCAACATGGCCATCATTGACATCAAAATGCTGTCTGGTTTTGTCGCTGACGAATCCTCTTTAGAGCAGGTAAGAAGCGCAAATCGAATATTCTAGAGGGAAGTAGGGGCACCAGGAATTTCCAAACGGGTGTGATAAGCACTGGAATTAAAATTTATAACTTTAAGGAGGCCCGTCTGAAAGTGACCAGAGACAGGGCCTTCTCGATTGCAGCTCCCTGTTGGTGGAATCAGCTTCCGGAGGAGGTGAGGGCCCTGCGGAACCTTGAACAGTTCCGCAGGGCCTGCAAAACAGCCCTCTTCCGGTTGGCATATAATTAATTGTTATCGGAGTGCCTGAACATTCAAATCTCGAACATCAGATTATTCAATACTGGAATATACTGGATCAGAGGCGGAGGCAGCAGATCGCCCCCCCCCCCCCCGGAAGGTAGGTGCCAGTACCTTCACTCCATAAGACGCACATACTTTCCCCCCCCCACTTTTTTTTTGGGGGGGGGAGTGCATCTTATGGTGCGAAAAATACGGTAGCATCTTTCTGCGGTAGCTATACAGTCGTCCCTCTGAAGCAGAGGTTTTTTTAGGGGAACAAATATCTCTAGTCTGGAGATTCATTGTAATTCTGGGAGATCTCCAGGCCCCACCTGAATGTTGGCAAGCAAACCAAAGTGTTATTTTGGTGTAGTGGTGTAGAGCTGGTTTGGTGTAGTGGTTAAGTGCCTGGACTCTTATCTTATCTGGGAGAACCGGGTTTGATTCCCCACTCCTCCACTTGCAGCTGCTGGAATGGCCTTGGGTCAGCCATAGCTCTCGCAGAGCTGTCCTTGAAAAGAGCAGCTGCTGTGAGAGCCCTCTCAGCCCCACCCCCACGTCACAGGGTGCCTTGTGGGGGGAGAAGATAAAGGAGATTGTAGGCCGCTCTGAGCCTCTGTCCTTGAAGGGGCAGCTGCTGTGAGAGTCCTCTCAGCCCCACCCACCTCACAGGGGGTCTGCTGTGGGGGAGGAAGGTAAAGGAGATTGTAGGCCGCTCTGAGACTCTATCCTTGAAAGGGGAGCTGCTGTGAGAGCCCTCTCAGCCCCTCCCACCTCACAGGGTGTCTGTTGTTGGGGGAGAAGATATAGGAGATTGTAAGCCGCTCTGTTTCAGAGAGAAGGGCAGGGTATAAATCTGCAGTCTTCTTCTTATTATTATTTTACAAAGAAGTTCAGCAAATGACATGAGATGTCATGTTCTGGGTGTTGTGAGAGAGGCACATAATAAGAAGCCTTGAGTTTCCTCCATGGAAATCTCCTTCCACACACACAAAGAAAATCTCAGCTGCAGAAATTAATCCCAGAAAGAGTGCAAAAATTAGAAATCATCCATGTATCACTATTTTGCAGCAAAGCCTTTGTTTTTCACTTTGCTACCGATTGACATAATACTCTGTCTTGCATGTAAAGACCTATTTCTTTCTCCTTCTCTTCTCATAAAGCTGCACGGCCAAATCATGCGCAGAGAAAAGAAGAACGACCACGTCCTGTTGTATCTGAAGAATGTAAGTTTGGAGGCGATGCGTTTGCAGGTTTATAGCACCATCACAGTCTCAGAAGAGACCCCCCCCCCTGACACCTCCTGTCTTCCTTTTCTCAGGTATCATCGAAGGCAATCACCTTAACGTTCATCGTAGAAGAAAGCCATCCTGTAGCCAACATCCAACCGGCTCAAGTTATCATCTATGATTATTATGAAACCGGTAGGCATCTGGGAAAAGCTGTCCATTCAGCAGCAGTCTCCTGGCAAAGGCTTCGTGGGGAGAGGGGGAGGAGCGGGATTTCCGAGGAGGGTTTTTGTATTCCTATGCTAAAGGACCTCTGATTCCTCTTACAGATGGAGGGGGGGGGGGTTCCCTTGTCCCACCTAATGTGACCTGGATAGGCCAGGCTATCAATCTTGTCAGATCTCAGGAGCTAAGTCGAGTCAGCCCTGGTTAGTATTTGGGTGGGAGATCCTTGAGGAAGTTGCCATCTCAAGGCAAGAGGTGGGCAGGACTGGTTCGCCCTTGCCCGCCTCTGCACGGCAGCCCTGGACTTCCTGGGTGGTTTCGCATCCAAGTACTAACCAGCGCCAACACCACGCTTAGACTCTGAGAAGTGACAAGATGAGACTAGCCTGGACTGTCTAGCTCAGGCCTACTCTGCAGACACTGCTGCTTTCCAGATCGCAGGACTGAAGACTCTTTCGTGGCCATCTAGACTGGGGTGGACGGAACTGAATAACTGATGCTCCTTTTCTAAAGGGGTCTTTTTAGATTGCCGTTCCTAGATTGCAGGAGGCTCCCTTCCTGAATACCTGAAAAGGGAACTCTGCCATGATCCCCGTGCTGTGCTGGGGATGGATTCAAGCAGCGTCTGATTTACAGGGGCGCCCTGTCTTTTCTTCTCCCTTTCCAGACGAGTCTGCCCTGGCTGAATACAACACTGCTTGTCCACAGAACTCATCTTGAGACCGACAGACAGAAAGGTAATACAAAGCAAGGAAGCAGGAGCTGCAAGGAAAAGAAGTGAGGTTGCCATCCTCCAATTATAACGAAGTTTAATAAGGTCATCAAAAGACCTATGTGGTCTGTTTACGCAGCAAACTACGATCAAAGCAAAGGTGGTTAACAGCTATCCTCTAACCCTGTTCTAGGGTATACCTGAAGGCGGTTGGAATCAGGATAGTTATTTCTTGGAGTTCCCATGTTCAGAAACCATCCATCCCTTCGGTTTCCTAGGTTGGGGGCTAGAGTTGCCAGCCTCCAGGTAGATGAGCAACCACAGCAAAGCAACTGTGTCAAAAATATAAGCCAAGACTGTGCAAACAATACTACGCTATCAAAGATTTCAGGTTTTCACGGCTGGTAACATCATTAGGGTTTGTAGAATCTTTCGGGATCAAGTGCCGTGTTCTACTGGAGAAAGTTTTCCTTCCAGACGTTATTCCACAGAACAATCAGCACAGTCAACAACCATCTTCCTTATCTTCAAACCCCTTCCAACCTTCCCAGCAATTAACACAGAACAATGGTCACATTCAACAGCCAGTTTCCTTATCACTACCCTTCCAGGAAGCCCCACCAAACAATGGGCACATCCACAAACCAATTGCCCTTTCATCACACCCCCTCCAGCCTACAAATAGCAGCTCTCCAGCAGCCCTGGCCCCACTCAATGCACAGCAGCCAAGAAGGTCTGAGCGCCTGCTCCGGCTGCAGTGCCACTGAGGATGTTCTCCGCAGCTGAGAACGAAACGTCTGGAAGGAAAACTTTCTCCAGTAGAACACGGCACTTGATCCCGAAAGATTCTACAAACCCTAATACTACGCTATATCGATTCAAGTTAAAGTTCGCAATAAGTCAGTGCCCACATAAACACCAATTGAATAAACCGAGCGGTATCAATAATTGAGCAGGGGTTCCGTATTAAATAAGGTGACCGAAAAGAAGAGAGATTCTCTTGAAACTTGCAGAAGAAGTAAACTAGGGGGCATGTCGTCACAACTGCAACGTGGTACAAGCCTATGAGGATTTTTCCTGGCTGAACATTGAGTTCATCCTTCGTGGATCAGAACTGTGAGAATTTTGCGGCTAGAATTTCGAGAGACCCGGCTGTGTGGCGGTGCCTGCAAAAATCATTCAGTTGGTGCTCATGCGTGCACTGACTTTTTGTGAACTGAGGCAAGGCACTAAGATCGGTATAGATAAGGAGAGCTACAACCAGCAACATGGCACAACAGGATTACTGGATCGGAGAGTAGTGCAATAGAAACAGCACAAGACAGACCACCACAAACAAAACCACAACCCTGTTCTTTCCTGAACAATTCCATTCTGAATATGCTGTCGAAAGAGAGAAAAATATGTAAAAAATGGGTGGGTGGGCATTAAGAGCGGGGGGGTCACCATTAACAGCAACACTAGAAGCAGAGGTAATTTAACTGTTGAACTGTTCTATCTGATGAAGACAACTGAAATGCTTTGGGAAGCTTTTATAAAGTCATGGTTGTGCTTTCTCGGAATGTTTATGGCTGTTATCTCAGTTAAATGTCTTTTCAAATTACGTGTCGGGTCCAGACAGAATCGCCAGCGGCGATAGGCCCCTTTCTGATGGTGGTGGTGTGGAGAACAGCTGCAAATAAAATGCCACCTCAGATTATTTTTCCTTTCTTTCACTCTGTCAAATGAGAATATTTATTTGCCTTTTCCAACAGGGAAATCGCAGCGTGATGTATTTGTGTGCCACATCTGATTCAGCGAGCCCCGGAAATGGCCGAAGGAGACAGAAAGGAAGACAGAATCTATTTTTTTTAACCTGACACCAGCTTATGAAGACCTCGAATTCCTCATTTCTAGAATAAAACATTTTATGAGTGTTTCTCCTCTCTGTCCGTGTGGCTTCCTTTACCGCCTGATGCTCTGGGATATTCTTTCCTTTGGAGGAATGGGAGGCTGATGTTTCTGGGAGCTACTTAATGCTTTTCAAGAACCTTCCCAACTCCCACCCGCCAGATGGCAACTCAGAGGATGCAGTTAAGTTACAAAATGGCAGCTCGGTCAGTGGAAGCAGCAGCTTGCAAACTGTGTGGACGTTGCAGCATTTCAGAGCAGGTCTGTCTGTACTCTTCAGGCAGGGAAACTCTTCTTTTGCTGTTTCCCCAAAGCAAACCATCATCCCTTCCCCACTGCCCGCATTGTATATTGCCCTTCAAGGGGGGCAAAACAGCATTCACCTGGGCAGGGCTTTTTTGAAGTAGGAACTCCTTTGCATATTAGGCCACACACCCCGATGTAACCAATCCTCCAAGAGCCTACAGGATGTGAGCTCCTGGGTGACTGGCTGCATCATGGGGGTGTGGCCTAATATGCAAAGGAGTTCCTGCTACAAAAAAAGCCCTGCAACTGGGAGAAGCAAACAGCCATTTTAGCACAGGGGGGAAGAGTTGCTAGCATACTCCTTTCCTTGCTGGGGAGGAGGAGGAGGAGAGGTGGATGGGGAAAGGTGCTGAGGTGGTCACTCCAACATCCAGAGCAAAATGGTGTTCTTGAGCATCTTTCCTTCTGCTTTGTACAAAAGGAAAAGAGGAGAGAAGCTGCCGCAGAAGCTGTAAAGAGAAGGATAAGAATGATTCCAGGGGCACTGAGGAAGAAGAGAGAACAACTTCCACTTGCTCAGAGGGTGACTGGACACTTCAGAGTGACCTTCTGCCCACATCCACTCTAATTCTTCAGGAACTAAAATTCTGGCATGAGGAGACCGAAGGGTCAGCCATGAGAAGAGTGAAGAAAGCTCTGTTTTGTCTGTGGAAGAAAGCTTAGGACATTTTTCACTTAGTGTCCTTGAATGATATCAAGTCATCAATTCTTGTTTAGTAGTCTTTGTCAGTGAGCATAGAAGCACAACTTCTCCACACCTCATTACAGAAGGGTGAAAATCAGATGCTAAGCATCCGAGACCCCTGGACCTGGTCTGGCCCTCTTCACATACTCCTGCCAGACCTTGAGGGTTTGCTGGCACACCATTTCTGGGGTCACTCTCTGTCCCTCCAGCCTGACCCTCTTTAAAGACTTGCCTTCACAGAACTCTAGCTGGTGACCATCGATCTCTTTTTAACGAGGGTGACAGGAATACCTCTGAGAAAAACATGTTCTCCGTTTAATCCCGCCTTAAGGAGCTCTAGAGCAATTCACAGACTGCATTTATTGCCTGTGACACTCCCACCATCGCCCTTCAATTCTGACATGTTTATTGACTTGGCGATTTTCCAACACAACAAATGGTATTAAACCAAGCTGATTGTTCTTTCAATTTGTCAATTGTACTATTTTGACCTGGATTCTGACTCGGTACTATTTTGCATGCTTAATCACTGCCCAGCGGCTAGATGTAACTCTGCTCACTGTACCCCATTTCATTGTCTGATGAAGTGCGCATGCACTCGAACACAGACCTTTTGAATTAAACTTTCTCAGTCTTAAAGGTGCCACTGGACTCCTGCTTTGTTCTTTTTCTGCAGACCAACACGGCTGCCCACCTAGATCGAGCTACATAGAATTTTATCAGATATAGATGATACTTAGCATTAGGGCTTTTTTGTGGCAAGAACTCCTTTACATATTAGGCTCCACCCCCCCGATACAGCCTATCCTCCAAGAGCTTACGGGAGACCCCATAAGAACAGGATCAGTCTCCATAGGGAATAATGGCGTCCCCAACAGACATTTCCCTCCCTCTTCCCTCCCTGCTTTCTGATGACCCTGAAGCGAGGGGAGGGCTTCCAAACCGGGGGGGGGGGGGGGATGACCTGCCTCCACCTGGGGATTAAAAAAATCAAAGGTACATAACCCACCGTGAAAACCAGCTTCTATTATTAAATTATACAAGGTCAACACGAATAAACACAAATTCCACCATCATAAATTACAAAACAACCATAACTTTTAGTCCTTAATAGAAAAGGAAGCAATAGCACCAAGAGTCTTTCTTTACATCCTGTGGCTCCCTTGTGGAAGAAAAAGGGAGAGAGGAGGCAGAGCTTATTTCCCAGGCTCTCTCCTTTATAAAGATTATATCTCGGCTATCTAATCTTAAACACGTCCACACATGGCCCGGCCCAACAAGATCTCGTTTATATCAGATCCCGCCCTCATAATAGGTGAGTTTGACACCCCGGCTCTAAGAGCTAAAAGGAATCTCCTTCTTGGCAGAAATGAGCTTCTATTCATATGCATGGAGCTTTTCTTTACCGCTTAAAGAAACATGGTCCTCATGCCAAATACAAAGAGAATCGAACACAGACCCACGTATCTGACTCAGGGAAATGATCTATAACCAGCGGTGGAAGGAAGCCCATCCTAGGAAGCTGTGGTTGGGGGGAGGAGGGGGTGTGGAGCCTCCCTTCGCCCTCCTCCATCCGTGATGAAGCTCCTTCCCAGCTGGGAGCAGAAGAGGAGAGGAGCTCCTTTTCCAAAAGAAGCCCAGCCCATCCTGCCCGTTAATGGGCAGCCCACAGAGCAAACAGCCCCTTCCTGCCTCGGAAGATTTGGACTCACTCTGATATAGGGTTGCCAATTCTCAAATGGGGGCAGGGGATCCCCTGGTTTGGCCCCCCTCTCAAGGTCATCAGGAAGCGGGGGAGGGGGGGATGTCTGCTGGGCACTCCATTATATTCTATGAAGATGGATTCCCATATAGGGTATAAATGAAGACTTGATCCATGGATATCTGGGGCTCGGGGGGCTGTGTTTTGAGGTAGAGGCACCAAATTTTCAGCATCGCATCTGTTGCCTCTGCTTAAAGCACCCCCCAAGTTTCAAAAATATTGGACCACGGGGTCCAATTCTATGAGCCCCAAAAGAAGGTGCCCCATCCTTCATTATTTCCAGAGGGAGGGAAGGCATTTAAAAGGTGTGCGGTCCCTTTAAATGCAATGGCCAGAACTCCTTTTGGAGTTCAATTGTGTTTGTCACACCCTTGTTCCTTGCTCCACCCCCAAAGTCTCCTGGCTCCACCTCCAAAGTTCCCAGGGATTTCTTGAAAGAATGCTGTTGGGTGAGGATGAAGAATTGATTTCAAGGATGTATGTTACTATTGAAATGGTCTACAGAAGATGAAGTAGTGAAACATCAAATGATAAAATGGGCAATAAATATGAACAAAGAAATACAAATGGAGACATGGGAACACCTATGGAAGAACTCTATGAAAATATCAACGTGTTACAATATAAAAGAGAATTGTTTTTAAATGTTGTACAGATGGTATATGACACCTAAGAAACTAGCAAAAATGAAAAATCAAATATCAGACAGGTGTTGGAAATGTAAAAAACATGCAGGTTCTTTCGACCATATGTGGTGGACTTGTAATAAAGCGAAACAGTATTGGCAAATGATTCAACAAGAGATATCGAAAATTTTGGGTTATAACATCAAGAGAGCACCAGATACCTTTCTGGTGGGCTTACAAATGGAAAGTTTTCCGAAACAAGATAGGACATTGTTGTGGTACTTGCTTTCAGCTGCAAGGACACTATATGCGCAAATGTGGAAGCAAGAGAAAATACCAGAGAAATGGGACTGGATCTTAAAAGTGTTACACTGGAGTGAAATGGATAAACTTACTAGAATCTTAAAAGACTGTAATTCAGAAAAATTTAAGTATGATTTGGAAGAAATTTCAAGAATATGTTGAAAAACAATGGAAAGTTAAGACACACTTAGTGGATAATAGTATCTGAACTTTTAATGGGAAGATAAAGTTGTTAATATGGTTTTCTGATCTGATATACAATTGCAAAGGTGGTTAGATTATGAGAAAAATAGGTTAATTTTAAAAACTATTAGTACATAGTCTTGGTTTATTTTGTGTTAAGATAACTGGAAGCGTAAGTGACGATTCTACAATTGTGAATTTTACATTCCTTTCTTTTATAAGTACTTTAAGCACCAGCGGAAGTCAAGAAACTGAGGGTTGGGGGGGGATTTGTAATGTATTGGTTAACATCTTAAAGTATATGGTTAAATATATTTCAATATGTTGCAAAAAAAATAAAATTTGTTTTACATTAAAAAAAAACGTTCCCAGGTATTTCTTGAGTCAGACTTGGCAACCCCACTTTGGAAGGAGGGAAGGCGAAGGGATGGATTCTTCTGCCAAGCACAATGTGCCCTGAGGAATGCACTCAGTGGGCAAGAAAGCAGCGGCTGCCCTTTCAAGAGGCTTCAGAATCAGAACGGGGCAACTGTAGCTTCCCCTGGAGGCCTGGAGCACAAGGACTTCCCCTGGTCAATGCAGCAGATTAGACCAATATGAGAGGGGTGGTTGGAAGGGCCGGTTTCAAAGCCCGCTTGATTTCTTCCCCTGCCCCGGCATTTATTCAGGAAATGCTGCCTTTGCCTTTGGGTTGCCAATCCCCAGTTGTGGGCAGGGGACCTCCTGGTTTGGAGGCCCTCTCCCACTGCAGGGTTATCAGAAAGCAGGGGACACTGAAAGTTCACTGGGCACTCCATTATACCCTAGGGGGACTTTCCTCATGGGGTATAATGGAGAATCAGCCGATGGATATCTGGGGAGCCTGTTTTTTGAGGTAGAGGCAACAGATTTTCAGCACAGCATCTGGTCAGTCTCCTCAAAGAAAGAACCCCCCAAGTTTCACAAAGATTGGACCATGGGATCTAATTCTATGAGCCCCAAAAGGAGGTGCCATTATTTCCAGTGAAGGAAAGGCATCTAAAAGGAGCGTGGCCCCTTTAAACGGGATGGCCGGCACTCCCTTTGGAGTTGAATCATGCTGGTCACAGCCTTGCTCCTGGCTCCACCCCCAAAGTCCCCAGGCGTTTCCTGAGCTGGGCCTGGCAACCCCACTGGAAGAACCCGCTGCAGGCGGCAGTTGGAGGGAAGGTTCTAAATTCAAAGGTGTTGATGCCGGTTGCCATGGTTCCCTGCCCGGGCCAACGGACCCTCAGAGTGCATCTGGAGCTCCAGGGAGACAGACACACTTTGTTCAACTCCCAGCTTCCTTGCTCCAGAGTTGCTTCCAGCGGGACGCCCTCCTCTGTGAAGGTGGGGCAGAGGCTGGGCGCCCATTCTGGCCTTTCCTTTCTTCGTTGGGCCCCAGTCTCTCCCCAGGGGGCAGAGGGACCCTGGTGCTTGTGGGGCTGGAGGTCTGGCCAGGGGGCCTCCTCCTCCGCCCTCCCCTCCTGCTGGGTGGGGGTGCTTCCTTCTATGACTGGCCTAGAGGACCAGACCCTCTCTGCCTCACCTCAGGCTTGCAAGCTGCAGGGATGGAGCTTGGCTTGCCAACCTCCAGGTGGAAGGGGCAGGAGATCTCCTGGAATTACAGCTGCTCTTCAAAAAAACTCCAGGTTGCCCTACAGAAAATGGCTCTTTCGGAGGCTGATATTAATTCCCACAGAGGTCCTTCCCTTCTCCAAACCCCGCTCTCCCCAGACTCCACCCACAGTCTCCAGGAATTTGCTGACCTGGAGTTGGCACCCCTAGTGTCCTGTCCCTTTACCAGAAGTTTCGGGTGCAGAAAGGGGCAGCCAGAGCTTTTCCTGGCACACAAGAACTTCCCCCGTTTATTGCCCTTTGGTTCCCAATAATTTCTTCTCTGACCAAAAATGATCTTCCCCAAAACAAATTTCATCATGATCTTACTGACTTTTGACTTGCCTGATGTATAGAAGCACTGAGTAGCTATGCATTTCTGGGCATGCCTGCTCTTCACTGTGAAAAGCAATGTAAGATGGTTTGAAATATTGACAACGACCACACTCTATTTCCGATTTATCTTGTATAGACTTTTATGCTTCTGGAGAGACCTTGCTGTCCCCTTCATGGAAATAGTGCTGTCCCTCTGTTGTTTTGTCTTGCCTGTTGAGAAAATTTTAATAATAATAGTTATGTCTTCAGTTTTTTAAAAAAAAATTGTGGGGGGGGGGGAGAACTCCCCCTGAGAAATGCTGCAGATCAGACTGATCACAAAGGGACATCTGTGGAGGGACCCGTCCCAAATCTGGCAACCTGAGACCCCTGTTGGGGGACTGATTTAGGGGATGTCTTTGCCCTCCTTCTGGAGAACTTGCTGCAGTTGGAGGGAAGGTTCTAAATTCAGAAGTGTTGATGCCGGTTGCCATGGTTCCCTGCCCAGGGCTCCCAGACCCTCAGAGCCCATCCAGAGACCCCGCTTGCTTCAGCTTCTGTCTTCCCTGCTCACGGGTGTTACTGGAGGGACACCCCACACCCTTAAGGCCTGGGTACCATTTCTGATGCTCTGGGCCCCAGTTTCTCTCCCCAGGGGTCAAAGTCCACGTCCTTGGAACACTCACATTTCTTGGCCTTGGGATCCGGCCGCAGGGCCTCCAACCTCCCCTCCTTCTGCTGCCCTTTGAGGGCCCATGATGGTAGTGGGGGGTGGGGGGGAGGTTTCTGTTCCTCAGAGAGCAGCTGTGCTTCCTTCCCCTTGCTCCAGAAGGACCCCAGAGCCCAGTGGGAGCCCCTGCCTCTCAGGAGCCTTGCAACCAGGGTTCCCTCTAAGCTGAGCTAGGGTGAGCTGGCTCACAGATTTTTAGCCTCCAGCTCACACATTTTTGTCTTAGCTCAGGAAGGAGGACCCCAGAGCACAAGGATTTATGCAGTCGCTCACAACTTTAATGCCAGTAGATCACAAATTCTCACAAGACTCTGCAGCTTAGAGGAAACATTGCTTGCAGCCTAATTAAATGAGACATTGGTTCTGGTTCTGAGCCCTTGAACCCAGACCCTCTAGATGCCCCTATGGTATCAATGGGATCCCTCCTCAGAGCTCTGTCAAAGGGACGGGACATTTGCATGAACCGAGGGGTATGTGTATGTATGGGGGAGGGGGAGTGCAGAAGAAGGAACCAAGGGCTTCAGACCTGACCAAGAGTCCGCTGGAACTTCCATCGGACGGTTAAAATGGACCTTCAGGCTTTGATCCGTAGCTCTCTGAAGTGCCCTTCCACTGGCTAATGTGAGGCGGGTGCTCCAGGATCAGACCCGCATTCTGCCAGGATGGTGGCTGAGGGTCTTTGGGCCGGTCATTCTCTCTCTCCCCCAGCCAATCAGACGGGGCTGTCTTGAGGAGCCGAGAGGGAGAATGACGTCTGTCTGTCCCCTGAGCTCTTTGGAGGATGGGTGAGACGGGAAGGTGCTCTGCGGGCAGAGGGACTGAGGGCTGGCTGGGTGACCCTGCCTCCTCTCCTGGCAACAGCCCCCTGAACCCTCCTTCCCTGCCTCTTCCAGATATACCTGAGGAAGACGAGATGCCCAGTCCTGTCCCCTTCTTTGCCTGGGGAGAGAAAGTAGAAGAGGTGCCTGTTCCACCGGCGCCTTGCCCCTCTCTAGAAGGTGAGTCCCCCTCCTGTTTTGAACCTCGGCAAAGCTCCTGCAGCCCAGACTGTCACCAGCAGGCAGAACCCCCCCCCCTGCCCCAAGGCCTGTGTGAATGGGGGAGGCTGTCCTGGCTGGGGAGCACCAGATTCCTCCAAGAGCGCTCTCTTGCCCGAACGGCCAGCCTGTGACAGGGACGGAGAAGGGGGTGCTCTGCAATGGGAGAGGATCTGCAGACCTCTCTCAGCCCTCTCTGGTGGAAGGAAGCCTTGAGAGTTAAAGTGGTGGATGGCCAGTATAAGTCAAATAGGGGAGTGGGGGGAGAAAGAGACTCCGGTGAGTAATAAGGGGGTCTTTCCAAAGCCTTTTGGAGTTTCCAGCAGAGACAGGACCAGTTTGTTCTTTTTCCCTTCTTCCCTTGCCGCTAAGACTCATAACTGTTTTGTGTCTGTATTAGATGCCGTGACAAGAGTAGAAGACCTGACTCTTGAGAGTGAGGCGCTGAGCTTTGTCCGCTCCTTTGTTGTCAACGTCAAGGAGGTATTCACATTCTTGGCCTCCTTCTATGCACTTTGGAGACGTTTAGACTGGAGGTTCCACATAGTCCTCTCCTCGAGGAGGGCTGGCTGAAGAAGGAGCCAGGAATCGGGGAGAGACAGAAGGGGGCAGACCCCTCAGAACCCAATGGCCAGCGAGAGTTTTCTGGCGGACCTCCAGGGGTTCCCCTTCACTCACGCCACTGCGCCACCTTAGGGTTATGTCGTCTTCAGCGCCTGCTTCAGAGCTTCCCAGAAGCATATTCTGGATGCAACGGTCAGGCCCCTTAGGCAGACCAGCCCCATATGGGCCTTGGGGATTCCCCAGAGTTACAGCTCCTCTCCAGACTATCTCATCCCGGAGAAAAGGGATGCTTTGGAGGGTGGACGCTAGGGCCTGGTACCCCACTGTGTGCCCTGTCCTCCTCAGGCTCCACCCCCAAATCTCTAGAGGTTTCTCAACATCCCCCCTCCCCCACCAGTGGGCCAGGGTGGGCCCGGCAGCCCTATGGCAATTCTGAAGGTTGTCAGGTCAGTACCCTGGTCAGACTCTAGAAGGGGCCATTTCATTCTTCCCTCGGTTTGCCTTTAGGACACTGCTCACAAGATACAGTTTCTGGAGCAGGTGGACATCCTCTGCGAGGCCGCAGACATCGACGGCTTCTGTTTTGTGCCCTCGGACCTTCTCATCCGGGTAGTCGAGGTGAGTCCTGGAGCCCCCTGAGCAGGGCCAGCTGCAGAAGACTTGCTGGAGGGGAGATGTCGGGTGACCCTCAGGCATTAGCCAAGGGAAAGATGCCGGATGAAAAGGAGGGCCTTGTGGTGCCTCAGCAGGCAAGCGTAGGCCAAGTGAGGAAGGCTCAAGCTCTGCAGCTTAACGGAAAGTAATCCAAGGCGTTGAGCTGGAATCCTGATAAAAATACAAGGTAGTAAATCTCAAGGAAAGAGCAAAAGAAAGGAAAGGTGTGGTGTACGGAGGAACTGAAGACTGTGCAGACAAAGTCACTGAAAAGCAAACAGTCCTCCGGTAGCAAAGGGAGAGATGACTTGGCTCCCTGGGGACGCCACTGCTTACAAGGCACCATGCAGCACATCCCGATGTTGACGGCCCATTCCTTCTTCAGCTAAACAATCCCCTTGAGAGCAGGAGAGTCCTCCCTTCCTCGTTCCGGAGGGAGTGACAGGTCTCCCAAGGCGAGGTGCTCCAAAGTCCTTGTTGACCCATCAGTCTGTGCTGTCACCTGACACCTTCTCAGATCAGGGGCTGAATCCAGCCAGCCTTTTCATGGAGTCTTCCCTAGTCCTGCTCCTGACAGTAGACTCCCTCTCTCCTGCATTTTGCAATGCTGGTCCTATGAGCAGGGCCGGCTCGCCCACTAGGCAAACTAGGCACTTGCCTAGGGTGCCAGGAGATGCGGGGCACTGAATTGGGCTCCCACCCCCTCCCGGTGCCTATGGCAAATCCCTAGTTTGCCTGCCTCCCCCCTGCTGCCGCCCCTCCCTTCCTTTGTGCTGCCCCCGCGCGATCAGAGCGTCGAAGCCAGCCCGCTGCCCCCCTGCCCGCCCTTTGCCGTGCCCCCTCCTCCTCAGAGTGCGCCACACCTGGGCCTTACAGCCTTCGATGCAGCTGGTGCAGCATTTACTCCTTGGAAGAGCCCGCGGGAGGAGACTTTGCTCCCCCTCACTTCTGGTTCCAGTGGGAGTGGGGGCGGTGGGCAGGCAGCCTGCCTGGGGCACCACACACCCTTGGGCCGGCGCTGCCTGAGTCCCAGCAGAACCATTGGGTGGGGTCCTCTCTTCCTCACCAGTGGAGAATTCTGAGGTTTTAAGGGACAGACTTCAGTATGGGGCAAACGGGGGAGCTGCCCAGGGACCCAGGCTGGGTCAGGGAACAGACTGGGACCCTCGGCCACATGCAGAGAGCTGCCCTGGTTGCATCCTGGCTCCCTGTGGCCATCCCAGGTCAGGAGAGGCACTCTTGGTGTTTGCCCTGACAGGCCTTGTTGGCTCCTTCTTCTCAGGTCCTGATGCCGTGGATGGGGTCCAGCAACGCCACCGGGCGGAAAAGAACGGCTGAAGTCCTCGCCAGGATCTGCAGTGCCGCAAGAGTCATCTACCAAGTGAGTGGTGGACTCGACACCCCTGCTGGTTTGCCTTCCCCCAGGCACTCCAGTCCCCCCTCGATGCGAGGTGAGGGCTCCTGGCAACATGTGGGGCCAGATCCCTGCCCCAAACACCCTTTGGGTCTTCACAGCTGGAATTCAGAGCAGGGAGGTGAGGCTGGAGACCCTTGATACAGATGCGGGGGGGCTGATGCCAGACGATTCTTAGCCCTTAAAAGGGGGAGCAAGTCCGGTATTGGTGACTGCCTTTTCTTCCTGCTGCGGCTGCCGACAGATCTTGCGGGGAGGGGCTTTCTGTGAAGGAAGCCTCATTCCTCCCCCCGGCTGCAGCCCCAGCCGCTTTTGCAGAAGGCAGGAGATTCCAGTGACTCTCCAAAAATGGCCTCCAGGGAGGAGCTATGCTGATGAAGGGGCGGGGCTAGGCAGATAGGGCCGAATGTCATTCCGGTCACCCATGACCAGGGCAGGATCCTCAGCCCCCTTTCCCTGCCCCACTGTGTGCTCCTCCACTTTCTCCTCTCTCGATCCATCGTTCTCCCTGAGGAATGTCAAGTGGGCTGCTTTCACATCAAGGATGATCCATGGTCCAGCCCCTCATTCCCCTGTGCTCCTTTCCCCGTTTCCTCATGACATCGGCTGCTTTCACACACTTAGAGAATCCCCTCTCCTATCATAGCCCCTTCCTTCCACCCCAAACACCCCTGTTTCCCCGAGAGGACACTGTTGGCAGGAGCTGTCCCCCCCAACCGTGTCTGAAAGGGAAGCAGCGCAGTTGAGGGTTTGCTAGTCATTCCCTCTGTTTCTTGCTGGTGACGCCAAGGGATTGTGGGTCGGTGTGTGTCCCTCCCTGTGCAGGATGCAGCCCTCCCTCCACTCGCAGCCTGCAGTGCCTGCAGTAATCCAGGCCATTTTGCTCAGGGTGGTGTCGTGGACGAGGGAGCTGCACACAGAAGCACAACGGATGCGTCAGCCCCTCTTTGGACCACCCACCCTGCCCCCTCTTCTGTCCCGGCATTCCTGTGTCCCTCCTTCCACTCCTGTTCTGCTTTCCTTCCTTTTAGGCCACGGCAGAATTCCCAGTGATGGGCCAGCTAGTGGGATGCCTGACACTCTGTCTCTATGACTGCAGTGCGATGGTGGAGTATTGGGCAGCAGAAGGCCTGGGACACCTCTACGCCTTCGCTGCCCGATGTCGCGGTAAGAGGAAGGAGAAGGGCCCGCGAGTGGGGCCCGGGGCATCAGCGTTCCAGGGGCCCTGGCAGTGGCACTCCTAGCTGCACCCACGGGGGTCGATCCCTGTGACGGCAGGTGGTGGAAGGGCTTGGGGGGCAGAGTCACGGGGGACACTTGGGGGGCAGGCAGGAAAGTAGACCTTGTGGTGGGCATGGGGGGGGATCCTGGGAAGTTTCTGACCGGGGCCCCCCAAAGCTTGGAACTGGCTTTACTCGTAGACATAGAGACAAAGTTTGCCAGGATGCATTTCTCGTGCTGCTTCTCTCTGTGCGTCTATGGAGAGAAGGGAGTTGTGGGAGCTTGGCTTGCTCCTGAGTGCTCTTCTGTGGCAGGATGGGGGCTTCCGAGAAGCCCCCCTGCCCTCCCCTGAGCTCCCAGAAGCAGAACCCTTGGCGGCTGCAAGCCTTGCTCAGAGCTGGCTGTGCCCCTTCCAGGAAAGAACAAGGCGGAGCGAGAGACTCTGGCTCGGTTGCTGCGGAGAGAGGGGGAAGGTGAGGAAGACGAGAGCGAGGACCCCTTGAGGAAGCCTGGCGCCATCGCCCTGGTAATTATCCCCCCTCCCCCCAAAAAGTGCTGTGGAGACCAGGAAGCACCTCAGCTCATCCGTGGAGATGTTGCTTTGCCCATCAGATTCCCTGCCTGGCGAGATCTCAGGCCCCAGGGTGGGGACACGCCTCCCCCGCTCCTTGGGCGGCAGCCGGAATCCCTGCAGCCAATGGGAGCTGGCAGCGGATCTCATGCCCCCTGGCTCCCACCGTCTCCTCCTTGGAAGGGGGTGGAAGCATCTCTAAGGCAGGGGAGGCCGAGGCGCTAGAGACACCTGTGGCCTCAACCGAAGGCTTGGCAGAAGGGCTCTGTTTGGGGAGGGTGTTCCACCAGGCCAGGGCCAGACCAGAAAGAGCCGCATCCCCAATCGAGGCTGAGCGGACGTCTCTTGGGCCAGGGACTACCAGTAGGTGCTGGTCTGCTGAGCACAAGGCTCTCCAGAGCATATATGGGGGAGAGACGGTGCTGGAGGTACGCTGGTCCCACCTCCCCTCCTGGAAGGAGGTAGCCTCGGAGAGCCATGTCTGTGCAGCAGAGCAGTTCTCTGGCTGTCCTTGAGCAAGTCCCTCCCTTGGAAAGTCTCCTTCTTCATAGGGATCAGATGGGGTTCTGGGCAAAGGCCCTGCCTTGAGGAGGGGCAGGATACAGATGTGACAGGAGGCACTCATATTCATTGGGATTCCCCTGTAGCAGTCCAGAAGAAGCCCAGATCTCCTGGCTCCTGGAGCCCAAGAGCTAGCCTAGGAAAGGGGGAGAGGAGATGGGAGCCTCCACCCAAGCCAGGCCCTGATGCCACTAGCTGGAAGGTCCTCCTTTGGGGAGCCTTCTGCACACCTCAGCCGAGCTTCCTGCTCCCTCCATCCTTCCTCTCCCTTACCATTGCAGCTCTTCAAGAAGGTCCTCAGCCCGGAGGAGATCTCGGGCGTCTATCTCACCACCCTCGGTGGTCTCGTCAGGACGAACACCCTCAGCACCCATGCCGCTGTCTGCGTGGAAAAAGCCCTGAGAGCGTTCCCCTCCGTGTCCTTGAGGAAGGTGAGCAGCTTGGAGCACTTGCTGAGAGAGAGGCTTTCCCCCCTTCTGGGGACCGTGGGCGGCTCGCCTCCTGGTTCCTTCCCTGCGAGCTTCTTCATCTCACCTGGCATTCTGGAGGCGTCGGCCAAGCTGCCCTCAAGGGCACCTGACCCACACGACCTTTGGAATTGCCCCACAGTGGCCCAAGACGAGGATGCAGAGGAGATGCCCTTCCCCCCAGGAGAGCTGTCTCCCAGGGGTCCTTGTGCCCAGGAGGCTGATCAAGGGTCCCCCCAGTGAGGCTTCTTTCTGGAGGCTTTCCGTTTTAACAAAACGACCTCTGTGGCATTTGCGAGAACTCCCTAAGGGAACAGACGAGTAAATCCACCTTGAAAAGCTGCTTAAAGTAATGCGTAGTAACCCCGCCCTTCTCCATGGCCAACCCCCAATCGAAGCTCTCAGAGGAAAGACGTCGTCTCCCACCAGAAGCCCTTCAAGCCGAGGCCTGGGGAAAAAGGAATGCTTTTCTTCAGACCCTTAAAATGAAGACTGAAAACCCGTGTGTGGAGGAATGGAGCCAACCAGGTTCTGCTGTGGAAATGGCCCAGTAACGGGTGATCCCTCCACTGCATGCCTGACCCTGGGGGGTGGGGGGGTGCCCTAAGGAGGACCTCTGCCCAAGGCCTCACTGGGAGGAAGGAAGCAGTCCTGAAGGACTCTCCTCCCAGGCCCTCCAGAGCTCAGCAGCACTTGGAATTGTGCTCTGAAGCAAGTGACCATCCAGGGAAGACCATCCTGGAGAAGAAGGGCGCACAGTGAGCTCTTCTGATCCTGCAGCTGTCTCTGGGCTTTCCCTCCAGGTGTGTGAGATCGTGGGTTTCCTGCATGCCAATCTGGACTCCTTTCACCGCCGGTTCACCCATGATGACATCGGCGGTATCCTCCACCTGCTCCAAGACCATCGAGGGAGCGAGGTGGTCTACGCTCTGCTGGGCTGCTCCCCCCAGTGTGACAGGTACAACCCAGCAATCCTCCAGCGCCTCGGAAAGCCCCATATCTTCTCCAGAGGGTCCTCCTGCCACGTCCTCTTCGCTTCCCAAGGAGCACGGCAGTGTTTCGATCGCCACGTGGCCCCTGTGGGCTTCGTTTCTGAGCGGAGGCCTCCCCGTGGCTGTTTGTGTGGTTCTGGCCACGTTGCTGGGATTCCCTTCTGTCTTGGGAGGAGCTTCCGCAGGGTGGTCGAACCTGATCTATAGAAGGGGAAGGTCCTGGTCTGGGGGCTTCACCCAAGGAGATGTTCTCCACACCTTCCCCATCAGGGAAGCAAAAACTGTCCTGGCCCTGTGGTGAGCAGCTCAAAGTTTGCCAGAGGGCCCTGATCCGGGCGGGCAGGGGACTAGGCCAGACCAGCCTCATGCAACACCCAGATACGGGAAGGGAGAGCAGCAGCCCACGTGTCCCAAGCCTTCTTGCCTGGCTCCTTGGGTCAAGTTTGCTCCCACTGCATGAGCAGTCCTGTGGCTCCGTCCTGCCCATGGAGAGCCGCTTCTCCGGCCTCGCTCCCCGGATGTCCCCTCTGGGGAAACCGAGCCGAAGGGAGAGCAGCAGCCCACGTGTCCCAAGCCTTCTTGTCTGGCTCCTTGAGTCAAGTTTGCTCCCACTGCACGAGCAGGTCTGTGGCTCCGTCCTGCCCATGGAGAGCCGCTTCTCCAGCCTCACTCCCCGGATGTCCCCCTCTGGGGATACCAAGCCGAAGGGAGAGCAGCAGCCCACGTGTCCCAAGCCTTCTTGCCTGGCTCCTTGGGTCCAGTTTGCTCCCACTGCATGAGCAGGTAAGTGGCTCCGTCCTGCCCATGGAGAGCCCCTTCTCTGGCCTCGCTCCCCGGATGTCCCCCTCTGGGGAAACCGAGCCGAAAGGGGCTCGTAGGGATTGGTGGGGGCTTCTGCCTGGTACGGGCAGCCTCCGCACCCCCTTCCCACTCTATTGGGGGTGCTGCAGAATCAATAGGGGGTGACACCGTCAGCACCCCGCCACTGGCCTGGTGAGCTACGGCCCCTCCCCTGTCCACCTCAGAAGTTGCTTGCCTGTGTCCCTGAGCTCCATATCGGAAGCCCCTTCCCTGGCCAAGAGGACACTGGCCCATTTTGCCAACTGAACTGGCAGCACTTTGGTCTCTCGCACCAGAGATGCCCGGGAATAAGACGGGCACCAGCACGTGCCTCGGGTGTTCTGTTCATGAGCTGTGGCACTAGCCAGCCTGCTTGCTGACCCCCTGGCAATACCTGGTCTGGATGTCTGCAAACGAGGCTCCGATCCTTGCTTTTGGAAAGGGGACCTGGGCAGCAGCACCCTTGAAGGAGGGAGGGAGGGAGGGCCGTTGTACCCTGCCGTGTGTCCGCCCTGCTTGCGAGCCGGGGCTCATCTCCTCCTTGTCTCCATTCACAGCTCAGCGGCCACCTTGTGGGGGAAGCTGGTGGACCGGTCCTGCCACGTGGAGGGAGTCCTGTGTCATCTGATGGTCTGTTTGCAGGGACGGCCGCTCAAGCCACTCCTCTCAGCGGAGCAGATTTCCATCCTGCGCTTGGCGGTCAGTGTGTCCCCCCCCCCCCCGGAGATTCCAGCTTCGAGAAGAGGGTCCCACCCCCTTTCCCCAGCAGTTCCCTTTTGCTCGGGGCAGGGAGGGGTCCTCTGCCAGCTCTAGAGCTCCAGAAGGGTCATGAAGGGCAGATTTGTTCCATAGTCTTGGAAGTCCAATGCGAGAGCGGGACAGCAGAACTGCAGCATCCGCATAGAAGAAGAGTGGGATCTGGAGGCTGGCTTGATGGGGAGGGTGGCAGTTTTGGACCAGGGAACCGGATAAATCCTTTCAGCATAAATTCAACCAGAAGGCTGCAGAGAACCCCCCCTGCCGGATTCCCGTCTCAATGGAAAAGGTTTCAGCAGACCTCCTTCCACACTGCAAGCGACTTGAGCACCCTGGCTGATACGAAGGTCGTCTGCCCCCATAGTAGACCCCTGTCCCTTGTGGATCCAGCAGACTCCTCACTCTGCTCTCTCCCTCCCCCTTTCCTCCTCCTCCTGCTGCCTTCCGAGCCTCTGAGGAACATAAGAACATAAGAACATAAGAGAAGCCATGTTGGATCAGGCCAACGGCCCATCAAGTCCAACACTCTGTGTCACACAGTGGCAAAAAATGTTATATACACACATACACTGTGGCTAATAGCCACTGATGGACCTGTGCTCCATACACTGTGGCTAATAGCCACTGATGGACCTGTGCTCCATATTTTTATCTAAACCCCTCTTGAAGGTGGCTATACTTGTGGCCGCCACCACCTCCTGTGGCAGTGAATTCCACATGTTAATCACCCTTTGGGTGAAGAAGTACTTCCTTTTATCCGTCTTAACCTGTCTGCTCAGCAATTTCATCGAATGCCCACGAGTTCTTGTATTGTGAGAAAGGGAGAAAAGTACTTCTTTCTCTACTTTCTCCATTCCATGCATTATCTTGTAAACCTCTATCATGTCACCCCGCAGTCGACGTTTCTCCAAGCTAAAGAGTCCCAAGCGTTTCAACCTTTCTTCATAGGGAAAGTGCTCCAGCCCTTTAATCATTCTAGTTGCCCTTCTCTGCACCTTCTCTAAAGCTATAATATCCTTTTTGAGGTGCGGCGACCAGAACTGCACACAGTACTCCAAATGAGACCGCACCATCGATTTATACAGGGGCATTATGATACTGGCTGATTTGTTTTCAATTCCCTTCCTAATAATTCCCAGCATGGCATTGGCCTTTTTTATTGCAAACGCACACTGTCTTGACACTTTCAGTGAGTTATCTATCATGACCCCAAGATCTCTCTCTTGATCAGTCTCTGCCAGTTCACACCCCATCAACTTGTATTTGTAGCTGGGATTCTTAGCCCCAATGTGCATTACTTTGCACTTGGCCACATTGAACCGCATCTGCCACGTTGACGCCCACTCACCCAGCCTCAACAGATCCCTTTGGAGTTCCTCACAATCCTCTCTGGTTCTCACCACCCTGAACAATTTAGTGTCATCCGCAAACTTGGCCACTTCACTGCTCACTCCGAACTCTAAATCATTTATGAACAAGTTAAAAAGCATGGGACCCAGTACCGAGCCCTGCGGCACCCCACTGCTTACCGTCCTCCACTGCGAAGACTGCCCATTTATACTCACTCTCTGCTTCCTATTACTCAGCCAGTTTTTGATCCACAAGAGGACCTGTCCTTTTACTCCATGATTCTCAAGCTTTCTAAGGAGCCTTTGATGAGGAACTTTATCAAAAGCTTTCTGGAAGTCAAGGTAAACAACATCTATCGGGTCTCCTTTGTCCACATGTTTGTTCACCCCCTCAAAGAAATGCAACAGGTTAGTGAGGCAAGATCTTCCCTTGCAGAACCCATGCTGAGTCTTCCTCAATAACCCGTGTTCATCAATGTGCCTACTCATTCTGTCCTTGATAATGGTTTCTACCAACTTTCCCGGTATTGAAGTCAGACTGACTGGCCTGTAGTTTCCCGGATCTCCTCTGGAACCTTTTTTAAAGATGGGGGTGACATTTGCTACCTTCCAGTCCTCAGGAATGGAGGCAGATTTCAATGAAAGATTACAGATTTTTGTTAGAAGATCCACAAGTTCAACTTTGAGTTCCTTCAGAACTCTCGGATGTATGCCATCCGGACCCGGTGACTTATTAGTTTTTAATTTGTCTATCAGTTGTAGGACCTCCTCATTTGTCACCTCAATCTGACTCAGGTCTTTCAACACCCCTTCCAAAATTAGTGGTTCTGGGGCGGGCAAAAAGTTCTCGTCTTCTACAGTGAAGACGGAGGCAAAAAATTCATTTAGCTTTTCAGCCATTTCCCTATCCTCCTTCAGTAATCCTTTTACCCCATGGTCATCCAAGGGCCCCACTGCCTCCCTGGCTGGTTTCCTACTTCTAATATATTTGAAGAAAGTTTTATTGTTGGTCTTTATGTTTTTTGCAATATGCTCCTCATAGTCCCTTTTTGCCTGCCTGATCACAGTCTTGCATTTGATTTGCCACAGCCTGTGTTCCCTTTTACTAATCTCACTTGGACTGGTTTTCCACCGCTTAAAGGAGTCCTTCTTACCTTTTACAGCTTCCATTACTTTGTTTGTTAACCACGCAGGCCTTTTCTTATGCCTGTTTGTGCCTTTCCTAACTTGTGGTATGTATTTTATCTGAGCTTCTAGGATTATAGTTTTAAATAGCGTCCAAGCTTTCTCAAGGGTTTTGACCGTATGTACCTTTCCTTTCAGTTTCTTCCTCACATGCCTCCTCATCTCAGTGTATTTACCCCTTTTAAAGTTAAACGTGGTTGTGGTGGTCTTTTTGGACAACTCCCTATTTATACAAACGGTGAAATCAATAACATTATGGTCACTGCTCCCAAGCGGCGCAATCACTTTTACATCTCTCACCAAGTCTTGGGCATTACTTATGACCAAATCCAGGATCGCCCCACCCCTGGTAGGTTCTGAGACCATCTGCTCCATAGCACAGTCATTGAGAGCATCAAGAAACTCAATCTCTTTCTCTCGACCAGAACACATATTGACCCAATCAATCTGCGGGTAGTTAAAATCACCTATTACAACACAGTTTTTACGTTTAGCCGCTATCTTTAAGCCTTCCATCATATTATAATCGTCCTCTCTCTTTTGATTTGGTGGGCGATAACAAACTCCCATAGTTAAATTTCCTTTTGGGCCCTCTATTTCAACCCAAAGCATTTCTAAAAGTGAATCTAATTCTCTGATCTCAGCCTTACTGGACCGTATATCCTCTCTGACATACAGAGCCACCCCACCTCCAACCCTTCCCTCCCTATCCTTCCGATATAGCTTATATCCAGGAATCACCGTGTCCCACTGATTCTCCTCATTCCACCAAGTTTCTGAAATTCCCACAATGTCTATGTTTTCTCCCAGCACTAAACATTCCAATTCACCAATTTTACTTTGAACACTTCTAGCATTTGCATACAAACATCTATAATTTCCCAGGCGAGCTAGGCCCGCCACCTTCCTCCTGCCGCCTCGAGACACTGGCAGACAGTCCATATTGTTTGTCACCTTCACAGTGGACAACTCCGGTCCGTTACCCGGTAGAAAAATAGCAGCTAACCCTTCATCTCTTTGAGACGAGTCCTCCCGAACCAGAGACATTTCATCTCCTGTCGGCTTTCCCCCAAGATTTAGTTTAAAAACTGCTCTGCCACCTTTTTGATTTTAAGCGCCAGCAGCCTGGTTCCATCCGGGGACAAGTGGAGACCGTCTCTTTTGTACAGCTCCCGCTTGTTCCAGAAAGCATCCCAGTGCCTAACAAACTTAAACCCTTCCTCCTTACACCATCGTCTCATCCACACATTGAGACTTCTAATTTGTGCCTGTCTCTCCTGCCCTGCACGTGGAACAGGTAGCACTTCCGAGAAGGCTACCTTGGAGGTCCTGGCCTTAAGTCTCCCGCCTAGCAGCCTAAATTTTTCCTCCAGGACCTCACGACTGCATTTCCCCACATCGTTGGTGCCAACATGCACCACGACCACAGGCTCCTCCCCAGCACTGTCTATCAGTCTATCTACTACACGCGTAATGTCCGCTACCTTCGCACCAGGCAGGCAAGTCACCATACGGTCAGTACGCGGTTTCGCCACCCGGCTGTCTACTTGCCTAATGATCGAATCACCAACTACCAATACCCCCCCTCTCCCCCTGCTCAGGGATGGTTCCTTGGCGCGAAAGGATTCCCGCTCACCGACCGAAGAAGAGGTCCTTTCTGAGGGCGCATTCCCCTTATCCTCAGCACGGTGCCCTGTTCCCTCTCGACCCTCACGCTCTCTGGCAGCAACGGGGCTGCTACGTTCAGAGCGGGGCTCATCTAATACGCCCCCGAGAGTCTTCCCCAAGTGCCTAACTGACCGTCTCTGCTTCTCCAGGGCAGTCACCTCGGCCTCAAGGGTACGAACTCGTTCCCTGAGGACCAGGAGCTCCTTGCATCGAGCACACACCCAAGACTTCTGTCCTTTGGGCAGATAGTCATACATGTGACACTCAGTGCAAAACACTGGAAAGCCCCCAACCCCCTGCTGGCTTTCTATCTTCATTGTATATATATATATATATATATTAAAATATACAGTCCTCTTTAAATGCTGTTTAAGTGGCTCCCCTTCTGGCGGGTCAACTTACCTAAACTTACCTTATTGGGAACTTACCTTATTTGGAGAACAAGGAAGCCAGGGATCTGGGTTCCTGCTCCTTAGAGAGCCCTAGGCAAAGAGCCACAGGCCAAGAGCCCTTTAGCTCTCGCCCTTCGGCTCGCGCCAAAGGCTCGCGCCTTTGGCAAGGCGCAGCTTAAAATGCAAAGAGGTGGAGCAGGGCACTCCTCAGCAATCACTCTCAATCAGCAGCAATCACTCTCAATCTCTTTCACCCTTAAGGCAGTCAACCAAACAAAGAGCAGTCAACCAAACAAAGAGCAGTTCCCCAGCTATCACACCTTAGAATTTTAGGCAGCCCCACAAACCTTAGAATGTAGTCCTTCAAAACTCAGAAATTCTCAGCAATTTCTCCAGCTGTCTCAGCTATCAGAGCTGCTCTGCTCTGCTCCTCCCAGACCTCTGTGAGATGTGCTCAGCCTTTGGCAAGGCGCAGCTTAAAATGCAAAGAGGTGGAGCAGGGCACTCCTCAGCAATCACTCTCAATCAGCAGCAATCACTCTCAATCTCTTTCACCCTTAAGGCAGTCAACCAAACAAAGAGCAGTCAACCAAACAAAGAGCAGTTCCCCAGCTATCACACCTTAGAGGAGCTATCGCACCTTAGAGGAGCATTCGCTCTGGGGTGGGAGAGATTCCCAGCCTCCCCCCTCCCCCGCCCAGCGGACCAGAGGACCCCGACTGACAGCCCTCTTCTTTCCAGGCCGCCCACGTCTTCCCAACACTCCTCGAGCAGCCCCACTTGGGAGGCGTGCGCCTCCTTCTGAAAGAACAGTGGGGGGCTGCTTGCCTGAGCTGGCTCTTCTGGATGTCTCACCTCCATCGAGAGGTCCAGGAGGCCACTCCGAGCCACACGCTGGAGAGTGCCCCGGCTGAAGCCGAGAGGCTGGCCAGGTGAGTCCTTCTAGGGCTGTCTTGCGGCAAAGCCTCGCAAACGGGGGGAGGGCTGGGAACTGGGGGCCACATCGCTGTGTCTACATCTCCGTGTCGCTTCTGGGGGAAGCCTCTTTCCAGGGATTCCTAAAGTCCCCCTCTGGGTCCTTCCCCCCCCCCCCCCGAAGTGATGTAGCAACAGAACCAACGTTCCTCCCCATCCCTGCTGCAAGATGGGAGAGGCCTGGGATTACAAAGAGAGGTTTGGTTCTGCTCCCAGGTCATCTGCGGGGACCCTCCAGCGGCTTCTGGAGCAGTTCAGACCTGAGGTCCTTCCCCAGGACAGCACCATCTGGGAGCTCTTGGGCCACGCAGACAGATTCCACCGTGGCGTGTCTCTCCTCTTCCGGTAAGGAAGGAGTGCTGGGGCTGAGTCCCTCCGGCAGGCCTGCAGGGGAGAGAGGGAGTGAGGCGGGGCAGTTGGACATGCTGGCCGTTTGCTTGGAAGCCATAAGTGGGGGTGGGGAAGGTGTTTCTCCTGGAGACCCTCCTAGGGTTGCCAGCCTCCGGGTTCTCCAGGAATCAGAACTGTTCTCCAGACTACACTGGTCCCCTGGGGAGAAAACACAGGTTTGGAAGGCAGCCTCTAGGGCGTGGGATCCCTGCCGAGCTCCATCCCCAACCCCCACCTCCAGACCTCCAGGGACTCCTGAGGACAGACGGGCAACTGTATCTGGAGACCTGCTGCCCTTCAGAGCAGACAGGGCCTGGCTTGGTCCCAGGCAGGATCTTGTGACTTGAGGGCGGGGGCGGGGGGAGAAGGAAGGGGCCCCGTGCAGCCCGGCAGCCCTCTCCCTCCAGACCTCCTTCAGTGCCTCGGCTGCCCCTCGGCCACAAGGCAGTCAGTGTCCTTTTCCTCCTGGCAGAGCCATGACTGACATCCTCTCCGAGGAGGAGCAACGGCAAATGGCGGGCTGTGTCATGGCCATTCTCAACGGCCATGACCAGCAGCTGAAGACCACCGCCATGACCATCTTTGCCGAGGTGAGCTTTCTGGGCCGAGGGGCTGGGGGGGAGCTCAGGGGTCCCCAGATGCAGCTCTCAGGCGAGGCCGGACCCTTGGGGCAGATTCCCTTTCCCTCTCCTCGAAGACAGCCGCAGGGCAGAGCTCTCTCTCCCCTTTCACCCCTCTGGCTCTCCTGGAAGCTTCAGCCTTCAGCACTGACCGCTCCGAAGGGGGGCAGAGGAGGAGCTCCAGTCCTTCCACCCTGGCTTCCCCTGAGACTGGTCTCCCCGCAGCTCTGCTGAGCAGGGCAACGAGGAAGTGCCGCCTCCCCTGCCAGCATCCCATGGCAGAAAGGGGAGAAGCTCAAGATTCGAGGAGACCTCCCCAGAGGAACCATCCCATTTCTATTCTCCAGCCAAGTCCTTCCCTGCTCAGTCCCCAGGCCGGGCCTTGCTCGGTTGGGTGGGCTTTGGAGAAGGATCTGGGGGAGGGCCTTTCCCAAGCCCAAGAGAGAGGAGATCTTGGGAGGGAGAGAAGCCTGTTGTTCTTCTGTGTTGTGTGAAAGGAGCAGCCCCTGCAAAGGAGGGAGCCTATGAGGGTCCCCGGCTGCCGCCAGGCCATCGATGCGTCTTTCCTGGTCTTGCTTGATGGGAGAAGCTGGGACTGAGCCCCCGCCGGGTCGGTCTCTTCCCAGGAGTCCCTGAGCTCTGGTTCCTCCCGGAAGTCTCCAGCAGCCTCCAACGCCTCCTGCTGGTCGTGAGGAAATTGGTGCCAAAGCCAGATGCATCTGTGGAGGGGGGGTCACCTCCTGCTTGGAGGGCGGGGGGGGGGCCAGGCTGCACTTTATGACAGGGGCCACTCAGGGGATCTTTGTGTGAGTGTGAGGGCGACTGGTGTGAGGACTCCTTTTCTCACGTTCTCTGGGGCACTAAATGGCAGATCTCTCCTCTGGCTCCTTTTAGCTCCTCCGCCGCCCCTCTGTGACCATCGTAACAGAGGACGCCTGCCGCCATCTCAAGGCCCAGCTTTCAACCGCTGCCCTGCATTCGCTGGCCCTGGATGGCGTCCTCAACGTGGCAGAGGACCCACTGCAGGTGAGAGAGACCCTCCCTGCCGCTCACACCCACCCACGCTTTGGGGCACCTTTCATTCCCCACCCCTCCCTGGCCTGACCAAGAGCTCAGGTCTTGCATTGGGGAGCCCCCCAAGCAGAGCGCTGGGGGCAGAAGTGGGCTTTCCTCTTGCTCTTCCCTCCACCGTTCCCACTGGTGCCCACGTGCAATGACTCCTGGGGCATCTGGCATCTCAGGCACAGCTGGGAAGCGGCTGAAAACAGGCTTCCTCCTCCTCCTCCTCCTCCTCCTCCTCGTTGTGCCGGATGTTGTATCTCCGTCTCTTCTGGCCCACTATCCAGCAGGAGCTTCTCCCGCAAAGCCCCCCTGGAAAGCGAAGAGGCTCAACTAGAGCTTGGCCGTGCTGTCATGCCCCTGTCGCCCACCTTTGCCAGGAGGCTGGCGGAGAACCAGTTTGGTGCAGTGGTTAGTCGCCCGGACTCTGATCTGGGAGAACTGGACTGGAGTCCCCACTCCTCCACACGCCCCTGCTGGCGTGACAGTGAGTCAGTCACAATTCTTGGGGAGCTGTTGCGTCAACAGGAAGTCTCTCAAGAGCTCTTCCCGCTCCACCAACTTTATAGGGTGTCCGTTGTGGGGAGGGGAGGGGAAGGAGATGGGCAGCTGCTCTGGCACTCCAAGTGGAAGGTGGGGTATAAATGCCATCTGCTGCTCCTCCTCCTCCTCTTCCTCTTCCTGGTTGGGCTTGTTAGCTTCGTCTGAGGTTGCCCCTCTGGCCATACAGCCCAGCAGGGCAGCTTCAGGGAGCCGACCGTGTCCTGTCTCCTTCAGGTGCGGAAGCTGCTGCCTCTGCTGGCGGAGGCAGTGAGCAGCTTGCAAAAATCAGACCACCGAAAGGCCCAGAAGCTGCTCAGCCAGCTACACCGCTCAGTGGACATCTGCGGACCAGCTCTGGCAGCGGATGTGGCTGGCTGCATGCTCCCCCTATTCGACGCTGTAAGTCCGGCTGGGCTGGGGTTGGCCAGAGGGGTGAAGTGGAAGGGGCAGGGCGAGTTCTGGGGCCGCACAGCTGAAGAGGGAGAGAGAGGGGATGCCGAATCGAGCACATGAAACTGCTTGCCTCCCGGTGTTGCCATCAACAGTGCAGGTCAGAGAGGACTGGAAGCGGGTTCAGGCCCTGGGTCTGCCTACCCTTCCCTGGGGCTTCGGGATGAGCCCTGTCAACAAGGCAGCCTCACTGATGCCCCAGACAGGAGGAGAGCAGAGGGATGGGTGCTCCAAGCTGGAATGGGGCAAAGAGGGACTGGAGGAAGAGGGGGTGTGAGCTGGTGGCCGGAATGCTGGGCTGGGCTGGAGAGAGCCGGGTTCCACTCCGAGAGGCTCGGCGGGCTTACTCGGTAGTCAGGCCCACTGAGCAGGGGGTCTCTCTTCCTCCCTCCTGCACAAGGCATTCTCGATGGCCTTGGGCGAGTTGCTTTCTCTCTCCATTTGCCATCCTTGCAGGGCTCGGGGGAGCATTAAAAAATAAGAGTCCCCCTGAGGCTCCTTGGTAGACAGGGAGTGGGCTCCGTTTGGAAAGTAGTGCATCTTCATTGGGGGAAAAATTGCAAATGCCCTGGAATGTCTTCTGGCAAAATCCCTGCAGGGATTGGAGAGGTAGACAGAGCTGACCTCCAAGCTGGGAGGAAATTCACACTGTCTGCAACCTGCTTTCCCTCCACTGGAAGAAGAAATCAGAAGTGTTCCTTCCCAGAGCTGGTGAGGAAAAGGTCCATTTGGATTTCATGTCCCCCCACAGAAATCCGCCCAGGCCCGGTCCTTCGCCATCACCATCTTCGGGGCCATGATGGAGAGGGGAGCAAGGAGGGCCCTGAAGGACCTCGCCCTCCGCAGCCTGGCGCCTCTTCTGCTGCACCTGCAGGATGGCAGCCCCAACGTTATCCAGGTGGGCACCTGGGCAGCGAGCCCCCGTGGGGAAGCAGCGTGGCTGTCCCTAGGAGAGACAGGAGTCTGAGGCCACGGCTCTCCTCCTTGCCCCTCCCACTGTCCAGGGGAGAAAGTGCCACGTTTGACCCTTGCCCTGCCCTCCTTCCCTCCTCCTGCAGGCTTGTTGGGGCACTCTGCCTAGAGTCGCCGTCCTCCTGGGGACCAAGAAGCTGGAGGGGCTGTTCCTGACGAGGGACGACTGGTCCCTCTGCCTTGTCATCGTAAGTCTTCCTGCTCTGCCTTGCCTGAGGCTTCTCCTTCTCGTTGAGAGCACCAGGAGCTTTGTGCGGAATGCATGTGGTAGCCTGATTGAGAAACTGTTGCTCTGGGATTGGGGACTTGCTCCTTTGGCCCCATCCATGGAGGCCAGCAGCATCTGGGGGTGTTTCCAAAGCGCACATCAGATGTTTGATAAGAGGTGGTAAGAGGAGGAAAGAAGATCCCTGGAAAGAATGTCATGTCTCTAGTCCCCCTTGGTCTTGGGATCTCATTCAAAGGGATAGAGTCCCTGTTTTCAGTGCCTCCAAAAAGAGGTCCAGAAGATGGTCAGGGGAAGGGGGAGGTGAGGAGAGGAGAGGCAAGAGGAGGAGAGGGAGAGGGGAGGGAATAAGAGGTAGAGGAGATAGAAAGAAGAGGAGGGGAGGCAGGAGATGAGAGGGAGGGGAGAGGGGAGGAGAGAGAAGGACAGGGAGAGGGAGAGGAGAGGAGTATCTCCTAACACAGAGATTAACTGCCTGGTTCCTCCTGGCTTCTCTCCCAGGCAAAACGGTTCAGGAAAGTCCCCCAGTGCAACTTCCTGGAGCAGATCCTGTGTCATCTGAGGAGCCCCCAAGTCAACATCAGGGTGGCGGCAATCAGGATCCTTGGTAATTCGACATGTTCCTTTTCCATCCAGGTCTTCCTAAAAGGAAGGTCTTTCTCTGAAAGCGGCAAGAGAGATCCAAAGGGCCGGTTCTTGATCAGTAAGCAGAGACGCCCTGGTCTTAGGGGCTTGCATCTTCTGAAGGCCCTTCCCCATAATTCCTGTGAAGTGGGTGCTGGCTACAGATGGTGAAATTCATGCACTCTGTATGTGGCCAAGGAGCCACTCCCCCCCTCCCCCGGCCTCACTGTCCTCGCTGCCATGGCTGGCCTCGCATGGGCAAAGGCAGAGTGTGGAGAGGGCATGCACTGCGGCGCCGTCACTGACTTCCACATGCAGAAGTCGGAGCGACGCAGCGGCTCACGCGTCTCCCTGCCTTTGCCCACACAGGGCCGGTGGAAGGCAGCAGGCGGCAGGGTGGGGCCGGCACTGCAGAAGAAGCTGGGCGGCATGCGGCCTCTTCTGGACTCCCAGGGGCCTCTCCTCCAGGGCAATATGAATTGTACTGGAGGCAGGGCCTAATCCGCTATCTCCCCTGACCCACACCCTAGGCAGCAACCTAGGCCTGCGTAGTTGACAGGCCGGCCCAGACCACATGATGCGGGTCTTTCCCTGCTCTTGCTTAGGAGTTCAGTCCTGACACCTTGGACTGGTCAGAGGGCAGATGAGTGTTCCTGGGAGGAGGGACATTTCCCAGGCTCATCCATAAACTTTCTGCCTGGGTTCAGGAGGGTCCAATTTTCACTCCAGCTCAGTTTTCAAAAATGGAACCAGTTGAATAACAGAGTTGAAGAAGTCTTCCCCCTGTTTCTGACCCTTTGATCAGGAGCAGCAGAGGCAGCCCCCTCCCTCCTCAGGAGAACTGGGTCCCTTCTCCTCCCTTTGGCCTGAGGGGAGGTTCTTGTGGTGAGCCTTCAATTGGGGAATGAGGCCCTCCCTTCTCCCTCTCGGGGCCAAGAGCCACCCAGCTGGCTTTGCTCCTCATCCAGAGAAGCAAGAGGAGACTTCTGTCGAGGGGACACAGAAGCCACAAGCACAACGAAGCCCCCTCTCCCACCCAGCTCTTGAGGAAGGAGCCCTCCCCCTCCTTTTCTTAAAGGCAAGCAAGATCTCTGAGATTTTAGGCTGGACAAAACTTGCCAAGGGAAGGTCACCCGGCCACATCTGTGTGGCCAGCAGCCCCGTTCAGCACCAAGAGAATTGCCCTGCTTTGGATTGTGGCCGTGGGGTGCTCTCAGGGGAAGGCCCATGTCTGTGGCGCTAGGGAGGGCGCTTGCTTCCACCCACTCAAATAGGGAGTGGTGTGAGAGCCTGCGGATCTGCCTGCTACCCATGAGAAGAACAGTAATCCAACCGTTCACCATGTCCTTTTCTCTGCCTAGGCCTGGTTGGGCAGGAGACGAGGGACAGACGGAAGCTGGAGGTCATCGGTGCGGGTGAGTTTGCCTCTGCTTTAAGCTGAAGCCTCAGGCAGCCCAATCTTCCCTGGAAGGATCTCAGGGCCCTTCTCTCTCCCAAAAGGATCTCAGGGGCCTTCTCTCTCCAGGAAAGATCTCAGGGGCCTTCTCTCTCCCGGAAGGATCTCAGGGGCCTTCTCTCTCCTAGAAAGATGTCGCAGCAGCCTATGTAGTTCTCCCCTCCCTTCTGGAGATTTAACCCAAGTTCCTCAGAACATGGTTTGGTGCTCTAGCCAGTATCCCACACTGCCATTAGACTGACTGTCAGCTGGTCCGCTTTCTCCCCCTCTCTTCTGCTCAGAGCCCAACACCAGCAGTCCTGCAGGTTTAGCCAGGCCACTTCACCATTGGTGTTTCCAAGGAAGGGCTCTTGGCATCAGGGGGGGGGGGGGAGTGTGGATGACAGGAGCCGGAGCAGCCCTCTTTCCCACCCGACTTCCCTGTCTTTTCCCTCCCAGCCCAGCTCCAGTGCTGGAAGTGAGCCCTGCTAGGAGAGGAAGCCCTGCTTGCCAAGCCCTCAGGCCTCCTTCCGCCCTCCCAATGGGAGCCTCTTGGGTTCTCTTCCACTGCGTTACTCTTGACTCCTGCTCCCTTCCTTTCCTTCGCAGCCCTCAGGAAGATGTCAACTGATGAGCAGCCAACCGTCCGCAGCTGTGCCGCCCACACCATCGCCCTCCTGGAGGCTCTGCATGAAGGGCCCACCCCCGGATGGAGCCTCTGGGCACAGCTGCGGCGGGTCTTCAGGGCCTGCTGCTCATCCGCAGAAGGTAAGCCTTGCGGGGGTGGAGGGGTGGGGGTGGTGACTGGACTGTACCCGGAATGCACTCTGAACCTCCCTGCAAAATCAGCAAGACGACCTGTGAGTTCATGAAAAACCCGTCCCAGTTCCATCTCCTTCTCTCCCTTCTGTAGATGTCTAAACCTCTATCATCACCTCCCTCAAGGCAACGTTATCCACCGAGGATAGGACTGGACCTCAGGAGAGGAAGCGACCCCCAGCGGAAGCATCGCGGAGCAGGGGAGTATTTTGGAGCCATTTAAAAACAACTGGGTGGAACATCTAGGGTTGCCAAGACCCCCTGACAACGGGGGGTGGGGGCGGGGGGTCTTACTGGGATCACAAGGGAGGTCCAGGGGATGTCATCTCAGGTGTGCACCAGAAGAGATCTCGTCACGTGGCCAGAGACATGGAGGCACTCTGGTGTTTGGCAAAAGCCCCCCTGTATGTGTGATTTTTACCATACACTTTTCCCCAAATACCAGAGTATCCCGCAGCATCGGCCAGGTGGTGACATCCCTTCCAGTGCACAGTGCCACTTCCTTCCTGGCACCACCGGCCTCGGCCTCCTTTCCTCCCAGTCAGTCCCCCCGCTGGCCAGCTGATTGGCGGCTGGGGGAGGGTCCCCGGGGCGGGGTTTTCCCGCCTGTGGGAGGGCTTGGCAACCCTAACAGGACATAGAAACTCCACCCCCGGTGCGCTCCTGTATATATTTGCATGTCTGTCTGTCTGTCTTTCTGTCCCCCCATCTGTCTCTTCTCTTCCTGTAAATATTTACATGTCTGTCTGTCTTTCTGTCCCCCCATCTGTCTCTTCTCTCTATTCTGGGGTTCTGCTGAAGACCAGCTGGTGTAGATCCACGATGCACTGCAAGGGAAAAGGCTTCCTAAGTACGGATTCTTATAATGGAGGAAAAGTCAACATCACCCTCCGAGGGCTGTCTCCAGGCAGTGGTGTCCTCAGGGCGGACTGGCAGTTAAGAGCCCTGGGGAAAGCCAGAGACATCCCGTCCCCCCAGACAGAGACATCCTGACCCCGTCTCCCTGGAGAAGGCAGCCGGAACCTGCCAGCCCCCCCCCCTTCAGTGGGCAGCAGCCCTTCTTTTCGTCCACCTCTCCTAGGTCTGGGGGCTTTGCCAGGGAACACCTGCCCACTCATTGTGTTCTGGCTTCTCTGCCCCATTGTGGCAGTGGGCACTCCCAGCTGCCTTGCCTAGGGGGATGGTCCTCTTTCAGCCAGGATGGCCCTAGCTGGGGACTGTGGCCGGCCATCGGCCCATCAGGACTCTTCCCCGGGGTCTAAAGGCCAGTCCACCCCTTGGGACACCGCTGTCTGGAGATGGGTTGAAGATGCATTGCGGGGCTGGTCTTCCCTGTCTCCCCTTTGCCCAAAGAATCCCAACCTTGGAAGACTTCTCCACGGCCTTCTCAAGAAATCCTTTCCTTGATGGAAGATGGCTGCAGTGCATCAGGCTGCGGGTTTTCTACCACCTCAGCCTCCGGTGGCTTCAGTAGGCAACCCCCTAACCCTCCCCCCTCTCTTTCCGTGAAGAACAGCATCCTCAAGGGTGTATGACGGCCGCCTGGAGAAGTCCAAGGCAATCTGGGTGGAACACCTAGGCTTCCCAGGGCCCCCTGGCAACGGGGGGTGGGGGCGGGGGGTCTTACTGGGATCCAAAGGGAGGTCTAGGCCCATGATGGCGAACCTATGACACGCGTGTCACTGGTGACACGCGAGGCAATTTGGCTGACACACCGGAAACCAAGGAGCGTGGTGAGCCGTGAGTCCTTCAGAGGCTGCTGAGCCCGTCTCGGAGGAGCAGCAGCTGCTAAGGTGAAGGCGAGAAGAGGCGGCAGCAGCGCAGCGGGCCGCCGCCGCCTCTTTCCCCGGCTCCAGGCTGGGGGTGGGGGTGGGAGGGAAGGTTGGCCGACACTGCCAGCGCCTTGCCTTGACCTGGGGGTGGGAGGAGACAGCCTCCTGGCGCAACCCGTCCCCCACCCAAAGCAGAGGCAGCCAAACGCGCCTCCTTCTCCTCGCAACAGGGCCGAGCTTTGCAACCCCCTTTTCCCGCCCTCCCCGGGGCCTGAGGAAATAGGTGGGTACAGCAAGAAAGAAAAAAAGAGCATTGCAAAAAAAGAGGCAGGGGGGGGGGGGAAGAAGTGACCTCCTCGGCAGGTCGCGGCTTTGCAATGCCGGGGCTTTGCAAATGCAGGAGCAAGGCAGGCGTGTTTTTTTCCGTTTGTTTGCACGGAGCGGCTGGGGGGGGGGAGGCAGAGATGGCATTGCAGCAGTGTGTGTGGGGTGCAATGCCCGAGGGGGCGTCGCTCTTGGGCCTGTTGTGGGGCTGCCCCCCCTCCTTTTCCTCCTCCTCCTCCACCCGGTCCTGTTTGTTTGTTTGTTTTTTTGCAACCAACATGATCTTTCTCACTTTGCTCTCTCGCTCTTTCTCATGGCCGCCTGCCGGAGGCGGGGTTTCAGATTTAATGGACAAGCTGCCCTTTTCAGCTTGGAAGAGGAGGAAGGGGGTGGGCGATGGGGGCTGTGTGTGGGTTGCAAAAGAGCAAGGGGAGGGGAGCATTGGGTCGCCCCCCTTCGCTTCCCTTGGCAAGCGCTGGAGGAGAAAAGGCGGGAAGAAAAAAAGATACACCCTTTCCCGCAGGGTTACCAATCCCCAGGTGGGGGCAGGGGATCCCCCTCTCCCCAAAATACCCCCCCCCAAGTTTCAAAACGATTGGACCAGGGGGCCCAATTCTATGAGCCGCAAAAGATGGTGCCCCTATCCTTCATTATTTCCTATGGAAGAAAGGCATTTTAAAAGGTGTGCTGTCCCTTTAAATGTGATGGCCAGAACTCCCTTGGAGTTCAATTATGCTTGTCAAACCCTTGTTCCTGGCTCCACCCCAATGTTTCCTGGCTCCACCCCCAAAGTCTCCTGGCTCCGCCCCCAAAGCCCCCAGATATTTCTTGAATTGGACTTGGCAACCCTCTTTCTTTATTGGGGCTGCAAATATCATCAAATTATTGATATTTCTTGAAGTGACATGGTGAAGTGACACGCGACCCGAGGAAGACTACACTTTTTCCCGATTTTCGACACACCAAGCTGAAAAGGTTAGCCATCACTGACATAAGGCAAAGATGCGGTGGAGGTAAGTAGGATTGAGAGACCACTCGTGATCACCCAGACGAGTCTGCTGAGAGAATCTGCCAAAGTGTTCCCACTCCTGGTAGGTGAATCCCAGTCTGGTAGATGCTGTTCTTGATGCTCCAGTTCCAAAGGGCAATGGACAGACGGCAAATACAGCTTGATCGTGTCCCCCCCACCCCATCCCTCATCTCTTGATATAAAAGACAATCGCTGTATTGTTCTATGTGATTTGGACAGGGCTTTTTTTGTAGCAGGAACTCCTTTGCACATTAAGCCACGCCTCCTGATGTAGCCATTCCTCTACAAGCTTACAGGGCTCTTAGTACAGGGCCTACTGTAAGCTCCAGGAGGATTGGCTACCTCAGGGGTGTGTGGCCTAATATATAAAGGAGTTCCTGATACAAAAACCCTGGAGGTGGACATGACGATCCCTTAGAGCTGGAGGAAGGACTGTAATGACCTGTGTACACCAATCAATCCTAAGCAGTTGGTGTGGAATTTTCTCTTTCAGAGAGTCCCCAGGCCCCTGACCGTTTTGTCCTCTATGTGGGCTCCCCAACCCCACTTGGAGGCCTCTGTGGTGCCATTCGCAGTAGGAGGAGGCAGAAGAAAGGGCATCCCTTGAAGAAGGTTGGACTGATCGATCCACCACATCGGGGAGGGCAGGATCCGCTGGGGTACTGTGGGGGTCGTGTTTTGTGGTTGCCTGTGGGGGTGGAAGGCACGCACAAACCAAAGCTGCAGAGTCCTCGTTTGAAGCTTTGCAAACCTGATTACTGAGGTAGTAACCTGCATCTCAAGTAAAATGACAGTCCCCCACTCACCTGCCTAACTCAGTAAACCTTCCGGGGGATCCAGCCGCAAGGAGGCTTCTCCCTCCACTCCGTGCGGATCTGAAGCCCCCACAGTAGCAAATGCTGTAGTTTTCAGAGGAGGGGCGAGTGGCAGTGAGCAAAGGGGGCAGATTGGAGGCCCTGCAGTGGAGGGGGCGTGCAGAAGGAAGGGGGGGGGGGTTGAATGGAGTGGCCTGGCCTCCCCCCCCCCACTGTAACTACGGGCCTGACATGGAATCCTCTTGCCTGGGCATTACTGAAACCGCTGGACTTCCTGTCCCCCTTTTCAGGGTGCAGCAGGCAAAAAACCCCGTCCAGGCCAGGGACAATCCACAGGAGGGGAGGAAATTCCTACTCGGCCCCCAAACGGGCGACCAGTTTGTGCCCACCCTCAAATAACGGGCGGCAGGAGGGTGGTGGTCTCCATTGCTGGCGGTGAAGAGAGAGAAGGGGGGGGGGGGGAGGAATGACGCACAACACAAATGAAAACTGTATCAAAGTAGTTATTATAGAGCAAGATTACTATTGTAACAACAATCATTCATACATAAATGACAATAAAGAAAGTCCTAACAACTCCTGCGTCAGTCTCTTCTTCATAGTCTCTTCTTCATGGTCCATATTGGGATAAACAGCTCCTGAGCGGTCTGAGGAATCCTGCCAGCAAGTCCTCCGGGAGTCCTTCATTCACAAGCAGGAGGAGAAGCAAAGGGACCGGTTTTGGTGTTTCAGCCTTCTTCAGCCAGAGGCTTGACTTGCCATTGGGCATATCAGTCATTTGCCTATCGGAGCACCAGTCCTTCCCAATCCTGGGACGAAAAGTTCCAACACTTGCCAGCTGGTGTTGCTCTCACAGAGGCTTCACCCCTTCCCCTCCCCAAAATCCACGCAGCCTCCCTGCTCTTTGGCTCTTCCTTCCCCTCCTTCTGGGCAAGCCGTGCTCCTTTCCCACAGCCAATCAGAGCCACGGATTCAGGAGCCCTCTCGACTGTCGATTTGGCTTTTCCACCTTCTCGCATCCTCCTCTCCTCTGCTCCTCCATCCGTCCATCTCTTTCTGCGGCTGCCTCTAATTGGAAATGTTGCATCTCCTCAGGCTCCTTCCAAAGTTGGGGGGGGCCCTTCCCTCCCAGAGCATCAGGCAGGAAAGAAGGCCACGAGGAGTTCCCTTTGGCCTCTGTTGATCGTCGGGGCAGGGAATACCCCACCCCAGAGCCCCTCCCCCAGCCTCCAATTTAAGACACTCACAGGGACAAATACATATATACACACACATAAATATTTACAGATATACAAAGGAGAGCACTGAGGGGTCCTGCCCCGAGCTTTCCAAGGGTGGCTTTGACATCGCCTCCTAGGGTTGCCAGGCCCTCCTCAAAGGCGGGAGAAACCCCGCCCCGGGGACCCTCCCCCAGCCGCCAATCAGCTGGCCGGCAAGGGAACTGGCTGGGAGGAAAAGGAGACCTAGGCCGGTGCTGCCAGCAACACAGTGACATCACTTCCTGAGTGCACTGGAAGTGACGTCGTCACCTGGCCGATGCTACGGGACACTCTGGTATTTGGGCAAAAGTGTATGGTAAAAATCACTCATACAGGGGGGCTTTTGCCAAACACCAGAGTGGCCGCATGGTGCCGTCCATGTGATGATGTTATATCGCCTAGACCTCCCTTTGGATCCCAGTAAGACCCCCCGCCCCCACCCCCCGTTGCCAGGGGGCCCTGGGAAGCCTAGGTGTTCCACCCAGATTGCCTTGGACTTCTCCAGGCGGCCGTCATACACCCTTGAGGATGCTGTTCTTCACGGAAAGAGAGGGGGGAGGGTTAGGGGGTTGCCTACTGAAGCCACCGGAGGCTGAGGTGGTAGAAAACCCGCAGCCTGATGCACTGCAGCCATCTTCCATCAAGGAAAGGATTTCTTGAGTAGGCTGCGGAGAAGTCTTCCTAGGTTGGGATTCTTTGGGCAAAGGGGAGACAGGGAAGACCAGCCCCGCAATGCATCTTCAACCCATCTCCAGACAGCGGTGTCCCAAGGGGTGGACTGGCCTTTAGACCCCGGGGAAGAGTCCTGATGGGCCGATGGCCGGCCACAGTCCCCAGCTAGGGCCATTCTGGCTGAAAGAGGACCATCACCCTAGGCAAGGCAGCTGGGAGTGCCCACTGCCACAATGGGGCAGAGAAGCCAGAACACTCTGAGTGGGCAGGTGTTCCCTGGCAAAGCCCCCAGACCTAGGAGAGGTGGACGAAAAGAAGGGCTGCTGCCCACTGAAGGGGGGGGGGGCTGGCAGGTTCCGGCTGCCTTCTCCAGGGAGACGGAGTCAGGATGTCTCTGTCTGGGGGGACGGGATGTCTCTGGCTTTCCCCAGGGCTCTTAACTGCCAGTCCGCCCTGAGGACACCACTGCCTGGAGACAGCCCTCGGAGGGTGATGTTGACTTTTCCTCCATTATAAGAATCCGTACTTAGGAAGCCTTTTCCCTTGCAGTGCATCGTGGATCTACACCAGCTGGTCTTCAGCAGAACCCCAGAATAGAGAGAAGAGACAGATGGGGGGACAGAAAGACAGACAGACATGTAAATATTTACAGGAAGAGAAGAGACAGATGGGGGGACAGAAAGACAGACATGCAAATATATACAGGAGCGCACCGGGGGTGGAGTTTCTATGTCCTGTTAGGGTTGCCAAGCCCTCCCACAGGCGGGGAAACCCCGCCCCGGGGACCCTCCCCCAGCCGCCAATCAGCTGGCCAGCGGGGGGACTGACTGGGAGGAAAGGAGGCCGAGGCCGGTGGTGCCAGGAAGGAAGTGGCACTGTGCACTGGAAGGGATGTCACCACCTGGCCGATGCTGCGGGATACTCTGGTATTTGGGGAAAAGTGTATGGTAAAAATCACACATACAGGGGGGCTTTTGCCAAACACCAGAGTGCCTCCATGTCTCTGGCCACGTGACGAGATCTCTTCTGGTGCACACCTGAGATGACATCCCCTGGACCTCCCTTGTGATCCCGGTAAGACCCCCCGCCCCCACCCCCCGTTGTCAGGGGGTCTTGGCAACCCTAGATGTTCCACCCAGTTGTTTTTAAATGGCTCCAAAATACTCCCCTGCTCCGCGATGCTTCCGCTGGGGGTCGCTTCCTCTCCTGAGGTCCAGTCCTATCCTCGGTGGATAACGTTGCCTTGAGGGAGGTGATGATAGAGGTTTAGACATCTACAGAAGGGAGAGAAGGAGATGGAACTGGGACGGGTTTTTCATGAACTCACAGGTCGTCTTGATGATTTTGCAGGGAGGTTCAGAGTCCATTTCGGGTACAGTCCAGTCACCACCCCCACCCCTCCACCCCCGCAAGGCTTACCTTCTGCGGATGAGCAGCAGGCCCTGAAGACCCGCCGCAGCCGTGCCCAGAGGCTCCATCCGGGGGTGGGCCCTTCATGCAGAGCCTCCAGGAGGGCGATGGTGTGGGCGGCACAGCTGCGGACGGTTGGCTGCTCATCAGTTGACATCTTCCTGAGGGCTGCGAAGGAAAGGAAGGGAGCAGGAGTCAAGAGTCACGCAGTGGAAGAGAACCCAAGAGGCTCCCATTGGGAGGGCGGAAGGAGGCCTGAGGGCTTGGCAAGCAGGGCTTCCTCTCCTAGCAGGGCTCACTTCCAGCACTGGAGCTGGGCTGGGAGGGAAAAGACAGGGAAGTCGGGTGGGAAAGAGGGCTGCTCCGGCTCCTGTCATCCACACTCCCCCCCCACCCTGATGCCAAGAGCCCTTCCTTGGAAACACCAATGGTGAAGTGGCCTGGCTAAACCTGCAGGACTGCTGGTGTTGGGCTCTGAGCAGAAGAGAGGGGGAGAAAGCGGACCAGCTGACAGTCAGTCTAATGGCAGTGTGGGATACTGGCTAGAGCACCAAACCATGTTCTGAGGAACTTGGGTTAAATCTCCAGAAGGGAGGGGAGAACTACATAGGCTGCTGCGACATCTTTCTAGGAGAGAGAAGGCCCCTGAGATCCTTCCGGGAGAGAGAAGGCCCCTGAGATCTTTCCTGGAGAGAGAAGGCCCCTGAGATCCTTTTGGGAGAGAGAAGGGCCCTGAGATCCTTCCAGGGAAGATTGGGCTGCCTGAGGCTTCAGCTTAAAGCAGAGGCAAACTCACCCGCACCGATGACCTCCAGCTTCCGTCTGTCCCTCGTCTCCTGCCCAACCAGGCCTAGGCAGAGAAAAGGACATGGTGAACGGTTGGATTACTGTTCTTCTCATGGGTAGCAGGCAGATCCGCAGGCTCTCACACCACTCCCTATTTGAGTGGGTGGAAGCAAGCGCCCTCCCTAGCGCCACAGACATGGGCCTTCCCCTGAGAGCACCCCACGGCCACAATCCAAAGCAGGGCAATTCTCTTGGTGCTGAACGGGGCTGCTGGCCACACAGATGTGGCCGGGTGACCTTCCCTTGGCAAGTTTTGTCCAGCCTAAAATCTCAGAGATCTTGCTTGCCTTTAAGAAAAGGAGGGGGAGGGCTCCTTCCTCAAGAGCTGGGTGGGAGAGGGGGCTTCGTTGTGCTTGTGGCTTCTGTGTCCCCTCGACAGAAGTCTCCTCTTGCTTCTCTGGATGAGGAGCAAAGCCAGCTGGGTGGCTCTTGGCCCCGAGAGGGAGAAGGGAAGGCCTCATTCCCCAATTGGAGGCTCGCCACAAGAACCTCCCCTCAGGCCAAAGGGAGGAGAAGGGACCCAGTTCTCCTGAGGAGGGAGGGGGCTGCCTCTGCTGCTCCTGATCAAAGGGTCAGAAACAGGGGGAAGACTTCTTCAACTCTGTTATTCAACTGGTTCCATTTTTGAAAACTGAGCTGGAGTGAAAATTGGACCCTCCTGAACCCAGGCAGAAAGTTTATGGATGAGCCTGGGAAATGTCCCTCCTCCCAGGAACACTCATCTGCCCTCTGACCAGTCCAAGGTGTCAGGACTGAACTCCTAAGCAAGAGCAGGGAAAGACCCGCATCATGTGGTCTGGGCCGGCCTGTCAACTACGCAGGCCTAGGTTGCTGCCTAGGGTGTGGGTCAGGGGAGATAGCGGATTAGGCCCTGCCTCCAGGACAATTCATATTGCCCTGGAGGAGAGGCCCCTGGGAGTCCAGAAGAGGCCGCATGCCGCCCAGCTTCTTCTGCAGTGCCGGCCCCACCCTGCCGCCTGCTGCCTTCCACCGGCCCTGTGTGGGCAAAGGCAGGGAGACGCGTGAGCCGCTGCGTCGCTCCGACTTCTGCATGTGGAAGTCAGTGACGGCGCCGCAGTGCATGCCCTCTCCACACTCTGCCTTTGCCCATGCGAGGCCAGCCATGGCAGCGAGGACAGTGAGGCCGGGGGAGGGGGGGAGTGGCTCCTTGGCCACATACAGAGTGCATGAATTTCACCATACAGAGTGCATGAATTTCACCATCTGTAGCCAGCACCCACTTCACAGGAATTATGGGGAAGGGCCTTCAGAAGATGCAAGCCCCTAAGACCAGGGCGTCTCTGCTTACTGATCAAGAACCGGCCCTTTGGATCTCTCTTGCCGCTTTCAGAGAAAGACCTTCCTTTTAGGAAGACCTGGATGGAAAAGGAACATGTCGAATTACCAAGCATCCTGATTGCCGCCACCCTGATGTTGACTTGGGGGCTCCTCAGATGACACAGGATCTGCTCCAGGAAGTTGCACTGGGGGACTTTCCTGAACCGTTTTGCCTGGGAGAGAAGCCAGGAGGAACCAGGCAGTTAATCTCTGTGATAGGAGATGCTCCTCTCCTCTCCCTCTCCCTGTCCTTCTCTCTCCTCCCCTCTCCCCTCCCTCTCATCTCCTGCCTCCCCTCCTCTTCTTTCTATCTCCTCTACCTCTTCTTCCCTCCCCTCTCCTCCTCTTGCCTCTCCTCTCCTCACCTCCCCCTTCCCCTGACCATCTTCTGGACCTCTTTTTGGAGGCACTGAAAACAGGGACTCTATCCCTTTGAATGAGATCCCAAGACCAAGGGGGACTAGAGACATGACATTCTTTCCAGGGATCTTCTTTCCTCCTCTTACCACCTCTTATCAAACATCTGATGTGCGCTTTGGAAACACCCCCAGATGCTGCTGGCCTCCATGGATGGGGCCAAAGGAGCAAGTCCCCAATCCCAGAGCAACAGTTTCTCAATCAGGCTACCGCATGCATTCCGCACAAAGCTCCTGGTGCTCTCAACGAGAAGGAGAAGCCTCAGGCAAGGCAGAGCAGGAAGACTTACGATGACAAGGCAGAGGGACCAGTCGTCCCTCGTCAGGAACAGCCCCTCCAGCTTCTTGGTCCCCAGGAGGACGGCGACTCTAGGCAGAGTGCCCCAACAAGCCTGCAGGAGGAGGGAAGGAGGGCAGGGCAAGGGTCAAACGTGGCACTTTCTCCCCTGGACAGTGGGAGGGGCAAGGAGGAGAGCCGTGGCCTCAGACTCCTGTCTCTCCTAGGGACAGCCACGCTGCTTCCCCACGGGGGCTCGCTGCCCAGGTGCCCACCTGGATAACGTTGGGGCTGCCATCCTGCAGGTGCAGCAGAAGAGGCGCCAGGCTGCGGAGGGCGAGGTCCTTCAGGGCCCTCCTTGCTCCCCTCTCCATCATGGCCCCGAAGATGGTGATGGCGAAGGACCGGGCCTGGGCGGATTTCTGTGGGGGGACATGAAATCCAAAGGGACCTTTTCCTCACCAGCTCTGGGAAGGAACACTTCTGATTTCTTCTTCCAGTGGAGGGAAAGCAGGTTGCAGACAGTGTGAATTTCCTCCCAGCTTGGAGGTCAGCTCTGTCTACCTCTCCAATCCCTGCAGGGATTTTGCCAGAAGACATTCCAGGGCATTTGCAATTTTTCCCCCAATGAAGATGCACTACTTTCCAAATGGAGCCCACTCCCTGTTTACCAAGGAGCCTCAGGGGGACTCTTATTTTTTAATGCTCCCCCGAGCCCTGCAAGGATGGCAAATGGAGAGAGAGAGCAACTCGCCCAAGGCCATCGAGGATGCCTTGTGCAGGAGGGAGGAAGAGAGACCCCCTGCTCAGTGGGCCTGACTCCCGAGTAAGCCCGCCGAGCCTCTCGGAGTGGAACCCGGCTCTCTCCAGCCCAGCCCAGCATTCCGGCCACCAGCTCACACCCCCTCTTCCTCCAGTCCCTCTTTGCCCCATTCCAGCTTGGAGCACCCATCCCTCTGCTCTCCTCCTGTCTGGGGCATCAGTGAGGCTGCCTTGTTGACAGGGCTCATCCCGAAGCCCCAGGGAAGGGCAGGCAGACCCAGGGCCTGAACCCGCTTCCAGTCCTCTCTGACCTGCACTGTTGATGGCAACACCGGGAGGCAAGCCGTTTCACGTGCCCGATTCGGCATCCCCTCTCTCTCCCTTTCAGGTGTGCAGCCCCAGCACCCGCCCTGCCCCTCCAACTTCACCTCTCTGGCCAACCCCAGCCCAGCCGGACTTACAGCGTCGAATAGGGGGAGCATGCAGCCAGCCACATCCGCTGCCAGAGCTGGTCCGCAGATGTCCACTGAGCGGTGTAGCTGGCTGAGCAGCTTCTGGGCCTTTCGGTGGTCTGATTTTTGCAAGCTGCTCACTGCCTCTGCCAGCAGAGGCAGCAGCTTCCGCACCTGAAGGAGACAGGACACGGTCGGCTCCCTGAAGCTGCCCTGCTGGGCTGTATGGCCAGAGGGGCAACCTCAGACGAAGCTAACAAGCCCAACCAGGAAGAGGAAGAGGAGGAGGAGCAGCAGCAGATGGCATTTATACCCCACCTTCCACTTGGAGTGCCAGAGCAGCTGCCCATCTCCTTCCCCTCCCCTCCCCACAACGGACACCCTATAAAGTTGGTGGAGCGGGAAGAGCTCTTGAGAGAATTCCTGTTGACGCAACAGCTCCCCAAGAATTGTGACTGACTCACGGTCACGCCAGCAGGGGCGTGTGGAGGAGTGGGGACTCCAGTCCAGTTCTCCCAGATCAGAGTCCGGGCGACTAACCACTGCACCAAACTGGTTCTCCACCAGCCTCCTGGCAAAGGTGGGCGACAGGGGCACGACAGCACGGCCAAGCTCTAGTTGAGCCTCTTCGCTTTCCAGGGGGGCTTTGCGGGAGAAGCTCCTGCTGGATCGTGGGCCAGAAGAGACGGAGATACAACATCCGGCACAACGAGGAGGAGGAGGAGGAGGAAGCCTGTTTTCAGCCGCTTCCCAGCTGTGCCTGAGATGCCAGATGCCCCAGGAGTCATTGCACGTGGGCACCAGTGGGAACGGTGGAGGGAAGAGCAAGAGGAAAGCCCACTTCTGCCCCCAGCGCTCTGCTTGGGGGGCTCCCCAATGCAAGACCTGAGCTCTTGGTCAGGCCAGGGAGGGGTGGGGAATGAAAGGTGCCCCAAAGCGTGGGTGGGTGTGAGCGGCAGGGAGGGTCTCTCTCACCTGCAGTGGGTCCTCTGCCACGTTGAGGACGCCATCCAGGGCCAGCGAATGCAGGGCAGCGGTTGAAAGCTGGGCCTTGAGATGGCGGCAGGCGTCCTCTGTTACGATGGTCACAGAGGGGCGGCGGAGGAGCTAAAAGGAGCCAGAGGAGAGATCTGCCATTTAGTGCCCCAGAGAACGTGAGAAAAGGAGTCCTCACACCAGTCGCCCTCACACTCACACAAAGATCCCCTGAGTGGCCCCTGTCATAAAGTGCAGCCTGGCCCCCCCCCCGCCCTCCAAGCAGGAGGTGACCCCCCCTCCACAGATGCATCTGGCTTTGGCACCAATTTCCTCACGACCAGCAGGAGGCGTTGGAGGCTGCTGGAGACTTCCGGGAGGAACCAGAGCTCAGGGACTCCTGGGAAGAGACCGACCCGGCGGGGGCTCAGTCCCAGCTTCTCCCATCAAGCAAGACCAGGAAAGACGCATCGATGGCCTGGCGGCAGCCGGGGACCCTCATAGGCTCCCTCCTTTGCAGGGGCTGCTCCTTTCACACAACACAGAAGAACAACAGGCTTCTCTCCCTCCCAAGATCTCCTCTCTCTTGGGCTTGGGAAAGGCCCTCCCCCAGATCCTTCTCCAAAGCCCACCCAACCGAGCAAGGCCCGGCCTGGGGACTGAGCAGGGAAGGACTTGGCTGGAGAATAGAAATGGGATGGTTCCTCTGGGGAGGTCTCCTCGAATCTTGAGCTTCTCCCCTTTCTGCCATGGGATGCTGGCAGGGGAGGCGGCACTTCCTCGTTGCCCTGCTCAGCAGAGCTGCGGGGAGACCAGTCTCAGGGGAAGCCAGGGTGGAAGGACTGGAGCTCCTCCTCTGCCCCCCTTCGGAGCGGTCAGTGCTGAAGGCTGAAGCTTCCAGGAGAGCCAGAGGGGTGAAAGGGGAGAGAGAGCTCTGCCCTGCGGCTGTCTTCGAGGAGAGGGAAAGGGAATCTGCCCCAAGGGTCCGGCCTCGCCTGAGAGCTGCATCTGGGGACCCCTGAGCTCCCCCCCAGCCCCTCGGCCCAGAAAGCTCACCTCGGCAAAGATGGTCATGGCGGTGGTCTTCAGCTGCTGGTCATGGCCGTTGAGAATGGCCATGACACAGCCCGCCATTTGCCGTTGCTCCTCCTCGGAGAGGATGTCAGTCATGGCTCTGCCAGGAGGAAAAGGAGACTGACTGCCTTGTGGCCGAGGGGCAGCCGAGGCACTGAAGGAGGTCTGGAGGGAGAGGGCTGCCGGGCTGCACGGGGCCCCTTCCTTCTCCCCCCGCCCTCAAGTCACAAGATCCTGCCTGGGACCAAGCCAGGCCCTGTCTGCTCTGAAGGGCAGCAGGTCTCCAGATACAGTTGCCCGTCTGTCCTCAGGAGTCCCTGGAGGTCTGGAGGTGGGGGTTGGGGATGGAGCTCGGCAGGGATCCCACGCCCTAGAGGCTGCCTTCCAAACCTGTGTTTTCTCCCCAGGGGACCAGTGTAGTCTGGAGAACAGTTCTGATTCCTGGAGAACCCGGAGGCTGGCAACCCTATGAGGGTCTCCAGGAGAAACACCTTCCCCACCCCCACTTATGGCTTCCAAGCAAACGGCCAGCATGTCCAACTGCCCCGCCTCACTCCCTCTCTCCCCTGCAGGCCTGCCGGAGGGACTCAGCCCCAGCACTCCTTCCTTACCGGAAGAGGAGAGACACGCCACGGTGGAATCTGTCTGCGTGGCCCAAGAGCTCCCAGATGGTGCTGTCCTGGGGAAGGACCTCAGGTCTGAACTGCTCCAGAAGCCGCTGGAGGGTCCCCGCAGATGACCTGGGAGCAGAACCAAACCTCTCTTTGTAATCCCAGGCCTCTCCCATCTCGCAGCAGGGATGGGGAGGAACGTTGGTTCTGTTGCTACATCACTTCGGGGGGGGGGGGAAGGACCCAGAGGGGGACTTTAGGAATCCCTGGAAAGAGGCTTCCCCCAGAAGCGACACGGAGATGTAGACACAGCGATGTGGCCCCCAGTTCCCAGCCCTCCCCCCGTTTGCGAGGCTTTGCCGCAAGACAGCCCTAGAAGGACTCACCTGGCCAGCCTCTCGGCTTCAGCCGGGGCACTCTCCAGCGTGTGGCTCGGAGTGGCCTCCTGGACCTCTCGATGGAGGTGAGACATCCAGAAGAGCCAGCTCAGGCAAGCAGCCCCCCACTGTTCTTTCAGAAGGAGGCGCACGCCTCCCAAGTGGGGCTGCTCGAGGAGTGTTGGGAAGACGTGGGCGGCCTGGAAAGAAGAGGGCTGTCAGTCGGGGTCCTCTGGTCCTCTGGGCGGGGGGGGGGGGGAGGCTGGGAATCTCCCCCACCCCAGAGCGAATGCTCCTCAGAGGCTCGGAAGGCAGCAGGAGGAGGGGGAAAGGGGGAGGGAGAGAGCAGAGTGAGGAGTCTGCTGGATCCACAAGGGACAGGGGTCTACTATGGGGGCAGACGACCTTCGTATCAGCCAGGGTGCTCAAGTCGCTTGCAGTGTGGAAGGAGGTCTGCTGAAACCTTTTCCATTGAGACGGGAATCCGGCAGGGGGGGTTCTCTGCAGCCTTCTGGTTGAATTTATGCTGAAAGGATTTATCCGGTTCCCTGGTCCAAAACTGCCACCCTCCCCATCAAGCCAGCCTCCAGATCCCACTCTTCTTCTATGCGGATGCTGCAGTTCTGCTGTCCCGCTCTCGCATTGGACTTCCAAGACTATGGAACAAATCTGCCCTTCATGACCCTTCTGGAGCTCTAGAGCTGGCAGAGGACCCCTCCGTGCCCCGAGCAAAAGGGAACTGCTGGGGAAAGGGGGTGGGACCCTCTTCTCGAAGCTGGAATCTCCGGGGGGGGGGGGGGGGGGACACACTGACCGCCAAGCGCAGGATGGAAATCTGCTCCGCTGAGAGGAGTGGCTTGAGCGGCCGTCCCTGCAAACAGACCATCAGATGACACAGGACTCCCTCCACGTGGCAGGACCGGTCCACCAGCTTCCCCCACAAGGTGGCCGCTGAGCTGTGAATGGAGACAAGGAGGAGATGAGCCCCGGCTCGCAAGCAGGGCGGACACACGGCAGGGTACAACGGCCCTCCCTCCCTCCCTCCTTCAAGGGTGCTGCTGCCCAGGTCCCCTTTCCAAAAGCAAGGATCGGAGCCTCGTTTGCAGACATCCAGACCAGGTATTGCCAGGGGGTCAGCAAGCAGGCTGGCTAGTGCCACAGCTCATGAACAGAACACCCGAGGCACGTGCTGGTGCCCGTCTTATTCCCGGGCATCTCTGGTGCGAGAGACCAAAGTGCTGCCAGTTCAGTTGGCAAAATGGGCCAGTGTCCTCTTGGCCAGGGAAGGGGCTTCCGATATGGAGCTCAGGGACACAGGCAAGCAACTTCTGAGGTGGACAGGGGAGGGGCCGTAGCTCACCAGGCCAGTGGCGGGGTGCTGACGGTGTCACCCCCTATTGATTCTGCAGCACCCCCAATAGAGTGGGAAGGGGGTGCGGAGGCTGCCCGTACCAGGCAGAAGCCCCCACCAATCCCTACGAGCCCCTTTCGGCTCGGTTTCCCCAGAGGGGGACATCCGGGGAGCGAGGCCAGAGAAGGGGCTCTCCATGGGCAGGACGGAGCCACTTACCTGCTCATGCAGTGGGAGCAAACTGGACCCAAGGAGCCAGGCAAGAAGGCTTGGGACACGTGGGCTGCTGCTCTCCCTTCGGCTTGGTATCCCCAGAGGGGGACATCCGGGGAGTGAGGCTGGAGAAGCGGCTCTCCATGGGCAGGACGGAGCCACAGACCTGCTCGTGCAGTGGGAGCAAACTTGACTCAAGGAGCCAGACAAGAAGGCTTGGGCCACGTGGGCTGCTGCTCTCCCTTCGGCTCGGTTTCCCCAGAGGGGGACATCCGGGGAGCGAGGCCGGAGAAGCGGCTCTCCATGGGCAGGACGGAGCCACAGGACTGCTCATGCAGTGGGAGCAAACTTGACCCAAGGAGCCAGGCAAGAAGGCTTGGGACACGTGGGCTGCTGCTCTCCCTTCCCGTATCTGGGTGTTGCATGAGGCTGGTCTGGCCTAGTCCCCTGCCCGCCCGGATCAGGGCCTTCTGGCAAACTTTGAGCTGCTCACCACAGGGCCAGGACAGTTTTTGCTTCCCTGATGGGGAAGGTGTGGAGAACATCTCCTTGGGTGAAGCCCCCAGACCAGGACCTTCCCCTTCTATAGATCAGGTTCGACCACCCTGCGGAAGCTCCTCCCAAGACAGAAGGGAATCCCAGCAACGTGGCCAGAACCACACAAACAGCCACGGGGAGGCCTCCGCTCAGAAACGAAGCCCACAGGGGCCACGTGGTGATCGAAACACTGCCGTGCTCCTTGGGAAGCGAAGAGGACGTGGCAGGAGGACCCTCTGGAGAAGATATGGGGCTTTCCGAGGCGCTGGAGGATTGCTGGGTTGTACCTGTCACACTGGGGGGAGCAGCCCAGCAGAGCGTAGACCACCTCGCTCCCTCGATGGTCTTGGAGCAGGTGGAGGATACCGCCGATGTCATCATGGGTGAACCGGCGGTGAAAGGAGTCCAGATTGGCATGCAGGAAACCCACGATCTCACACACCTGGAGGGAAAGCCCAGAGACAGCTGCAGGATCAGAAGAGCTCACTGTGCGCCCTTCTTCTCCAGGATGGTCTTCCCTGGATGGTCACTTGCTTCAGAGCACAATTCCAAGTGCTGCTGAGCTCTGGAGGGCCTGGGAGGAGAGTCCTTCAGGACTGCTTCCTTCCTCCCAGTGAGGCCTTGGGCAGAGGTCCTCCTTAGGGCACCCCCCCACCCCCCAGGGTCAGGCATGCAGTGGAGGGATCACCCGTTACTGGGCCATTTCCACAGCAGAACCTGGTTGGCTCCATTCCTCCACACACGGGTTTTCAGTCTTCATTTTAAGGGTCTGAAGAAAAGCATTCCTTTTTCCCCAGGCCTCGGCTTGAAGGGCTTCTGGTGGGAGACGACGTCTTTCCTCTGAGAGCTTCGATTGGGGGTTGGCCATGGAGAAGGGCGGGGTTACTACGCATTACTTTAAGCAGCTTTTCAAGGTGGATTTACTCGTCTGTTCCCTTAGGGAGTTCTCGCAAATGCCACAGAGGTCGTTTTGTTAAAACGGAAAGCCTCCAGAAAGAAGCCTCACTGGGGGGACCCTTGATCAGCCTCCTGGGCACAAGGACCCCTGGGAGACAGCTCTCCTGGGGGGAAGGGCATCTCCTCTGCATCCTCGTCTTGGGCCACTGTGGGGCAATTCCAAAGGTCGTGTGGGTCAGGTGCCCTTGAGGGCAGCTTGGCCGACGCCTCCAGAATGCCAGGTGAGATGAAGAAGCTCGCAGGGAAGGAACCAGGAGGCGAGCCGCCCACGGTCCCCAGAAGGGGGGAAAGCCTCTCTCTCAGCAAGTGCTCCAAGCTGCTCACCTTCCTCAAGGACACGGAGGGGAACGCTCTCAGGGCTTTTTCCACGCAGACAGCGGCGTGGGTGCTGAGGGTGTTCGTCCTGACGAGACCACCGAGGGTGGTGAGATAGACGCCCGAGATCTCCTCCGGGCTGAGGACCTTCTTGAAGAGCTGCAATGGTAAGGGAGAGGAAGGATGGAGGGAGCAGGAAGCTCGGCTGAGGTGTGCAGAAGGCTCCCCAAAGGAGGACCTTCCAGCTAGTGGCATCAGGGCCTGGCTTGGGTGGAGGCTCCCATCTCCTCTCCCCCTTTCCTAGGCTAGCTCTTGGGCTCCAGGAGCCAGGAGATCTGGGCTTCTTCTGGACTGCTACAGGGGAATCCCAATGAATATGAGTGCCTCCTGTCACATCTGTATCCTGCCCCTCCTCAAGGCAGGGCCTTTGCCCAGAACCCCATCTGATCCCTATGAAGAAGGAGACTTTCCAAGGGAGGGACTTGCTCAAGGACAGCCAGAGAACTGCTCTGCTGCACAGACATGGCTCTCCGAGGCTACCTCCTTCCAGGAGGGGAGGTGGGACCAGCGTACCTCCAGCACCGTCTCTCCCCCATATATGCTCTGGAGAGCCTTGTGCTCAGCAGACCAGCACCTACTGGTAGTCCCTGGCCCAAGAGACGTCCGCTCAGCCTCGATTGGGGATGCGGCTCTTTCTGGTCTGGCCCTGGCCTGGTGGAACACCCTCCCCAAACAGAGCCCTTCTGCCAAGCCTTCGGTTGAGGCCACAGGTGTCTCTAGCGCCTCGGCCTCCCCTGCCTTAGAGATGCTTCCACCCCCTTCCAAGGAGGAGACGGTGGGAGCCAGGGGGCATGAGATCCGCTGCCAGCTCCCATTGGCTGCAGGGATTCCGGCTGCCGCCCAAGGAGCGGGGGAGGCGTGTCCCCACCCTGGGGCCTGAGATCTCGCCAGGCAGGGAATCTGATGGGCAAAGCAACATCTCCACGGATGACCTGAGGTGCTTCCTGGTCTCCACAGCACTTTTTGGGGGGAGGGGGGATAATTACCAGGGCGATGGCGCCAGGCTTCCTCAAGGGGTCCTCGCTCTCGTCTTCCTCACCTTCCCCCTCTCTCCGCAGCAACCGAGCCAGAGTCTCTCGCTCCGCCTTGTTCTTTCCTGGAAGGGGCACAGCCAGCTCTGAGCAAGGCTTGCAGCCGCCAAGGGTTCTGCTTCTGGGAGCTCAGGGGAGGGCAGGGGGGCTTCTCGGAAGCCCCCATCCTGCCACAGAAGAGCACTCAGGAGCAAGCCAAGCTCCCACAACTCCCTTCTCTCCATAGACGCACAGAGAGAAGCCGCACGAGAAATGCATCCTGGCAAACTTTGTCTCTATGTCTACGAGTAAAGCCAGTTCCAAGCTTTGGGGGGCCCCGGTCAGAAACTTCCCAGGATCCCCCCCCATGCCCACCACAAGGTCTACTTTCCTGCCTGCTCCCCAAGTGCCCCCCGTGACTCTGCCCCCCAAGCCCTTCCACCACCTGCCGTCACAGGGATCGACCCCCGTGGGTGCAGCTAGGAGTGCCACTGCCAGGGCCCCTGGAACGCTGATGCCCCGGGCCCCACTCGCGGGCCCTTCTCCTTCCTCTTACCGCGACATCGGGCAGCGAAGGCGTAGAGGTGTCCCAGGCCTTCTGCTGCCCAATACTCCACCATCGCACTGCAGTCATAGAGACAGAGTGTCAGGCATCCCACTAGCTGGCCCATCACTGGGAATTCTGCCGTGGCCTAAAAGGAAGGAAAGCAGAACAGGAGTGGAAGGAGGGACACAGGAATGCCGGGACAGAAGAGGGGGCAGGGTGGGTGGTCCAAAGAGGGGCTGACGCATCCGTTGTGCTTCTGTGTGCAGCTCCCTCGTCCACGACACCACCCTGAGCAAAATGGCCTGGATTACTGCAGGCACTGCAGGCTGCGAGTGGAGGGAGGGCTGCATCCTGCACAGGGAGGGACACACACCGACCCACAATCCCTTGGGGTCACCAGCAAGAAACAGAGGGAATGACTAGCAAACCCTCAACTGCGCTGCTTCCCTTTCAGACACGGTTGGGGGGGACAGCTCCTGCCAACAGTGTCCTCTCGGGGAAACAGGGGTGTTTGGGGTGGAAGGAAGGGGCTATGATAGGAGAGGGGATTCTCTAAGTGTGTGAAAGCAGCCGATGTCATGAGGAAACGGGGAAAGGAGCACAGGGGAATGAGGGGCTGGACCATGGATCATCCTTGATGTGAAAGCAGCCCACTTGACATTCCTCAGGGAGAACGATGGATCGAGAGAGGAGAAAGTGGAGGAGCACACAGTGGGGCAGGGAAAGGGGGCTGAGGATCCTGCCCTGGTCATGGGTGACCGGAATGACATTCGGCCCTATCTGCCTAGCCCCGCCCCTTCATCAGCATAGCTCCTCCCTGGAGGCCATTTTTGGAGAGTCACTGGAATCTCCTGCCTTCTGCAAAAGCGGCTGGGGCTGCAGCCGGGAGGAGGAATGAGGCTTCCTTCACAGAAAGCCCCTCCCCGCAAGATCTGTCGGCAGCCGCAGCAGGAAGAAAAGGCAGGCACCAATACCGGACTTGCTCCCCCTTTTAAGGGCTAAGAATCGTCTGGCATCAGCCCCCCCGCATCTGTATCAAGGGTCTCCAGCCTCACCTCCCTGCTCTGAATTCCAGCTGTGAAGACCCAAAGGGTGTTTGGGGCAGGGATCTGGCCCCACATGTTGCCAGGAGCCCTCACCTCGCATCGAGGGGGGACTGGAGTGCCTGGGGGAAGGCAAACCAGCAGGGGTGTCGAGTCCACCACTCACTTGGTAGATGACTCTTGCGGCACTGCAGATCCTGGCGAGGACTTCAGCCGTTCTTTTCCGCCCGGTGGCGTTGCTGGACCCCATCCACGGCATCAGGACCTGAGAAGAAGGAGCCAACAAGGCCTGTCAGGGCAAACACCAAGAGTGCCTCTCCTGACCTGGGATGGCCACAGGGAGCCAGGATGCAACCAGGGCAGCTCTCTGCATGTGGCCGAGGGTCCCAGTCTGTTCCCTGACCCAGCCTGGGTCCCTGGGCAGCTCCCCCGTTTGCCCCATACTGAAGTCTGTCCCTTAAAACCTCAGAATTCTCCACTGGTGAGGAAGAGAGGACCCCACCCAATGGTTCTGCTGGGACTCAGGCAGCGCCGGCCCAAGGGTGTGTGGTGCCCCAGGCAGGCTGCCTGCCCACCGCCCCCACTCCCACTGGAACCAGAAGTGAGGGGGAGCAAAGTCTCCTCCCGCGGGCTCTTCCAAGGAGTAAATGCTGCACCAGCTGCATCGAAGGCTGTAAGGCCCAGGTGTGGCGCACTCTGAGGAGGAGGGGGCACGGCAAAGGGCGGGCAGGGGGGCAGCGGGCTGGCTTCGACGCTCTGATCGCGCGGGGGCAGCACAAAGGAAGGGAGGGGCGGCAGCAGGGGGGAGGCAGGCAAACTAGGGATTTGCCATAGGCACCGGGAGGGGGTGGGAGCCCAATTCAGTGCCCCGCATCTCCTGGCACCCTAGGCAAGTGCCTAGTTTGCCTAGTGGGCGAGCCGGCCCTGCTCATAGGACCAGCATTGCAAAATGCAGGAGAGAGGGAGTCTACTGTCAGGAGCAGGACTAGGGAAGACTCCATGAAAAGGCTGGCTGGATTCAGCCCCTGATCTGAGAAGGTGTCAGGTGACAGCACAGACTGATGGGTCAACAAGGACTTTGGAGCACCTCGCCTTGGGAGACCTGTCACTCCCTCCGGAACGAGGAAGGGAGGACTCTCCTGCTCTCAAGGGGATTGTTTAGCTGAAGAAGGAATGGGCCGTCAACATCGGGATGTGCTGCATGGTGCCTTGTAAGCAGTGGCGTCCCCAGGGAGCCAAGTCATCTCTCCCTTTGCTACCGGAGGACTGTTTGCTTTTCAGTGACTTTGTCTGCACAGTCTTCAGTTCCTCCGTACACCACACCTTTCCTTTCTTTTGCTCTTTCCTTGAGATTTACTACCTTGTATTTTTATCAGGATTCCAGCTCAACGCCTTGGATTACTTTCCGTTAAGCTGCAGAGCTTGAGCCTTCCTCACTTGGCCTACGCTTGCCTGCTGAGGCACCACAAGGCCCTCCTTTTCATCCGGCATCTTTCCCTTGGCTAATGCCTGAGGGTCACCCGACATCTCCCCTCCAGCAAGTCTTCTGCAGCTGGCCCTGCTCAGGGGGCTCCAGGACTCACCTCGACTACCCGGATGAGAAGGTCCGAGGGCACAAAACAGAAGCCGTCGATGTCTGCGGCCTCGCAGAGGATGTCCACCTGCTCCAGAAACTGTATCTTGTGAGCAGTGTCCTAAAGGCAAACCGAGGGAAGAATGAAATGGCCCCTTCTAGAGTCTGACCAGGGTACTGACCTGACAACCTTCAGAATTGCCATAAGGCTGCCAGGCCCACCCTGGCCCACTGGTGGGGGAGGGGGGATGTTGAGAAACCTCTAGAGATTTGGGGGTGGAGCCTGAGGAGGACAGGGCCCACAGTGGGGTACCAGGCCCTAGCGTCCACCCTCCAAAGCATCCCTTTTCTCCGGGTTGAGATAGTCTGGAGAGGAGCTGTAATTCTGGGGGATCCCCAAGGCCCATATGGGGCTGGTCTGCCTAAGGGGCCTGGCTGTTGCATCCAGAATCTGCTTCTGGGAAGCTCTGAAGCAGGGGCTGAAGACGACCTAACCCTGAGGGGGCGCAGTGGTGTGAGTGAAGGGGAACCCCTGGAGGTCCGCCAGAAAACTCTCGCTGGCCATTGGGTTCTGAGGGGTCTGCCCCCTTCTGTCTCTCCCCGATTCCTGGCTCCTTCTTCAGCCAGCCCTCCTCGAGGAGAGGACTATGTGGAACCTCCAGTCTAAACGTCTCCAAAGTGCATAGAAGGAGGCCAAGAATGTGAATACCTCCTTGACGTTGACAACAAAGGAGCGGACAAAGCTCAGCGCCTCACTCTCAAGAGTCAGGTCTTCTACTCTTGTCACGGCATCTAATACAGACACAAAACAGTTATGAGTCTTAGCGGCAAGGGAAGAAGGGAAAAAGAACAAACTGGCCCTGTCTCTGCTGGAAACTCCAAAAGGCTTTGGAAAGACCCACTTCTTACTCACCGGAGTCTCTTTCTCCCCCCACTCCCCTATTTGACTTATACTGGCCATCCACCACTTTAACTCTCAAGGCTTCCTTCCACCAGAGAGGGCTGAGAGAGGTCTGCAGATCCTCTCCCATTGCAGAGCACCCCCTTCTCCGTCCCTGTCACAGGCTGGCCGTTCGGGCAAGAGAGCGCTCTTGGAGGAATGTGGTGCTCCCCAGCCAGGACAGCCTCCCCCATTCACACAAGCCTTGGGGCAGAGGGTGTTTTCTGCCTGCTGGTGACAGTCTGGGCTGCAGGAGCTTTGCCGAGGTTCAAGACAGGAGGGGGACTCACCTTCTAGAGAGGGGCAAGGCGCCGGTGGAACAGGCACCTCTTCTACTTTCTCTCCCCAGGCAAAGAAGGGGACAGGACTGGGCATCTCGTCTTCCTCAGGTATATCTGGAAGAGGCAGGGAAGGAGGGTTCAGGGGGCTGTTGCCAGGAGAGGAGGCAGGGTCACCCAGCCAGCCCTCAGTCCCTCTGCCCGCAGAGCACCTTCCCGTCTCACCCATCCTCCAAAGAGCTCAGGGGACAGACAGACGTCATTCTCCCTCTGGGCTCCTCAAGACAGCCCCGTCCGATTGGCTGGGGGAGAGAGAGAATGACCGGCCCAAAGACCCTCAGCCACCATCCTGGCAGAATGCGGGTCTGATCCTGGAGTACCCGCCTCACATTAGCCAGTGGAAGGGCACTTCAGAGAGCTACGGATCAAAGCCTGAAGGTCCATTTTAACCGTCCGATGGAAGTTCCAGCGGACTCTTGGTCAGGTCTGAAGCCCTTGGTTCCTTCTTCTGCACTCCCCCTCCCCCATACATACACATACCCCTCGGTTCATGCAAATGTCCCGTCCCTTTGACAGAGCTCTGAGGAGGGATCCCATTGATACCATAGGGGCATCTAGAGGGTCTGGGTTCAAGGGCTCAGAACCAGAACCAATGTCTCATTTAATTAGGCTGCAAGCAATGTTTCCTCTAAGCTGCAGAGTCTTGTGAGAATTTGTGATCTACTGGCATTAAAGTTGTGAGCGACTGCATAAATCCTTGTGCTCGGGGGTCCTCCTTCCTGAGCTAAGACAAAAATGTGTGAGCTGGAGGCTAAAAATCTGTGAGCCAGCTCACCCTAGCTCAGCTTAGAGGGAACCCTGGTTGCAAGGCTCCTGAGAGGCAGGGGCTCCCACTGGGCTCTGGGGTCCTTCTGGAGCAAGGGGAAGGAAGCACAGCTGCTCTCTGAGGAACAGAAACCTCCCCCCCACCCCCCACTACCATCATGGGCCCTCAAAGGGCAGCAGAAGGAGGGGAGGTTGGAGGCCCTGCGGCCGGATCCCAAGGCCAAGAAATGTGAGTGTTCCAAGGACGTGGACTTTGACCCCTGGGGAGAGAAACTGGGGCCCAGAGCATCAGAAATGGTACCCAGGCCTTAAGGGTGTGGGGTGTCCCTCCAGTAACACCCGTGAGCAGGGAAGACAGAAGCTGAAGCAAGCGGGGTCTCTGGATGGGCTCTGAGGGTCTGGGAGCCCTGGGCAGGGAACCATGGCAACCGGCATCAACACTTCTGAATTTAGAACCTTCCCTCCAACTGCAGCAAGTTCTCCAGAAGGAGGGCAAAGACATCCCCTAAATCAGTCCCCCAACAGGGGTCTCAGGTTGCCAGATTTGGGACGGGTCCCTCCACAGATGTCCCTTTGTGATCAGTCTGATCTGCAGCATTTCTCAGGGGGAGTTCTCCCCCCCCCCCACAATTTTTTTTTAAAAAACTGAAGACATAACTATTATTATTAAAATTTTCTCAACAGGCAAGACAAAACAACAGAGGGACAGCACTATTTCCATGAAGGGGACAGCAAGGTCTCTCCAGAAGCATAAAAGTCTATACAAGATAAATCGGAAATAGAGTGTGGTCGTTGTCAATATTTCAAACCATCTGACATTGCTTTTCACAGTGAAGAGCAGGCATGCCCAGAAATGCATAGCTACTCAGTGCTTCTATACATCAGGCAAGTCAAAAGTCAGTAAGATCATGATGAAATTTGTTTTGGGGAAGATCATTTTTGGTCAGAGAAGAAATTATTGGGAACCAAAGGGCAATAAACGGGGGAAGTTCTTGAGCTCCAGGAAAAGCTCTGGCTGCCCCTTTCTGCACCCGAAACTTCTGGTAAAGGGACAGGACACTAGGGGTGCCAACTCCAGGTCAGCAAATTCCTGGAGACTGTGGGTGGAGTCTGGGGAGAGCGGGGTTTGGAGAAGGGAAGGACCTCTGTGGGAATTAATATCAGCCTCCGAAAGAGCCATTTTCTGTAGGGCAACCTGGGGTTTTTTTGAAGAGCAGCTGTAATTCCAGGAGATCTCCTGCCCCTTCCACCTGGAGGTTGGCAAGCCAAGCTCCATCCCTGCAGCTTGCAAGCCTGAGGTGAGGCAGAGAGGGTCTGGTCCTCTAGGCCAGTCATAGAAGGAAGCACCCCCACCCAGCAGGAGGGGAGGGCGGAGGAGGAGGCCCCCTGGCCAGACCTCCAGCCCCACAAGCACCAGGGTCCCTCTGCCCCCTGGGGAGAGACTGGGGCCCAACGAAGAAAGGAAAGGCCAGAATGGGTGCCCAGCCTCTGCCCCACCTTCACAGAGGAGGGCGTCCCGCTGGAAGCAACTCTGGAGCAAGGAAGCTGGGAGTTGAACAAAGTGTGTCTGTCTCCCTGGAGCTCCAGATGCACTCTGAGGGTCCGTTGGCCCGGGCAGGGAACCATGGCAACCGGCATCAACACCTTTGAATTTAGAACCTTCCCTCCAACTGCCGCCTGCAGCGGGTTCTTCCAGTGGGGTTGCCAGGCCCAGCTCAGGAAACGCCTGGGGACTTTGGGGGTGGAGCCAGGAGCAAGGCTGTGAACAGCATGATTCAACTCCAAAGGGAGTGCCGGCCATCCCGTTTAAAGGGGCCACGCTCCTTTTAGATGCCTTTCCTTCACTGGAAATAATGGCACCTCCTTTTGGGGCTCATAGAATTAGATCCCATGGTCCAATCTTTGTGAAACTTGGGGGGTTCTTTCTTTGAGGAGACTGACCAGATGCTGTGCTGAAAATCTGTTGCCTCTACCTCAAAAAACAGGCTCCCCAGATATCCATCGGCTGATTCTCCATTATACCCCATGAGGAAAGTCCCCCTAGGGTATAATGGAGTGCCCAGTGAACTTTCAGTGTCCCCTGCTTTCTGATAACCCTGCAGTGGGAGAGGGCCTCCAAACCAGGAGGTCCCCTGCCCACAACTGGGGATTGGCAACCCAAAGGCAAAGGCAGCATTTCCTGAATAAATGCCGGGGCAGGTCAGTTGCCCCGTTCTGATTCTGAAGCCTCTTGAAAGGGACAGGCGATGCTTTCTTGCCCACATTGTGCTTTGCAGAAGAATCCATCCCTTCGCCTTCCCTCCCTCCAAAGTGGGGTTGCCAAGTCTGGCTCAAAAAATACCTGGGAACTTTGGGTTTTTTTAAATGTAAAACAAATTTTATTTTTTTTGCAACATATTGAAATATATTTAACCATATACATACTTTAAAACCAATACATTACAAATTTCCTTCTCCCCTCAACCCTCAGTTTCCTGACTTCCGCCGGTGCTTAAAGTACTTAAAAAAGAAAGAAAGGTAAAATTCACAATTATAGAATCTTCACTTACACTTCTAGTTATCTTAACACAAAATAAACCAAGACTATGTAGTAAAAGTTATTAAAATTAACCTTCTATTTTTCTCATAATCTAACCACCTTTACAATTGCATATCAGATCAGAAAACCATATTAAAATCTTTATCTTCCCATTAAAAGTTCAGATACTATTATCAAAGACAACTAAGTGTCTCTTAACTTTCCATTGTTTTTCAACATATTCTTGAAATTTCTTCCAATCATCCTTAAATTTTTCTGAATTACAGTCTTTTAAGTTTCTAGTAAGTTTACCCATTTCACTCCAGTGTAACACTTTTAAGATCCAGTCCCATTTCTCTGGTATTTTATCTTGCTTCCACATTTGCGCATATAGTGTCCTTGCAGCTGAAAGCAAGTACCACAACAATGTCCTATCTTGTTTCGGAAAACTTTCCATTTGTAAGCCCACCAGAAAGGTATCTGGTGCTCTCTTGATGTCATAACCCAAAATTTTTTGAGTCATTTGCCAAAACCGTTTCGCTTTATCACAAGTCCACCACTTATGGTAGAAAGAACCTTCATGTTTTTTACATTTCCAACACCTGTCTGATATTTGATTATTCATTTTTGCTAGTTTCTTAGGTGTCATATACCATCTGTACCACATTTTAAAACAATTCTCTTTTATGTTGTAACACGTCGATATTTTCATAGAGTTCTTCCATAGGTGTTCCCAAGTCTCCATTTGTATTTCTTTGTTCATATTTATTGCCCATTTTATCATTTGAGGTTTCACTACTTCATCTTCTGTAGACCATTTCAATAGTAACTTATAAAACCTTGAAATCAATTTTTCATCCTCACCCAACAGCATTTTTTCAAGAAATACCTGGGAACTTTGGAGGTGGAGCCAGGAGCAAGGGTGTGACAAACACAATTGAACTCCAGAAGGAGTTCTGGCCATCGTATTTAAAGGGACCGCACACCTTTTAAATGCCTTCCCTCCATTTGGAAATAATGAAGGATGAGGCACCTTCTTTTGGGGCTCATAGAATTGGACCCCCTGGTCCAATATATTTGAAATTTGGGGGGTGCTTTAAGCAAAGACAACAGATGCTATGCTGAAAATTTGGTGCCTCTTCCGCAAAACACAGCCCCCCGAGCCCCAGATATCCATGGATCGATTCTTCATTTATACCCTATATGGGAATCAATCTTCATAAAATATAATGGAGTGCCCAGCAAACATCCCCCCCTCCCCCACTTCCTGATGACCCTGAGGGGGGGGGGTGGGCTCCAAACCAGGGGATCCCCTGCCCCCACTTGAGAATTGGCAACCCTATATCAGAGTGAGTCCAAATCTTCCGAGGCAGGAAGGGGGTGTTTGCTCTGTGGGCTGCCCATTAACGGGCAGGATGGGCTGGGCTTCTCTGGAGAAGGAGCTCCTCTCCTCTTCTGCTCCCAGCTGGGAGGGAGCTTCATCACGGATGGAGGAGGGCGAAGGGAGGCTCCACCCCCCCTCCTCCCCCCAACCACAGCTTCCTAGGATGGGCTTCCTTCCACCGCTGGTTATAGATCATTTCCCTGAGTCAGGTACGTGGGTCTGTGTTCGATTCTCTTTGTATTTGGCATGAGGACCATGTTTCTTTAAGCGGTAAAGAAAAGCTCCATGCATATGAATAGAAGCTCATTTCTGCCAAGAAGAAGACTCCTTTTAGCTCTTAGAGCAAGGGTGTCAAACTCATCCATTATGAGGGCGGGATCTGACATAAACGAGATCTTGTTGGGCCGGGCCATGTCTGGTTGGGCCGGGCCATGTGTGTATGTGTTTAAGATTAGGTAGCAACGATATCAACTTTATAAAGGAGAGAGCCTGGAAAAACAAGCTCTGCCTCCTCTCTCCCTTTTTTTTTCCCACAAGGGAGGAGCCTCAGCCAATGGAGAAAAGAGAGGTTTTCCTCTGTAGCTCCTGTGCAATTGAGCAAGCCTTGCAAAGCAAGCTGTGAGGCAGAAGGAAGCAAGAGAGAAAGAGTTCTGTGCAGTTCTGGTCACCGCACCTCAAAAAGGATATTATAGCATTGGAGAAAGTCCAGAAAAGGGCGACTAGAATGATTAAAGGGCTGGAACACTTTCCCTATGAAGAAAGGTTGAAACGCTTGGGACTCTTTAGCTTGGAGAAACATTGACTGCGGGGTGACATGATAGAGGTTTACAAGATAATGCATGTGATGCATGGGATGGAGAAAGTAGAGAAAGAGGTACTTTTCTCCCTTTCTCACAATACAAGAACTCGTGGGCATTCGATGAAATTGCTGAGCAGACAGGTTAAAATGGATAAAAGGAAGAACTTCTTCACCCAAAGGGTAATTAACATGTGGAATTCACTGCCACAGGAGGTGGTGGCGGCCACAAGCATAGCCAGCTTCAAGAGGGGTTTAGATAGAAATATGGAGCAGAGGTCCATCAGTGGCTACTAGCCACAGTGTGTGTGTGTGTGTGTGTATAAATTTTTTGGCCACTGTGTGACACAGAGTGTTGGACTGGATGGGCCATTGGCCTGATCCAACATGGCTTCTCTTATGCTCTTATGTGACATAGAGTGTTGGACTGGATGGGCCATTGGCCTGATCCAACATGGCTTCTCTTATGTTCTTATGTGACATAGAATGTTGGACTGGATGGGCCACTGGCCTGATCCAACATGGCTTCTCTTATGTTCTTATGTGACATAGAGTGTTGGACTGGAAGGGGCATTGGCCTGATCCAACATGGCTTCTCTTATGTTCTTATGTGACACAGAGTGTTGGACTGGATGGGCCATTGGCCTGATCCAACATGGCTTCTCTTATGTTCTTATGAGAAGAAAGCAGATGACAGGCAGTTGCTTGGGGGCTGATAGGAGCCCTCCAGGGGCCTGATTTGAGCCCCCGGGCTGCATGTTTGACACCCCTGTCTTAGAGAGTAAAGTAGGTTGATAATTTTGAGGTCAGAACTTCCCAACAGATAAAAAGTGGGTAACCTGGGAGGGGAGGAATATCGTTAACCTGCCTCTGTACATGTCCGCATTGTATGAATTGGATTTTTAATTCTATTTTAGGTTTAAACCGCAGCTACGTAGCTTTTAAAGCCATCTCTTCTTTTAAGATGTTCAGGAGCGTCAAAAAGGGTTGCCAGTCCCCAGATGGTGTTCCTTCAAATATGCTGGCTGTTTGGCCTAACACTTAATAGAAATTGCTAAGAGGATTGTTGCAGCTTGAAGAAGCTCCCGCGAAACAAGGGTTCGGTACGACCTTGTCGTTGGAAACTTGGATTATTGGCTGCATCTTTGGACAGACATTAAACATCTGGAGTATTACACCAGGATTTCATGGAATGAGATGGGAAGCTTTACCATAGGATGAAAAGAAAGACTCTTGGTGCTATTGCTTCCTTTCCTATTAAGGACTAAAAGTTATGGTTGTTTTGTAATTTATGAATTTGTTTACAAAGCGGTTGTGATGACAACCCTCATCTACGGCTCCGAATCGTGGGTTTTATACCGTCATCATCTGCGACTCCTTGAGCGCTTTCATCAGCGCTGCCTTCGCACCATCCTCAACATCCACTGGAGTGACTTTGTGACCAACACTGAAGTCCTCAAGAGGGCGGACGTTACAAGCATCGAGGCACTGCTGTTGAAGACGCAGCTGCGCTGGGCAGGGCATATTTCTAGGATGGAAAACCACCGCCTTCCCAAGATTGCTCTGTATGGCGAACTTTCCACCGGCCATCGAAATAGAGGGGCACCAAAGAAGAGGTACAAGGACTCCTTGAAGAAATCCTTTGGCACCTGTCGCAACAACCATCACCAGTGGTCTGACCTAGCCTCAGATCGTAAAGCATGGAGGCACACCATCCACCAGGCTGTCTCTTCCTTTGAGAACGCACGCATAGCTGGTCTTGAGGACAAAAGGAGACTGAGGAAGAATCGCACTGCTATAGCACCAACCCCAAATCAGACTTCTCCCTGCAGCCGCTGTGGCAGGATCTGCCTGTCCCGCATTGGTCTTGTCAGCCACCAGCGAGCCTGCAGCAGACGTGGACTACTGCACCCTTCTTAAATCTTCGTTCGCGAAGTCAAGCCGAGAGAGAGAGAGATGGTGGAATTTGTGTTTATTTTTGTTGACCTTGTATAATTTAATAATAGAAGCTGGTTTTCACGGTGGGTTATGTACCTTTGATTTTTTTAATCCCCAGGTGGAGGCAGGTCATCCCCCCCCCCCCGGTTTGGAAGCCCTCCCCCCGCTTCAGGGTCATCAGAAAGCAGGGCGGGAAGAGGGAGGGAAATGTCTGTTGGGGACGCCATTATTCCCTGTGGAGACTGATCCTGTTCTTATGGGGTCTCCCGTAAGCTCTTGGAGGATTGGCTGTATCAGGGGGGTGGAGCCTAATATGCAAAGGAGTTCTTGCCACAAAAGAAGCCCTAATGCTAAGTAGCATCTCTATCTGATCAAATTCTATGTCGCTCGATCTAGGTGGGCGGCCGTGTTGGTCTGCAGCAACAGCACAAAGCAGGAGTCCAGAGGCACCTTTAAGACCGAGAGAGTTTCCTTCAGAAGGTCCGTGTTCGAGTGCATGCGCACTTCATCAGGCAACGAAACGGGGTACAGTGAGCAGAGTTACATCTAGCTGGTGGGCAGTGATTAAGCATGCAAAATAGTACCGAGTCAGAATCCACAAAGGCCACAGAGGAGGAGGAGGAGGAGGGGGGGGGGATAAGGAAGAGTCCTGTCCTGGGCTGGGTGGCCCAGGCTAGCCTGATCTCATCATGTCTCAGAAGCTGAGCAGAGTCAGCCCTGGTTAGTATTGGGATGAGAGACCCCCAAGGACGTCCAAGGTCACTACGCAGAGGCAGGCAACGAAGAACCACCTCTGAACAGCTGTTGCCTTGAAAAACCCTCTGCCAGGTCACCATCAACTGGTCTCAGCTTGACGGCTTTCTCCACCATCAGGCAGTGCTTCTCCTTTGCATTTTACAAAAAGTTATTGGAGCATTTGGAGTTATGAGAGCTAGTTTGGTGTAGTGGTGAAGTGCCCGGACTCTTATCTGGGAGAACCGGGTTTGATTCCCCACTCCTCCACTTGTACCTGCTGGAATGGCCTTGAGTCAGCCACAGCTCTCGCAGAGCTGTCCTTGAAAGGGCAGCTGCTGTGAGAGCTCTTTCAGCCCCACCTACCTCACAGGGTGTCTGTTTGTTTCATAGAGTTCTTCCATAAGTGTTCCCATGACTGCATCTGTATTTCTTTATTTATATTTATCGCCCATTTTATCATTTGTGATTTAACTACTTCATCTTCCGTAGACCATTGCAATAATAGTTTATATGTCTTTGAAATCAGCTTTTCATTTTCCCCAAGCAGCACTCCCTCCAGTTCTGTTTGTTCTTGTCTTATTCCATAGTTCTCAATGTCCTGTTCAAGCAAACTTCTTATTTGTTGCAATTGAAACCAATTGTATTTATATTGTATTTCTTCCAAGTCTATGGAACAAATCTGCCCTTTACGATCCTTCTGAAGATCTAGCACCGCCCCCAGCGAAACGAGGCTGGCTGGGAAAAGGGGAGTGGGGACTGATCTGGAAGCTGGAATCTCTGGGGGGGACCAAGTCTCCCTCACACACTCATTGCCAAGCGCTAGACATGCATTTTCTTCTCAGGTTCCTCAAAATCGTCAGTTCTATCATTATAATATGAGTCCCGTGGCACAGAGTGGTTAGCTGCAGTGCTGCAGTCCAAGCTCTGCTCACGAACTGAGTTCGATCCTGGCGGAAGCTGGGTTCAGGTAGCCAGCTCGAGGTTGACTCAGCCTTCCTTCCTCCCGAGGTCGGTCAAATGAGTCCCCAGCTTGCTGGGGGGAAGCGCAGATGACTAGGGAAGGCAACGGCAAACCACCCCGTAAAAAGTCTGCCATGAAAATGTTGTGAAAGCAACGTCACCCCAGAGTTGGAAACGACTGGTGCTTGCACAGGGGGCTACCTTTACCTTTATGTGTGCTGCACAGCCAGTTCATTACCTTAAGAAGTTTCTCAGTAGAAGAGAGAGAGAATTGTGGCCAAAGCCTCTACTGAGGTGGCATGGATGAGTTCCCCCTCATAAAGAGATGGATTTCCAGCCCGTTTCAACGCTTGGTTTGTGGAATTTATAGAACTGAAGCACCGTTTTACTGCATGGAGTCCTCAGCGTGAGTGACAACAGAATCTGAAAACAGCCACAAAAATACAGTAACAGTGTGACCAGAGAAACTGAAGTGTGGCATTCCACTAATTATGTTCGGTGTTCAGAAAATGCATTTGTCTATAACCACAGCAGCTGTGAAAGTGAAGCGTTCAGCTTCTGGTAGAGGGCAGAAAAGTAAATGGGAAAAGCCCTGGCCCCCAGAACCAGTTTGGTGTAGTGGTTAAGTGCGCAGACTCTTAACTGGGAGAGCTGGGTTTGATTCCCCTCTTGTTATGCCAATAAAGCTGTGCTATTGGTTGATTGATTCCCCACTGCTCCACTTGCAGCTGCTGGAATGGCCTTGGGTCAGCCATAGCTCTTTCAGTTGTCCTTGAAAGGGCAGCTTCTGTGAGAGCTCTCTCAGCCCCACCCACCTCACAGGGTGTCTGTTGTGGTGGAAGAAGGTAAAGGAGGTTGTCGGACCACTCTGAGGTTTGGAAGGCAGGATATAAATCCAATATCTTCTCTCACAGCACATCCAGAAGAGCGATAGCAGTTTTTATGGACAGATATGCAGAACTTCCCCCATTTAGGTTGTTAAAGGCAAGATCCAGCTTCTCAAATTGGCCCCCAAACGACCTGATAGCCAGATTAAACAGTTGAAGGATGATCATGTGGGGTTTTGTCTTATCACAGAAGACCAAAAAAAAAAAGCCAGAAGCGAACCTCAGAAAGACCTGTTCTTTCACAAGCCACCCTCCAGGTTATCACGTTTTGTATTCAGATGGCTGTTGGCTCTAAGATCCAGGGCACCCAACCTTTTTTGAGCCCGAGGGCGCCTTCGGCATTCTGACACTGTAGCGGGCACTCAGAAATACACAATCAACTCTCTGTGTACCAAAAATTCAATAGAAATGAATTTAAATGCCACCAAATCCCCAAATGTAACTACAATTGTCACCATGTGTCACCATAGGACATAATAATGGGGAAAATACAAACTATGTATCCTTGCATGTGTATGTATCCTGAGACTTTGGCATTTTTGTCCACATAAGGCCATGATGGCGAACCTATGACACGCGTGTCACTGGTGACACGCGAGGCAATTTGGCTGACACACCGGAAACCAAGGAGCGTGGTGAGCCGTGAGTCCTTCAGAGGCTGCTGAGCCCGTCTCGGAGGAGCAGCAGCTGCTAAGGTGAAGGCGAGAAGAGGCGGCAGCAGCGCAGCGGGCCGCCGCCGCCTCTTTCCCCGGCTCCAGGCTGGGGGTGGGGGTGGGAGGGAAGGTTGGCCGACACTGCCAGCGCCTTGCCTTGACCTGGGGGTGGGAGGAGACAGCCTCCTGGCGCAACCCGTCCCCCACCCAAAGCAGAGGCAGCCAAACGCGCCTCCTTCTCCTCGCAACAGGGCCGAGCTTTGCAACCCCCTTTTCCCGCCCTCCCCGGGGCCTGAGGAAATAGGTGGGTACAGCAAGAAAGAAAAAAAGAGCATTGCAAAAAAAGAGGCAGGGGGGGGGGGAAGAAGTGACCTCCTCGGCAGGTCGCGGCTTTGTAATGCCGGGGCTTTGCAAATGCAGGAGCAAGGCAGGCGTGTTTTTTTCCGTTTGTTTGCACGGAGCGGCTGGGGGGGGGGGGGAGGCAGAGATGGCATTGCAGCAGTGTGTGTGGGGTGCAATGCCCGAGGGGGCGTCGCTCTTGGGCCTGTTGTGGGGCTGCCCCCCCTCCTTTTCCTCCTCCTCCTCCACCCGGTCCTGTTTGTTTGTTTGTTTTTTTGCAACCAACATGATCTTTCTCACTTTGCTCTCTCGCTCTTTCTCATGGCCGCCTGCCGGAGGCGGGGTTTCAGATTTAATGGACAAGCTGCCCTTTTCAGCTTGGAAGAGGAGGAAGGGGGTGGGCGATGGGGGCTGTGTGTGGGTTGCAAAAGAGCAAGGGGAGGGGAGCATTGGGTCGCCCCCCTTCGCTTCCCTTGGCAAGCGCTGGAGGAGAAAAGGCGGGAAGAAAAAAAGATACACCCTTTCCCGCGGGGTTACCAATCCCCAGGTGGGGGCAGGGGATCCCCCTCTCCCCAAAATACCCCCCCCCAAGTTTCAAAACGATTGGACCAGGGGGCCCAATTCTATGAGCCGCAAAAGATGGTGCCCCTATCCTTCATTATTTCCTATGGAAGAAAGGCATTTTAAAAGGTGTGCTGTCCCTTTAAATGTGATGGCCAGAACTCCCTTGGAGTTCAATTATGCTTGTCAAACCCTTGTTCCTGGCTCCACCCCAATGTTTCCTGGCTCCACCCCCAAAGTCTCCTGGCTCCGCCCCCAAAGCCCCCAGATATTTCTTGAATTGGACTTGGCAACCCTCTTTCTTTATTGGGGCTGCAAATATCATCAAATTATTGATATTTCTTGAAGTGACATGGTGAAGTGACACGCGACCCGAGGAAGACTACACTTTTTCCCGATTTTCGACACACCAAGCTGAAAAGGTTAGCCATCACTGACATAAGGCAAAGATGCGGTGGAGGTAAGTAGGATTGAGAGACCACTCGTGATCACCCAGACGAGTCTGCTGAGAGAATCCGCCAAAGTGTTCCCACTCCTGGTAGGTGAATCCCAGTCTGGTAGATGCTGTTCTTGATGCTCCAGTTCCAAAGGGCAATGGACAGACGGCAAATACAGCTTGATCGTGTCCCCCCCACCCCATCCCTCATCTCTTGATATAAAAGACAATCGCTGTATTGTTCTATGTGATTTGGACAGGGCTTTTTTTGTAGCAGGAACTCCTTTGCACATTAAGCCACACCTCCTGATGTAGCCAATCCTCCACAAGCTTACAGGGCTCTTAGTACAGGGCCTACTGTAAGCTCCAGGAGGATTGGCTACCTCAGGGGTGTGTGGCCTAATATATAAAGGAGTTCCTGATACAAAAACCCTGGAGGTGGACATGACGATCCCTTAGAGCTGGAGGAAGGACTGTAATGACCTGTGTACACCAATCAATCCTAAGCAGTTGGTGTGGAATTTTCTCTTTCAGAGAGTCCCCAGGCCCCTGACCGTTTTGTCCTCTATGTGGGCTCCCCAACCCCACTTGGAGGCCTCTGTGGTGCCATTCGCAGTAGGAGGAGGCAGAAGAAAGGGCATCCCTTGAAGAAGGTTGGACTGATCGATCCACCACATCGGGGAGGGCAGGATCCGCTGGGGTACTGTGGGGGTCGTGTTTTGTGGTTGCCTGTGGGGGTGGAAGGCACGCACAAACCAAAGCTGCAGAGTCCTCGTTTGAAGCTTTGCAAACCTGATTACTGAGGTAGTAACCTGCATCTCAAGTAAAATGACAGTCCCCCACTCACCTGCCTAACTCAGTAAACCTTCCGGGGGATCCAGCCGCAAGGAGGCTTCTCCCTCCACTCCGTGCGGATCTGAAGCCCCCACAGTAGCAAATGCTGTAGTTTTCAGAGGAGGGGCGAGTGGCAGTGAGCAAAGGGGGCAGATTGGAGGCCCTGCAGTGGAGGGGGCGTGCAGAAGGAAGGGGGGGGGGTTGAATGGAGTGGCCTGGCCTCCCCCCCCCACTGTAACTACGGGCCTGACATGGAATCCTCTTGCCTGGGCATTACTGAAACCGCTGGACTTCCTGTCCCCCTTTTCAGGGTGCAGCAGGCAAAAAACCCCGTCCAGGCCAGGGACAATCCACAGGAGGGGAGGAAATTCCTACTCGGCCCCCAAACGGGCGACCAGTTTGTGCCCACCCTCAAATAACGGGCGGCAGGAGGGTGGTGGTCTCCATTGCTGGCGGTGAAGAGAGAGAAGGGGGGGGGGGAGGAATGACGCACAACACAAATGAAAACTGTATCAAAGTAGTTATTATAGAGCAAGATTACTATTGTAACAACAATCATTCATACATAAATGACAATAAAGAAAGTCCTAACAACTCCTGCGTCAGTCTCTTCTTCATAGTCTCTTCTTCATGGTCCATATTGGGATAAACAGCTCCTGAGCGGTCTGAGGAATCCTGCCAGCAAGTCCTCCGGGAGTCCTTCATTCACAAGCAGGAGGAGAAGCAAAGGGACCGGTTTCGGTGTTTCAGCCTTCTTCAGCCAGAGGCTTGACTTGCCATTGGGCATATCAGTCATTTGCCTATCGGAGCACCAGTCCTTCCCAATCCTGGGACGAAAAGTTCCAACACTGGCCAGCTGGTGTTGCTCTCACAGAGGCTTCACCCCTTCCCCTCCCCAAAATCCACGCAGCCTCCCTGCTCTTTGGCTCTTCCTTCCCCTCCTTCTGGGCAAGCCGTGCTCCTTTCCCACAGCCAATCAGAGCCACGGATTCAGGAGCCCTCTCGACTGTCGATTTGGCTTTTCCACCTTCTCGCATCCTCCTCTCCTCTGCTCCTCCATCCGTCCATCTCTTTCTGCGGCTGCCTCTAATTGGAAATGTTGCATCTCCTCAGGCTCCTTCCAAAGTTGGGGGGGGCCCTTCCCTCCCAGAGCATCAGGCAGGAAAGAAGGCCACGAGGAGTTCCCTTTGGCCTCTGTTGATCGTCGGGGCAGGGAATACCCCACCCCAGAGCCCCTCCCCCAGCCTCCAATTTAAGACACTCACAGGGACAAATACATATATACACACACATAAATATTTACAGATATACAAAGGAGAGCACTGAGGGGTCCTGCCCCGAGCTTTCCAAGGGTGGCTTTGACATCGCCTCCCAGGGTTGCCAGGCCCTCCTCAAAGGCGGGAGAAACCCCGCCCCGGGGACCCTCCCCCAGCCGCCAATCAGCTGGCCGGCAAGGGAACTGACTGGGAGGAAAAGGAGACCTAGGCCGGTGCTGCCAGCAACACAGTGACATCACTTCCTGAGTGCACTGGAAGTGACGTCGTCACCTGGCCGATGCTACGGGACACTCTGGTATTTGGGCAAAAGTGTATGGTAAAAATCACTCATACAGGGGGGCTTTTGCCAAACACCAGAGTGGCCGCATGGTGCCGTCCATGTGATGATGTTATATCGCCTAGACCTCCCTTTGGATCCCAGTAAGACCCCCCGCCCCCACCCCCCGTTGCCAGGGGGCCCTGGGAAGCCTAGGTGTTCCACCCAGATTGCCTTGGACTTCTCCAGGCGGCCGTCATACACCCTTGAGGATGCTGTTCTTCACGGAAAGAGAGGGGGGAGGGTTAGGGGGTTGCCTACTGAAGCCACCGGAGGCTGAGGTGGTAGAAAACCCGCAGCCTGATGCACTGCAGCCATCTTCCATCAAGGAAAGGATTTCTTGAGAAGGCCGTGGAGAAGTCTTCCAAGGTTGGGATTCTTTGGGCAAAGGGGAGACAGGGAAGACCAGCCCCGCAATGCATCTTCAACCCATCTCCAGACAGCGGTGTCCCAAGGGGTGGACTGGCCTTTAGACCCCGGGGAAGAGTCCTGATGGGCCGATGGCCGGCCACAGTCCCCAGCTAGGGCCATCCTGGCTGAAAGAGGACCATCCCCCTAGGCAAGGCAGCTGGGAGTGCCCACTGCCACAATGGGGCAGAGAAGCCAGAACACTCTGAGTGGGCAGGTGTTCCCTGGCAAAGCCCCCAGACCTAGGAGAGGTGGACGAAAAGAAGGGCTGCTGCCCACTGAAGGGGGGGGGGGCTGGCAGGTTCCGGCTGCCTTCTCCAGGGAGACGGGGTCAGGATGTCTCTGTCTGGGGGGACGGGATGTCTCTGGCTTTCCCCAGGGCTCTTAACTGCCAGTCCGCCCTGAGGACACCACTGCCTGGAGACAGCCCTCGGAGGGTGATGTTGACTTTTCCTCCATTATAAGAATCCGTACTTAGGAAGCCTTTTCCCTTGCAGTGCATCGTGGATCTACACCAGCTGGTCTTCAGCAGAACCCCAGAATAGAGAGAAGAGACAGATGGGGGGACAGAAAGACAGACAGACATGTAAATATTTACAGGAAGAGAAGAGACAGATGGGGGGACAGAAAGACAGACAGACAGACATGCAAATATATACAGGAGCGCACCGGGGGTGGAGTTTCTATGTCCTGTTAGGGTTGCCAAGCCCTCCCACAGGCGGGAAAACCCCGCCCCGGGGACCCTCCCCCAGCCGCCAATCAGCTGGCCAGCGGGGGGACTGACTGGGAGGAAAGGAGGCCGAGGCCGGTGGTGCCAGGAAGGAAGTGGCACTGTGCACTGGAAGGGATGTCACCACCTGGCCGATGCTGCGGGATACTCTGGTATTTGGGGAAAAGTGTATGGTAAAAATCACACATACAGGGGGGCTTTTGCCAAACACCAGAGTGCCTCCATGTCTCTGGCCACGTGACGAGATCTCTTCTGGTGCACACCTGAGATGACATCCCCTGGACCTCCCTTGTGATCCCAGTAAGACCCCCCGCCCCCACCCCCCGTTGTCAGGGGGTCTTGGCAACCCTAGATGTTCCACCCAGTTGTTTTTAAATGGCTCCAAAATACTCCCCTGCTCCGCGATGCTTCCGCTGGGGGTCGCTTCCTCTCCTGAGGTCCAGTCCTATCCTCGGTGGATAACGTTGCCTTGAGGGAGGTGATGATAGAGGTTTAGACATCTACAGAAGGGAGAGAAGGAGATGGAACTGGGACGGGTTTTTCATGAACTCACAGGTCGTCTTGCTGATTTTGCAGGGAGGTTCAGAGTGCATTCCGGGTACAGTCCAGTCACCACCCCCACCCCTCCACCCCCGCAAGGCTTACCTTCTGCGGATGAGCAGCAGGCCCTGAAGACCCGCCGCAGCTGTGCCCAGAGGCTCCATCCGGGGGTGGGCCCTTCATGCAGAGCCTCCAGGAGGGCGATGGTGTGGGCGGCACAGCTGCGGACGGTTGGCTGCTCATCAGTTGACATCTTCCTGAGGGCTGCGAAGGAAAGGAAGGGAGCAGGAGTCAAGAGTAACGCAGTGGAAGAGAACCCAAGAGGCTCCCATTGGGAGGGCGGAAGGAGGCCTGAGGGCTTGGCAAGCAGGGCTTCCTCTCCTAGCAGGGCTCACTTCCAGCACTGGAGCTGGGCTGGGAGGGAAAAGACAGGGAAGTCGGGTGGGAAAGAGGGCTGCTCCGGCTCCTGTCATCCACACTCCCCCCCCCCCCCTGATGCCAAGAGCCCTTCCTTGGAAACACCAATGGTGAAGTGGCCTGGCTAAACCTGCAGGACTGCTGGTGTTGGGCTCTGAGCAGAAGAGAGGGGGAGAAAGCGGACCAGCTGACAGTCAGTCTAATGGCAGTGTGGGATACTGGCTAGAGCACCAAACCATGTTCTGAGGAACTTGGGTTAAATCTCCAGAAGGGAGGGGAGAACTACATAGGCTGCTGCGACATCTTTCTAGGAGAGAGAAGGCCCCTGAGATCCTTCCGGGAGAGAGAAGGCCCCTGAGATCTTTCCTGGAGAGAGAAGGCCCCTGAGATCCTTTTGGGAGAGAGAAGGGCCCTGAGATCCTTCCAGGGAAGATTGGGCTGCCTGAGGCTTCAGCTTAAAGCAGAGGCAAACTCACCCGCACCGATGACCTCCAGCTTCCGTCTGTCCCTCGTCTCCTGCCCAACCAGGCCTAGGCAGAGAAAAGGACATGGTGAACGGTTGGATTACTGTTCTTCTCATGGGTAGCAGGCAGATCCGCAGGCTCTCACACCACTCCCTATTTGAGTGGGTGGAAGCAAGCGCCCTCCCTAGCGCCACAGACATGGGCCTTCCCCTGAGAGCACCCCATGGCCACAATCCAAAGCAGGGCAATTCTCTTGGTGCTGAACGGGGCTGCTGGCCACACAGATGTGGCCGGGTGACCTTCCCTTGGCAAGTTTTGTCCAGCCTAAAATCTCAGAGATCTTGCTTGCCTTTAAGAAAAGGAGGGGGAGGGCTCCTTCCTCAAGAGCTGGGTGGGAGAGGGGGCTTCGTTGTGCTTGTGGCTTCTGTGTCCCCTCGACAGAAGTCTCCTCTTGCTTCTCTGGATGAGGAGCAAAGCCAGCTGGGTGGCTCTTGGCCCCGAGAGGGAGAAGGGAGGGCCTCATTCCCCAATTGAAGGCTCACCACAAGAACCTCCCCTCAGGCCAAAGGGAGGAGAAGGGACCCAGTTCTCCTGAGGAGGGAGGGGGCTGCCTCTGCTGCTCCTGATCAAAGGGTCAGAAACAGGGGGAAGACTTCTTCAACTCTGTTATTCAACTGGTTCCATTTTTGAAAACTGAGCTGGAGTGAAAATTGGACCCTCCTGAACCCAGGCAGAAAGTTTATGGATGAGCCTGGGAAATGTCCCTCCTCCCAGGAACACTCATCTGCCCTCTGACCAGTCCAAGGTGTCAGGACTGAACTCCTAAGCAAGAGCAGGGAAAGACCCGCATCATGTGGTCTGGGCCGGCCTGTCAACTACGCAGGCCTAGGTTGCTGCCTAGGGTGTGGGTCAGGGGAGATAGCGGATTAGGCCCTGCCTCCAGTACAATTCATATTGCCCTGGAGGAGAGGCCCCTGGGAGTCCAGAAGAGGCCGCATGCCGCCCAGCTTCTTCTGCAGTGCCGGCCCCACCCTGCCGCCTGCTGCCTTCCACCGGCCCTGTGTGGGCAAAGGCAGGGAGACGCGTGAGCCGCTGCGTCGCTCCGACTTCTGCATGTGGAAGTCAGTGACGGCGCCGCAGTGCATGCCCTCTCCACACTCTGCCTTTGCCCATGCGAGGCCAGCCATGGCAGCGAGGACAGTGAGGCCGGGGGAGGGGGGGAGTGGCTCCTTGGCCACATACAGAGTGCATGAATTTCACCATCTGTAGCCAGCACCCACTTCACAGGAATTATGGGGAAGGGCCTTCAGAAGATGCAAGCCCCTAAGACCAGGGCGTCTCTGCTTACTGATCAAGAACCGGCCCTTTGGATCTCTCTTGCCGCTTTCAGAGAAAGACCTTCCTTTTAGGAAGACCTGGATGGAAAAGGAACATGTCGAATTACCAAGGATCCTGATTGCCGCCACCCTGATGTTGACTTGGGGGCTCCTCAGATGACACAGGATCTGCTCCAGGAAGTTGCACTGGGGGACTTTCCTGAACCGTTTTGCCTGGGAGAGAAGCCAGGAGGAACCAGGCAGTTAATCTCTGTGTTAGGAGATACTCCTCTCCTCTCCCTCTCCCTGTCCTTCTCTCTCCTCCCCTCTCCCCTCCCTCTCATCTCCTGCCTCCCCTCCTCTTCTTTCTATCTCCTCTACCTCTTATTCCCTCCCCTCTCCCTCTCCTCCTCTTGCCTCTCCTCTCCTCACCTCCCCCTTCCCCTGACCATCTTCTGGACCTCTTTTTGGAGGCACTGAAAACAGGGACTCTATCCCTTTGAATGAGATCCCAAGACCAAGGGGGACTAGAGACATGACATTCTTTCCAGGGATCTTCTTTCCTCCTCTTACCACCTCTTATCAAACATCTGATGTGCGCTTTGGAAACACCCCCAGATGCTGCTGGCCTCCATGGATGGGGCCAAAGGAGCAAGTCCCCAATCCCAGAGCAACAGTTTCTCAATCAGGCTACCACATGCATTCCGCACAAAGCTCCTGGTGCTCTCAACGAGAAGGAGAAGCCTCAGGCAAGGCAGAGCAGGAAGACTTACGATGACAAGGCAGAGGGACCAGTCGTCCCTCGTCAGGAACAGCCCCTCCAGCTTCTTGGTCCCCAGGAGGACGGCGACTCTAGGCAGAGTGCCCCAACAAGCCTGCAGGAGGAGGGAAGGAGGGCAGGGCAAGGGTCAAACGTGGCACTTTCTCCCCTGGACAGTGGGAGGGGCAAGGAGGAGAGCCGTGGCCTCAGACTCCTGTCTCTCCTAGGGACAGCCACGCTGCTTCCCCACGGGGGCTCGCTGCCCAGGTGCCCACCTGGATAACGTTGGGGCTGCCATCCTGCAGGTGCAGCAGAAGAGGCGCCAGGCTGCGGAGGGCGAGGTCCTTCAGGGCCCTCCTTGCTCCCCTCTCCATCATGGCCCCGAAGATGGTGATGGCGAAGGACCGGGCCTGGGCGGATTTCTGTGGGGGGACATGAAATCCAAATGGACCTTTTCCTCACCAGCTCTGGGAAGGAACACTTCTGATTTCTTCTTCCAGTGGAGGGAAAGCAGGTTGCAGACAGTGTGAATTTCCTCCCAGCTTGGAGGTCAGCTCTGTCTACCTCTCCAATCCCTGCAGGGATTTTGCCAGAAGACATTCCAGGGCATTTGCAATTTTTCCCCCAATGAAGATGCACTACTTTCCAAACGGAGCCCACTCCCTGTCTACCAAGGAGCCTCAGGGGGACTCTTATTTTTTAATGCTCCCCCGAGCCCTGCAAGGATGGCAAATGGAGAGAGAAAGCAACTCGCCCAAGGCCATCGAGAATGCCTTGTGCAGGAGGGAGGAAGAGAGACCCCCTGCTCAGTGGGCCTGACTCCCGAGTAAGCCCGCCGAGCCTCTCGGAGTGGAACCCGGCTCTCTCCAGCCCAGCCCAGCATTCCGGCCACCAGCTCACACCCCCTCTTCCTCCAGTCCCTCTTTGCCCCATTCCAGCTTGGAGCACCCATCCCTCTGCTCTCCTCCTGTCTGGGGCATCAGTGAGGCTGCCTTGTTGACAGGGCTCATCCCGAAGCCCCAGGGAAGGGTAGGCAGACCCAGGGCCTGAACCCGCTTCCAGTCCTCTCTGACCTGCACTGTTGATGGCAACACCGGGAGGCAAGCAGTTTCATGTGCTCGATTCGGCATCCCCTCTCTCTCCCTCTTCAGCTGTGCGGCCCCAGAACTCGCCCTGCCCCTTCCACTTCACCCCTCTGGCCAACCCCAGCCCAGCCGGACTTACAGCGTCGAATAGGGGGAGCATGCAGCCAGCCACATCCGCTGCCAGAGCTGGTCCGCAGATGTCCACTGAGCGGTGTAGCTGGCTGAGCAGCTTCTGGGCCTTTCGGTGGTCTGATTTTTGCAAGCTGCTCACTGCCTCCGCCAGCAGAGGCAGCAGCTTCCGCACCTGAAGGAGACAGGACACGGTCGGCTCCCTGAAGCTGCCCTGCTGGGCTGTATGGCCAGAGGGGCAACCTCAGACGAAGCTAACAAGCCCAACCAGGAAGAGGAAGAGGAGGAGGAGGAGCAGCAGATGGCATTTATACCCCACCTTCCACTTGGAGTGCCAGAGCAGCTGCCCATCTCCTTCCCCTCCCCTCCCCACAACGGACACCCTATAAAGTTGGTGGAGCGGGAAGAGCTCTTGAGAGACTTCCTGTTGACGCAACAGCTCCCCAAGAATTGTGACTGACTCACTGTCACGCCAGCAGGGGCGTGTGGAGGAGTGGGGACTCCAGTCCAGTTCTCCCAGATCAGAGTCCGGGCGACTAACCACTGCACCAAACTGGTTCTCCGCCAGCCTCCTGGCAAAGGTGGGCGACAGGGGCATGACAGCACGGCCAAGCTCTAGTTGAGCCTCTTCGCTTTCCAGGGGGGCTTTGCGGGAGAAGCTCCTGCTGGATAGTGGGCCAGAAGAGACGGAGATACAACATCCGGCACAACGAGGAGGAGGAGGAGGAGGAGGAGGAGGAAGCCTGTTTTCAGCCGCTTCCCAGCTGTGCCTGAGATGCCAGATGCCCCAGGAGTCATTGCACGTGGGCACCAGTGGGAACGGTGGAGGGAAGAGCAAGAGGAAAGCCCACTTCTGCCCCCAGCGCTCTGCTTGGGGGGCTCCCCAATGCAAGACCTGAGCTCTTGGTCAGGCCAGGGAGGGGTGGGGAATGAAAGGTGCCCCAAAGCGTGGGTGGGTGTGAGCGGCAGGGAGGGTCTCTCTCACCTGCAGTGGGTCCTCTGCCACGTTGAGGACGCCATCCAGGGCCAGCGAATGCAGGGCAGCGGTTGAAAGCTGGGCCTTGAGATGGCGGCAGGCGTCCTCTGTTACGATGGTCACAGAGGGGCGGCGGAGGAGCTAAAAGGAGCCAGAGGAGAGATCTGCCATTTAGTGCCCCAGAGAACGTGAGAAAAGGAGTCCTCACACCAGTCGCCCTCACACTCACACAAAGATCCCCTGAGTGGCCCCTGTCATAAAGTGCAGCCTGGCCCCCCCCCCGCCCTCCAAGCAGGAGGTGACCCCCCCTCCACAGATGCATCTGGCTTTGGCACCAATTTCCTCACGACCAGCAGGAGGCGTTGGAGGCTGCTGGAGACTTCCGGGAGGAACCAGAGCTCAGGGACTCCTGGGAAGAGACCGACCCGGCGGGGGCTCAGTCCCAGCTTCTCCCATCAAGCAAGACCAGGAAAGACGCATCGATGGCCTGGCGGCAGCCGGGGACCCTCATAGGCTCCCTCCTTTGCAGGGGCTGCTCCTTTCACACAACACAGAAGAACAACAGGCTTCTCTCCCTCCCAAGATCTCCTCTCTCTTGGGCTTGGGAAAGGCCCTCCCCCAGATCCTTCTCCAAAGCCCACCCAACCGAGCAAGGCCCGGCCTGGGGACTGAGCAGGGAAGGACTTGGCTGGAGAATAGAAATGGGATGGTTCCTCTGGGGAGGTCTCCTCGAATCTTGAGCTTCTCCCCTTTCTGCCATGGGATGCTGGCAGGGGAGGCGGCACTTCCTCGTTGCCCTGCTCAGCAGAGCTGCGGGGAGACCAGTCTCAGGGGAAGCCAGGGTGGAAGGACTGGAGCTCCTCCTCTGCCCCCCTTCGGAGCGGTCAGTGCTGAAGGCTGAAGCTTCCAGGAGAGCCAGAGGGGTGAAAGGGGAGAGAGAGCTCTGCCCTGCGGCTGTCTTCGAGGAGAGGGAAAGGGAATCTGCCCCAAGGGTCCGGCCTCGCCTGAGAGCTGCATCTGGGGACCCCTGAGCTCCCCCCCAGCCCCTCGGCCCAGAAAGCTCACCTCGGCAAAGATGGTCATGGCGGTGGTCTTCAGCTGCTGGTCATGGCCGTTGAGAATGGCCATGACACAGCCCGCCATTTGCCGTTGCTCCTCCTCGGAGAGGATGTCAGTCATGGCTCTGCCAGGAGGAAAAGGACACTGACTGCCTTGTGGCCGAGGGGCAGCCGAGGCACTGAAGGAGGTCTGGAGGGAGAGGGCTGCCGGGCTGCACGGGGCCCCTTCCTTCTCCCCCCGCCCCCGCCCTCAAGTCACAAGATCCTGCCTGGGACCAAGCCAGGCCCTGTCTGCTCTGAAGGGCAGCAGGTCTCCAGATACAGTTGCCCGTCTGTCCTCAGGAGTCCCTGGAGGTCTGGAGGTGGGGGTTGGGGATGGAGCTCGGCAGGGATCCCACGCCCTAGAGGCTGCCTTCCAAACCTGTGTTTTCTCCCCAGGGGACCAGTGTAGTCTGGAGAACAGTTCTGATTCCTGGAGAACCCGGAGGCTGGCAACCCTAGGAGGGTCTCCAGGAGAAACACCTTCCCCACCCCCACTTATGGCTTCCAAGCAAACGGCCAGCATGTCCAACTGCCCCGCCTCACTCCCTCTCTCCCCTGCAGGCCTGCCGGAGGGACTCAGCCCCAGCACTCCTTCCTTACCGGAAGAGGAGAGACACGCCACGGTGGAATCTGTCTGCGTGGCCCAAGAGCTCCCAGATGGTGCTGTCCTGGGGAAGGACCTCAGGTCTGAACTGCTCCAGAAGCCGCTGGAGGGTCCCCGCAGATGACCTGGGAGCAGAACCAAACCTCTCTTTGTAATCCCAGGCCTCTCCCATCTCGCAGCAGGGATGGGGAGGAACGTTGGTTCTGTTGCTACATCACTTCGGGGGGGGGGGGGGAAGGACCCAGAGGGGGACTTTAGGAATCCCTGGAAAGAGGCTTCCCCCAGAAGCGACACGGAGATGTAGACACAGCGATGTGGCCCCCAGTTCCCAGCCCTCCCCCCGTTTGCGAGGCTTTGCCGCAAGACAGCCCTAGAAGGACTCACCTGGCCAGCCTCTCGGCTTCAGCCGGGGCACTCTCCAGCGTGTGGCTCGGAGTGGCCTCCTGGACCTCTCGATGGAGGTGAGACATCCAGAAGAGCCAGCTCAGGCAAGCAGCCCCCCACTGTTCTTTCAGAAGGAGGCGCACGCCTCCCAAGTGGGGCTGCTCGAGGAGTGTTGGGAAGACGTGGGCGGCCTGGAAAGAAGAGGGCTGTCAGTCGGGGTCCTCTGGTCCGCTGGGCGGGGGGGGGGGAGGCTGGGAATCTCTCCCACCCCAGAGCGAATGCTCCTCAGAGGCTCGGAAGGCAGCAGGAGGAGGAGGAAAGGGGGAGGGAGAGAGCAGAGTGAGGAGTCTGCTGGATCCACAAGGGACAGGGGTCTACTATGGGGGCAGACGACCTTCGTATCAGCCAGGGTGCTCAAGTCGCTTGCAGTGTGGAAGGAGGTCTGCTGAAACCTTTTCCATTGAGACGGGAATCCGGCAGGGGGGGTTCTCTGCAGCCTTCTGGTTGAATTTATGCTGAAAGGATTTATCCGGTTCCCTGGTCCAAAACTGCCACCCTCCCCATCAAGCCAGCCTCCAGATCCCACTCTTCTTCTATGCGGATGCTGCAGTTCTGCTGTCCCGCTCTCGCATTGGACTTCCAAGACTATGGAACAAATCTGCCCTTCATGACCCTTCTGGAGCTCTAGAGCTGGCAGAGGACCCCTCCGTGCCCCGAGCAAAAGGGAACTGCTGGGGAAAGGGGGTGGGACCCTCTTCTCGAAGCTGGAATCTCCGGGGGGGGGGGGGGACACACTGACCGCCAAGCGCAGGATGGAAATCTGCTCCGCTGAGAGGAGTGGCTTGAGCGGCCGTCCCTGCAAACAGACCATCAGATGACACAGGACTCCCTCCACGTGGCAGGACCGGTCCACCAGCTTCCCCCACAAGGTGGCCGCTGAGCTGTGAATGGAGACAAGGAGGAGATGAGCCCCGGCTCGCAAGCAGGGCGGACACACGGCAGGGTACAACGGCCCTCCCTCCCTCCCTCCTTCAAGGGTGCTGCTGCCCAGGTCCCCTTTCCAAAAGCAAGGATCGGAGCCTCGTTTGCAGACATCCAGACCAGGTATTGCCAGGGGGTCAGCAAGCAGGCTGGCTAGTGCCACAGCTCATGAACAGAACACCCGAGGCACGTGCTGGTGCCCGTCTTATTCCCGGGCATCTCTGGTGCGAGAGACCAAAGTGCTGCCAGTTCAGTTGGCAAAATGGGCCAGTGTCCTCTTGGCCAGGGAAGGGGCTTCCGATATGGAGCTCAGGGACACAGGCAAGCAACTTCTGAGGTGGACAGGGGAGGGGCCGTAGCTCACCAGGCCAGTGGCGGGGTGCTGACGGTGTCACCCCCTATTGATTCTGCAGCACCCCCAATAGAGTGGGAAGGGGGTGCGGAGGCTGCCCGTACCAGGCAGAAGCCCCCACCAATCCCTACGAGCCCCTTTCGGCTCGGTTTCCCCAGAGGGGGACATCCGGGGAGCGAGGCCAGAGAAGGGGCTCTCCATGGGCAGGACGGAGCCACTTACCTGCTCATGCAGTGGGAGCAAACTGGACCCAAGGAGCCAGGCAAGAAGGCTTGGGACACGTGGGCTGCTGCTCTCCCTTCGGCTTGGTATCCCCAGAGGGGGACATCCGGGGAGTGAGGCTGGAGAAGCGGCTCTCCATGGGCAGGACGGAGCCACAGACCTGCTCGTGCAGTGGGAGCAAACTTGACTCAAGGAGCCAGACAAGAAGGCTTGGGACACGTGGGCTGCTGCTCTCCCTTCGGCTCGGTTTCCCCAGAGGGGACATCCGGGGAGCGAGGCCGGAGAAGCGGCTCTCCATGGGCAGGACGGAGCCACAGGACTGCTCATGCAGTGGGAGCAAACTTGACCCAAGGAGCCAGGCAAGAAGGCTTGGGACACGTGGGCTGCTGCTCTCCCTTCCCGTATCTGGGTGTTGCATGAGGCTGGTCTGGCCTAGTCCCCTGCCCGCCCGGATCAGGGCCTTCTGGCAAACTTTGAGCTGCTCACCACAGGGCCAGGACAGTTTTTGCTTCCCTGATGGGGAAGGTGTGGAGAACATCTCCTTGGGTGAAGCCCCCAGACCAGGACCTTCCCCTTCTATAGATCAGGTTCGACCACCCTGCGGAAGCTCCTCCCAAGACAGAAGGGAATCCCAGCAACGTGGCCAGAACCACACAAACAGCCACGGGGAGGCCTCCGCTCAGAAACGAAGCCCACAGGGGCCACGTGGCGATCGAAACACTGCCGTGCTCCTTGGGAAGCGAAGAGGACGTGGCAGGAGGACCCTCTGGAGAAGATATGGGGCTTTCCGAGGCGCTGGAGGATTGCTGGGTTGTACCTGTCACACTGGGGGGAGCAGCCCAGCAGAGCGTAGACCACCTCGCTCCCTCGATGGTCTTGGAGCAGGTGGAGGATACCGCCGATGTCATCATGGGTGAACCGGCGGTGAAAGGAGTCCAGATTGGCATGCAGGAAACCCACGATCTCACACACCTGGAGGGAAAGCCCAGAGACAGCTGCAGGATCAGAAGAGCTCACTGTGCGCCCTTCTTCTCCAGGATGGTCTTCCCTGGATGGTCACTTGCTTCAGAGCACAATTCCAAGTGCTGCTGAGCTCTGGAGGGCCTGGGAGGAGAGTCCTTCAGGACTGCTTCCTTCCTCCCAGTGAGGCCTTGGGCAGAGGTCCTCCTTAGGGCACCCCCCCACCCCCCAGGGTCAGGCATGCAGTGGAGGGATCACCCGTTACTGGGCCATTTCCACAGCAGAACCTGGTTGGCTCCATTCCTCCACACACGGGTTTTCAGTCTTCATTTTAAGGGTCTGAAGAAAAGCATTCCTTTTTCCCCAGGCCTCGGCTTGAAGGGCTTCTGGTGGGAGACGACGTCTTTCCTCTGAGAGCTTCGATTGGGGGTTGGCCATGGAGAAGGGCGGGGTTACTACGCATTACTTTAAGCAGCTTTTCAAGGTGGATTTACTCGTCTGTTCCCTTAGGGAGTTCTCGCAAATGCCACAGAGGTCGTTTTGTTAAAACGGAAAGCCTCCAGAAAGAAGCCTCACTGGGGGGACCCTTGATCAGCCTCCTGGGCACAAGGACCCCTGGGAGACAGCTCTCCTGGGGGGAAGGGCATCTCCTCTGCATCCTCGTCTTGGGCCACTGTGGGGCAATTCCAAAGGTCGTGTGGGTCAGGTGCCCTTGAGGGCAGCTTGGCCGACGCCTCCAGAATGCCAGGTGAGATGAAGAAGCTCGCAGGGAAGGAACCAGGAGGCGAGCCGCCCACGGTCCCCAGAAGGGGGGAAAGCCTCTCTCTCAGCAAGTGCTCCAAGCTGCTCACCTTCCTCAAGGACACGGAGGGGAACGCTCTCAGGGCTTTTTCCACGCAGACAGCGGCGTGGGTGCTGAGGGTGTTCGTCCTGACGAGACCACCGAGGGTGGTGAGATAGACGCCCGAGATCTCCTCCGGGCTGAGGACCTTCTTGAAGAGCTGCAATGGTAAGGGAGAGGAAGGATGGAGGGAGCAGGAAGCTCGGCTGAGGTGTGCAGAAGGCTCCCCAAAGGAGGACCTTCCAGCTAGTGGCATCAGGGCCTGGCTTGGGTGGAGGCTCCCATCTCCTCTCCCCCTTTCCTAGGCTAGCTCTTGGGCTCCAGGAGCCAGGAGATCTGGGCTTCTTCTGGACTGCTACAGGGGAATCCCAATGAATATGAGTGCCTCCTGTCACATCTGTATCCTGCCCCTCCTCAAGGCAGGGCCTTTGCCCAGAACCCCATCTGATCCCTATGAAGAAGGAGACTTTCCAAGGGAGGGACTTGCTCAAGGACAGCCAGAGAACTGCTCTGCTGCACAGACATGGCTCTCCGAGGCTACCTCCTTCCAGGAGGGGAGGTGGGACCAGCGTACCTCCAGCACCGTCTCTCCCCCATATATGCTCTGGAGAGCCTTGTGCTCAGCAGACCAGCACCTACTGGTAGTCCCTGGCCCAAGAGACGTCCGCTCAGCCTCGATTGGGGATGCGGCTCTTTCTGGTCTGGCCCTGGCCTGGTGGAACACCCTCCCCAAACAGAGCCCTTCTGCCAAGCCTTCGGTTGAGGCCACAGGTGTCTCTAGCGCCTCGGCCTCCCCTGCCTTAGAGATGCTTCCACCCCCTTCCAAGGAGGAGACGGTGGGAGCCAGGGGGCATGAGATCCGCTGCCAGCTCCCATTGGCTGCAGGGATTCCGGCTGCCGCCCAAGGAGCGGGGGAGGCGTGTCCCCACCCTGGGGCCTGAGATCTCGCCAGGCAGGGAATCTGATGGGCAAAGCAACATCTCCACGGATGACCTGAGGTGCTTCCTGGTCTCCACAGCACTTTTTGGGGGGAGGGGGGATAATTACCAGGGCGATGGCGCCAGGCTTCCTCAAGGGGTCCTCGCTCTCGTCTTCCTCACCTTCCCCCTCTCTCCGCAGCAACCGAGCCAGAGTCTCTCGCTCCGCCTTGTTCTTTCCTGGAAGGGGCACAGCCAGCTCTGAGCAAGGCTTGCAGCCGCCAAGGGTTCTGCTTCTGGGAGCTCAGGGGAGGGCAGGGGGGCTTCTCGGAAGCCCCCATCCTGCCACAGAAGAGCACTCAGGAGCAAGCCAAGCTCCCACAACTCCCTTCTCTCCATAGACGCACAGAGAGAAGCCGCACGAGAAATGCATCCTGGGAAACTTTGTCTCTATGTCTACGAGTAAAGCCAGTTCCAAGCTTTGGGGGGCCCCGGTCAGAAACTTCCCAGGATCCCCCCCCATGCCCACCACAAGGTCTACTTTCCTGCCTGCTCCCCAAGTGCCCCCCGTGACTCTGCCCCCCAAGCCCTTCCACCACCTGCCGTCACAGGGATCGACCCCCGTGGGTGCAGCTAGGAGTGCCACTGCCAGGGCCTCAGGAACGCTGATGCCCCGGGCCCCACTCGCGGGCCCTTCTCCTTCCTCTTACCGCGACATCGGGCAGCGAAGGCGTAGAGGTGTCCCAGGCCTTCTGCTGCCCAATACTCCACCATCGCACTGCAGTCATAGAGACAGAGTGTCAGGCATCCCACTAGCTGGCCCATCACTGGGAATTCTGCCGTGGCCTAAAAGGAAGGAAAGCAGAACAGGAGTGGAAGGAGGGACACAGGAATGCCGGGACAGAAGAGGGGGCAGGGTGGGTGGTCCAAAGAGGGGCTGACGCATCCGTTGTGCTTCTGTGTGCAGCTCCCTCGTCCACGACACCACCCTGAGCAAAATGGCCTGGATTACTGCAGGCACTGCAGGCTGCGAGTGGAGGGAGGGCTGCATCCTGCACAGGGAGGGACACACACCGACCCACAATCCCTTGGGGTCACCAGCAAGAAACAGAGGGAATGACTAGCAAACCCTCAACTGCGCTGCTTCCCTTTCAGACACGGTTGGGGGGGACAGCTCCTGCCAACAGTGTCCTCTCGGGGAAACAGGGGTGTTTGGGGTGGAAGGAAGGGGCTATGATAGGAGAGGGGATTCTCTAAGTGTGTGAAAGCAGCCGATGTCATGAGGAAACGGGGAAAGGAGCACAGGGGAATGAGGGGCTGGACCATGGATCATCCTTGATGTGAAAGCAGCCCACTTGACATTCCTCAGGGAAGATGGATCGAGAGAGGAGAAAGTGGAGGAGCACACAGTGGGGCAGGGAAAGGGGGCTGAGGATCCTGCCCTGGTCATGGGTGACCGGAATGACATTCGGCCCTATCTGCCTAGCCCCGCCCCTTCATCAGCATAGCTCCTCCCTGGAGGCCATTTTTGGAGAGTCACTGGAATCTCCTGCTTTCTGCAAAAGCGGCTGGGGCTGCAGCCGGGGGGAGGAATGAGGCTTCCTTCACAGAAAGCCCCTCCCCGCAAGATCTGTCGGCAGCCGCAGCAGGAAGAAAAGGCAGGCACCAATACCGGACTTGCTCCCCCTTTTAAGGGCTAAGAATCGTCTGGCATCAGCCCCCCCGCATCTGTATCAAGGGTCTCCAGCCTCACCTCCCTGCTCTGAATTCCAGCTGTGAAGACCCAAAGGGTGTTTGGGGCAGGGATCTGGCCCCACATGTTGCCAGGAGCCCTCACCTCGCATCGAGGGGGGACTGGAGTGCCTGGGTGAAGGCAAACCAGCAGGGGTGTCGAGTCCACCACTCACTTGGTAGATGACTCTTGCGGCACTGCAGATCCTGGCGAGGACTTCAGCCGTTCTTTTCCGCCCGGTGGCGTTGCTGGACCCCATCCACGGCATCAGGACCTGAGAAGAAGGAGCCAACAAGGCCTGTCAGGGCAAACACCAAGAGTGCCTCTCCTGACCTGGGATGGCCACAGGGAGCCAGGATGCAACCAGGGCAGCTCTCTGCATGTGGCCGAGGGTCCCAGTCTGTTCCCTGACCCAGCCTGGGTCCCTGGGCAGCTCCCCCGTTTGCCCCATACTGAAGTCTGTCCCTTAAAACCTCAGAATTCTCCACTGGTGAGGAAGAGAGGACCCCACCCAATGGTTCTGCTGGGACTCAGGCAGCGCCGGCCCAAGGGTGTGTGGTGCCCCAGGCAGGCTGCCTGCCCACCGCCCCCACTCCCACTGGAACCAGAAGTGAGGGGGAGCAAAGTCTCCTCCCGCGGGCTCTTCCAAGGAGTAAATGCTGCACCAGCTGCATCGAAGGCTGTAAGGCCCAGGTGTGGCGCACTCTGAGGAGGAGGGGGCACGGCAAAGGGCGGGCAGGGGGGCAGCGGGCTGGCTTCGACGCTCTGATCGCGCGGGGGCAGCACAAAGGAAGGGAGGGGCGGCAGCAGGGGGGAGGCAGGCAAACTAGGGATTTGCCATAGGCACCGGGAGGGGGTGGGAGCCCAATTCAGTGCCCCGCATCTCCTGGCACCCTAGGCAAGTGCCTAGTTTGCCTAGTGGGCGAGCCGGCCCTGCTCATAGGACCAGCATTGCAAAATGCAGGAGAGAGGGAGTCTACTGTCAGGAGCAGGACTAGGGAAGACTCCATGAAAAGGCTGGCTGGATTCAGCCCCTGATCTGAGAAGGTGTCAGGTGACAGCACAGACTGATGGGTCAACAAGGACTTTGGAGCACCTCGCCTTGGGAGACCTGTCACTCCCTCCGGAACGAGGAAGGGAGGACTCTCCTGCTCTCAAGGGGATTGTTTAGCTGAAGAAGGAATGGGCCGTCAACATCGGGATGTGCTGCATGGTGCCTTGTAAGCAGTGGCGTCCCCAGGGAGCCAAGTCATCTCTCCCTTTGCTACCGGAGGACTGTTTGCTTTTCAGTGACTTTGTCTACACAGTCTTCAGTTCCTCCGTACACCACACCTTTCCTTTCTTTTGCTCTTTTCTTGAGATTTACTACCTTGTATTTTTATCAGGATTCCAGCTCAACGCCTTGGATTACTTTCCGTTAAGCTGCAGAGCTTGAGCCTTCCTCACTTGGCCTACGCTTGCCTGCTGAGGCACCACAAGGCCCTCCTTTTCATCCGGCATCTTTCCCTTGGCTAATGCCTGAGGGTCACCCGACATCTCCCCTCCAGCAAGTCTTCTGCAGCTGGCCCTGCTCAGGGGGCTCCAGGACTCACCTCGACTACCCGGATGAGAAGGTCCGAGGGCACAAAACAGAAGCCGTCGATGTCTGCGGCCTCGCAGAGGATGTCCACCTGCTCCAGAAACTGTATCTTGTGAGCAGTGTCCTAAAGGCAAACCGAGGGAAGAATGAAATGGCCCCTTCTAGAGTCTGACCAGGGTACTGACCTGACAACCTTCAGAATTGCCATAAGGCTGCCAGGCCCACCCTGGCCCACTGGTGGGGGAGGGGGGATGTTGAGAAACCTCTAGAGATTTGGGGGTGGAGCCTGAGGAGGACAGGGCCCACAGTGGGGTACCAGGCCCTAGCGTCCACCCTCCAAAGCATCCCTTTTCTCCGGGTTGAGATAGTCTGGAGAGGAGCTGTAATTCTGGGGGATCCCCAAGGCCCATATGGGGCTGGTCTGCCTAAGGGGCCTGGCTGTTGCATCCAGAATCTGCTTCTGGGAAGCTCTGAAGCAGGGGCTGAAGACGACCTAACCCTGAGGGGGCGCAGTGGTGTGAGTGAAGGGGAACCCCTGGAGGTCCGCCAGAAAACTCTCGCTGGCCATTGGGTTCTGAGGGGTCTGCCCCCTTCTGTCTCTCCCCGATTCCTGGCTCCTTCTTCAGCCAGCCCTCCTCGAGGAGAGGACTATGTGGAACCTCCAGTCTAAACGTCTCCAAAGTGCATAGAAGGAGGCCAAGAATGTGAATACCTCCTTGACGTTGACAACAAAGGAGCGGACAAAGCTCAGCGCCTCACTCTCAAGGGTCAGGTCTTCTACTCTTGTCACGGCATCTAATACAGACACAAAACAGTTATGAGTCTTAGCGGCAAGGGAAGAAGGGAAAAAGAACAAACTGGCCCTGTCTCTGCTGGAAACTCCAAAAGGCTTTGGAAAGACCCACTTCTTACTCACCGGAGTCTCTTTCTCCCCCCTATTTGACTTATACTGGCCATCCACCACTTTAACTCTCAAGGCTTCCTTCCACCAGAGAGGGCTGAGAGAGGTCTGCAGATCCTCTCCCATTGCAGAGCACCCCCTTCTCCGTCTCTGTCACAGGCTGGCCGTTCGGGCAAGAGAGCGCTCTTGGAGGAATGTGGTGCTCCCCAGCCAGGACAGCCTCCCCCATTCACACAAGCCTTGGGGCAGAGGGTGTTTTCTGCCTGCTGGTGACAGTCTGGGCTGCAGGAGCTTTGCCGAGGTTCAAGACAGGAGGGGGACTCACCTTCTAGAGAGGGGCAAGGCGCCGGTGGAACAGGCACCTCTTCTACTTTCTCTCCCCAGGCAAAGAAGGGGACAGGACTGGGCATCTCGTCTTCCTCAGGTATATCTGGAAGAGGCAGGGAAGGAGGGTTCAGGGGGCTGTTGCCAGGAGAGGAGGCAGGGTCACCCAGCCAGCCCTCAGTCCCTCTGCCCGCAGAGCACCTTCCCGTCTCACCCATCCTCCAAAGAGCTCAGGGGACAGACAGACGTCATTCTCCCTCTGGGCTCCTCAAGACAGCCCCATCCGATTGGCTGGGGGAGAGAGAGAATGACCGGCCCAAAGACCCTCAGCCACCATCCTGGCAGAATGCGGGTCTGATCCTGGAGCACCCGCCTCACATTAGCCAGTGGAAGGGCACTTCAGAGAGCTACGGATCAAAGCCTGAAGGTCCATTTTAACCGTCCGATGGAAGTTCCAGCGGACTCTTGGTCAGGTCTGAAGCCCTTGGTTCCTTCTTCTGCACTCCCCCTCCCCCATACATACACATACCCCTCGGTTCATGCAAATGTCCCGTCCCTTTGACAGAGCTCTGAGGAGGGATCCCATTGATACCATAGGGGCATCTAGAGGGTCTGGGTTCAAGGGCTCAGAACCAGAACCAATGTCTCATTTAATTAGGCTGCAAGCAATGTTTCCTCTAAGCTGCAGAGTCTTGTGAGAATTTGTGATCTACTGGCATTAAAGTTGTGAGCGACTGCATAAATCCTTGTGCTCTGGGGTCCTCCTTCCTGAGCTAAGACAAAAATGTGTGAGCTGGAGGCTAAAAATCTGTGAGCCAGCTCACCCTAGCTCAGCTTAGAGGGAACCCTGGTTGCAAGGCTCCTGAGAGGCAGGGGCTCCCACTGGGCTCTGGGGTCCTTCTGGAGCAAGGGGAAGGAAGCACAGCTGCTCTCTGAGGAACAGAAACCTCCCCCCCACCCCCCACTACCATCATGGGCCCTCAAAGGGCAGCAGAAGGAGGGGAGGTTGGAGGCCCTGCGGCCGGATCCCAAGCCCAAGAAATGTGAGTGTTCCAAGGACGTGGACTTTGACCCCTGGGGAGAGAAACTGGGGCCCAGAGCATCAGAAATGGTACCCAGGCCTCAAGGGTGTGGGGTGTCCCTCCAGTAACACCCGTGAGCAGGGAAGACAGAAGCTGAAGCAAGCGGGGTCTCTGGATGGGCTCTGAGGGTCTGGGAGCCCTGGGCAGGGAACCATGGCAACCGGCATCAACACTTCTGAATTTAGAACCTTCCCTCCAACTGCAGCAAGTTCTCCAGAAGGAGGGCAAAGACATCCCCTAAATCAGTCCCCCAACAGGGGTCTCAGGTTGCCAGATTTGGGACGGGTCCCTCCACAGATGTCCCTTTGTGATCAGTCTGATCTGCAGCATTTCTCAGGGGGAGTTCTCCCCCCCCCCCCACAATTTTTTTTTAAAAAACTGAAGACATAACTATTATTATTAAAATTTTCTCAACAGGCAAGACAAAACAACAGAGGGACAGCACTATTTCCATGAAGGGGACAGCAAGGTCTCTCCAGAAGCATAAAAGTCTATACAAGATAAATCGGAAATAGAGTGTGGTCGTTGTCAATATTTCAAACCATCTGACATTGCTTTTCACAGTGAAGAGCAGGCATGCCCAGAAATGCATAGCTACTCAGTGCTTCTATACATCAGGCAAGTCAAAAGTCAGTAAGATCATGATGAAATTTGTTTTGGGGAAGATCATTTTTGGTCAGAGAAGAAATTATTGGGAACCAAAGGGCAATAAACGGGGGAAGTTCTTGAGCTCCAGGAAAAGCTCTGGCTGCCCCTTTCTGCACCCGAAACTTCTGGTAAAGGGACAGGACACTAGGGGTGCCAACTCCAGGTCAGCAAATTCCTGGAGACTGTGGGTGGAGTCTGGGGAGAGCGGGGTTTGGAGAAGGGAAGGACCTCTGTGGGAATTAATATCAGCCTCCGAAAGAGCCATTTTCTGTAGGGCAACCTGGGGTTTTTTTGAAGAGCAGCTGTAATTCCAGGAGATCTCCTGCCCCTTCCACCTGGAGGTTGGCAAGCCAAGCTCCATCCCTGCAGCTTGCAAGCCTGAGGTGAGGCAGAGAGGGTCTGGTCCTCTAGGCCAGTCATAGAAGGAAGCACCCCCACCCAGCAGGAGGGGAGGGCGGAGGAGGAGGCCCCCTGGCCAGACCTCCAGCCCCACAAGCACCAGGGTCCCTCTGCCCCCTGGGGAGAGACTGGGGCCCAACGAAGAAAGGAAAGGCCAGAATGGGTGCCCAGCCTCTGCCCCACCTTCACAGAGGAGGGCGTCCCGCTGGAAGCAACTCTGGAGCAAGGAAGCTGGGAGTTGAACAAAGTGTGTCTGTCTCCCTGGAGCTCCAGATGCACTCTGAGGGTCCGTTGGCCCGGGCAGGGAACCATGGCAACCGGCATCAACACCTTTGAATTTAGAACCTTCCCTCCAACTGCCGCCTGCAGCGGGTTCTTCCAGTGGGGTTGCCAGGCCCAGCTCAGGAAACGCCTGGGGACTTTGGGGGTGGAGCCAGGAGCAAGGCTGTGAACAGCATGATTCAACTCCAAAGGGAGTGCCGGCCATCCCGTTTAAAGGGGCCACGCTCCTTTTAGATGCCTTTCCTTCACTGGAAATAATGGCACCTCCTTTTGGGGCTCATAGAATTAGATCCCATGGTCCAATCTTTGTGAAACTTGGGGGGTTCTTTCTTTGAGGAGACTGACCAGATGCTGTGCTGAAAATCTGTTGCCTCTACCTCAAAAAACAGGCTCCCCAGATATCCATCGGCTGATTCTCCATTATACCCCATGAGGAAAGTCCCCCTAGGGTATAATGGAGTGCCCAGTGAACTTTCAGTGTCCCCTGCTTTCTGATAACCCTGCAGTGGGAGAGGGCCTCCAAACCAGGAGGTCCCCTGCCCACAACTGGGGATTGGCAACCCAAAGGCAAAGGCAGCATTTCCTGAATAAATGCCGGGGCAGGTCAGTTGCCCCGTTCTGATTCTGAAGCCTCTTGAAAGGGACAGGCGATGCTTTCTTGCCCACATTGTGCTTTGCAGAAGAATCCATCCCTTCGCCTTCCCTCCCTCCAAAGTGGGGTTGCCAAGTCTGGCTCAAAAAATACCTGGGAACTTTGGGTTTTTTTAAATGTAAAACAAATTTTATTTTTTTTGCAACATATTGAAATATATTTAACCATATACATACTTTAAAACCAATACATTACAAATTTCCTTCTCCCCTCAACCCTCAGTTTCCTGACTTCCGCCGGTGCTTAAAGTACTTAAAAAAGAAAGAAAGGTAAAATTCACAATTATAGAATCTTCACTTACACTTCTAGTTATCTTAACACAAAATAAACCAAGACTATGTAGTAAAAGTTATTAAAATTAACCTTCTATTTTTCTCATAATCTAACCACCTTTACAATTGCATATCAGATCAGAAAACCATATTAAAATCTTTATCTTCCCATTAAAAGTTCAGATACTATTATCAAAGACAACTAAGTGTCTCTTAACTTTCCATTGTTTTTCAACATATTCTTGAAATTTCTTCCAATCATCCTTAAATTTTTCTGAATTACAGTCTTTTAAGTTTCTAGTAAGTTTACCCATTTCACTCCAGTGTAACACTTTTAAGATCCAGTCCCATTTCTCTGGTATTTTATCTTGCTTCCACATTTGCGCATATAGTGTCCTTGCAGCTGAAAGCAAGTACCACAACAATGTCCTATCTTGTTTCGGAAAACTTTCCATTTGTAAGCCCACCAGAAAGGTATCTGGTGCTCTCTTGATGTCATAACCCAAAATTTTTTGAGTCATTTGCCAAAACCGTTTCGCTTTATCACAAGTCCACCACTTATGGTAGAAAGAACCTTCATGTTTTTTACATTTCCAACACCTGTCTGATATTTGATTATTCATTTTTGCTAGTTTCTTAGGTGTCATATACCATCTGTACCACATTTTAAAACAATTCTCTTTTATGTTGTAACACGTCGATATTTTCATAGAGTTCTTCCATAGGTGTTCCCAAGTCTCCATTTGTATTTCTTTGTTCATATTTATTGCCCATTTTATCATTTGAGGTTTCACTACTTCATCTTCTGTAGACCATTTCAATAGTAACTTATAAAACCTTGAAATCAATTTTTCATCCTCACCCAACAGCATTTTTTCAAGAAATACCTGGGAACTTTGGAGGTGGAGCCAGGAGCAAGGGTGTGACAAACACAATTGAACTCCAGAAGGAGTTCTGGCCATCGTATTTAAAGGGACCGCACACCTTTTAAATGCCTTCCCTCCATTTGGAAATAATGAAGGATGAGGCACCTTCTTTTGGGGCTCATAGAATTGGACCCCCTGGTCCAATATATTTGAAATTTGGGGGGTGCTTTAAGCAAAGACAACAGATGCTATGCTGAAAATTTGGTGCCTCTTCCGCAAAACACAGCCCCCCGAGCCCCAGATATCCATGGATCGATTCTTCATTTATACCCTATATGGGAATCAATCTTCATAAAATATAATGGAGTGCCCAGCAAACATCCCCCCCTCCCCCACTTCCTGATGACCCTGAGGGGGGGGGGTGGGCTCCAAACCAGGGGATCCCCTGCCCCCACTTGAGAATTGGCAACCCTATATCAGAGTGAGTCCAAATCTTCCGAGGCAGGAAGGGGGTGTTTGCTCTGTGGGCTGCCCATTAACGGGCAGGATGGGCTGGGCTTCTCTGGAGAAGGAGCTCCTCTCCTCTTCTGCTCCCAGCTGGGAGGGAGCTTCATCACGGATGGAGGAGGGCGAAGGGAGGCTCCACCCCCCCTCCTCCCCCCAACCACAGCTTCCTAGGATGGGCTTCCTTCCACCGCTGGTTATAGATCATTTCCCTGAGTCAGGTACGTGGGTCTGTGTTCGATTCTCTTTGTATTTGGCATGAGGACCATGTTTCTTTAAGCGGTAAAGAAAAGCTCCATGCATATGAATAGAAGCTCATTTCTGCCAAGAAGAAGACTCCTTTTAGCTCTTAGAGCAAGGGTGTCAAACTCATCCATTATGAGGGCGGGATCTGACATAAACGAGATCTTGTTGGGCCGGGCCATGTCTGGTTGGGCCGGGCCATGTGTGTATGTGTTTAAGATTAGGTAGCAACGATATCAACTTTATAAAGGAGAGAGCCTGGAAAAACAAGCTCTGCCTCCTCTCTCCCTTTTTTTTTCCCACAAGGGAGGAGCCTCAGCCAATGGAGAAAAGAGAGGTTTTCCTCTGTAGCTCCTGTGCAATTGAGCAAGCCTTGCAAAGCAAGCTGTGAGGCAGAAGGAAGCAAGAGAGAAAGAGTTCTGTGCAGTTCTGGTCACCGCACCTCAAAAAGGATATTATAGCATTGGAGAAAGTCCAGAAAAGGGCGACTAGAATGATTAAAGGGCTGGAACACTTTCCCTATGAAGAAAGGTTGAAACGCTTGGGACTCTTTAGCTTGGAGAAACATTGACTGCGGGGTGACATGATAGAGGTTTACAAGATAATGCATGTGATGCATGGGATGGAGAAAGTAGAGAAAGAGGTACTTTTCTCCCTTTCTCACAATACAAGAACTCGTGGGCATTCGATGAAATTGCTGAGCAGACAGGTTAAAATGGATAAAAGGAAGAACTTCTTCACCCAAAGGGTAATTAACATGTGGAATTCACTGCCACAGGAGGTGGTGGCGGCCACAAGCATAGCCAGCTTCAAGAGGGGTTTAGATAGAAATATGGAGCAGAGGTCCATCAGTGGCTACTAGCCACAGTGTGTGTGTGTATAAATTTTTTGGCCACTGTGTGACACAGAGTGTTGGACTGGATGGGCCATTGGCCTGATCCAACATGGCTTCTCTTATGCTCTTATGTGACATAGAGTGTTGGACTGGATGGGCCATTGGCCTGATCCAACATGGCTTCTCTTATGTTCTTATGTGACATAGAATGTTGGACTGGATGGGCCACTGGCCTGATCCAACATGGCTTCTCTTATGTTCTTATGTGACATAGAGTGTTGGACTGGAAGGGGCATTGGCCTGATCCAACATGGCTTCTCTTATGTTCTTATGTGACACAGAGTGTTGGACTGGATGGGCCATTGGCCTGATCCAACATGGCTTCTCTTATGTTCTTATGAGAAGAAAGCAGATGACAGGCAGTTGCTTGGGGGCTGATAGGAGCCCTCCAGGGGCCTGATTTGAGCCCCCGGGCTGCATGTTTGACACCCCTGTCTTAGAGAGTAAAGTAGGTTGATAATTTTGAGGTCAGAACTTCCCAACAGATAAAAAGTGGGTAACCTGGGAGGGGAGGAATATCGTTAACCTGCCTCTGTACATGTCCGCATTGTATGAATTGGATTTTTAATTCTATTTTAGGTTTAAACCGCAGCTACGTAGCTTTTAAAGCCATCTCTTCTTTTAAGATGTTCAGGAGCGTCAAAAAGGGTTGCCAGTCCCCAGATGGTGTTCCTTCAAATATGCTGGCTGTTTGGCCTAACACTTAATAGAAATTGCTAAGAGGATTGTTGCAGCTTGAAGAAGCTCCCGCGAAACAAGGGTTCGGTACGACCTTGTCGTTGGAAACTTGGATTATTGGCTGCATCTTTGGACAGACATTAAACATCTGGAGTATTACACCAGGATTTCATGGAATGAGATGGGAAGCTTTACCATAGGATGAAAAGAAAGACTCTTGGTGCTATTGCTTCCTTTCCTATTAAGGACTAAAAGTTATGGTTGTTTTGTAATTTATGAATTTGTTTACAAAGCGGTTGTGATGACAACCCTCATCTACGGCTCCGAATCGTGGGTTTTATACCGTCATCATCTGCGACTCCTTGAGCGCTTTCATCAGCGCTGCCTTCGCACCATCCTCAACATCCACTGGAGTGACTTTGTGACCAACACTGAAGTCCTCAAGAGGGCGGACGTTACAAGCATCGAGGCACTGCTGTTGAAGACGCAGCTGCGCTGGGCAGGGCATATTTCTAGGATGGAAAACCACCGCCTTCCCAAGATTGCTCTGTATGGCGAACTTTCCACCGGCCATCGAAATAGAGGGGCACCAAAGAAGAGGTACAAGGACTCCTTGAAGAAATCCTTTGGCACCTGTCGCAACAACCATCACCAGTGGTCTGACCTAGCCTCAGATCGTAAAGCATGGAGGCACACCATCCACCAGGCTGTCTCTTCCTTTGAGAACGCACGCATAGCTGGTCTTGAGGACAAAAGGAGACTGAGGAAGAATCGCACTGCTATAGCACCAACCCCAAATCAGACTTCTCCCTGCAGCCGCTGTGGCAGGATCTGCCTGTCCCGCATTGGTCTTGTCAGCCACCAGCGAGCCTGCAGCAGACGTGGACTACTGCACCCTTCTTAAATCTTCGTTCGCGAAGTCAAGCCGAGAGAGAGAGAGATGGTGGAATTTGTGTTTATTTTTGTTGACCTTGTATAATTTAATAATAGAAGCTGGTTTTCACGGTGGGTTATGTACCTTTGATTTTTTTAATCCCCAGGTGGAGGCAGGTCATCCCCCCCCCCCCGGTTTGGAAGCCCTCCCCCCGCTTCAGGGTCATCAGAAAGCAGGGCGGGAAGAGGGAGGGAAATGTCTGTTGGGGACGCCATTATTCCCTGTGGAGACTGATCCTGTTCTTATGGGGTCTCCCGTAAGCTCTTGGAGGATTGGCTGTATCAGGGGGGTGGAGCCTAATATGCAAAGGAGTTCTTGCCACAAAAGAAGCCCTAATGCTAAGTAGCATCTCTATCTGATCAAATTCTATGTCGCTCGATCTAGGTGGGCGGCCGTGTTGGTCTGCAGCAACAGCACAAAGCAGGAGTCCAGAGGCACCTTTAAGACCGAGAGAGTTTCCTTCAGAAGGTCCGTGTTCGAGTGCATGCGCACTTCATCAGGCAACGAAACGGGGTACAGTGAGCAGAGTTACATCTAGCTGGTGGGCAGTGATTAAGCATGCAAAATAGTACCGAGTCAGAATCCACAAAGGCCACAGAGGAGGAGGAGGAGGAGGGGGGGGGGATAAGGAAGAGTCCTGTCCTGGGCTGGGTGGCCCAGGCTAGCCTGATCTCATCATGTCTCAGAAGCTGAGCAGAGTCAGCCCTGGTTAGTATTGGGATGAGAGACCCCCAAGGACGTCCAAGGTCACTACGCAGAGGCAGGCAACGAAGAACCACCTCTGAACAGCTGTTGCCTTGAAAAACCCTCTGCCAGGTCACCATCAACTGGTCTCAGCTTGACGGCTTTCTCCACCATCAGGCAGTGCTTCTCCTTTGCATTTTACAAAAAGTTATTGGAGCATTTGGAGTTATGAGAGCTAGTTTGGTGTAGTGGTGAAGTGCCCGGACTCTTATCTGGGAGAACCGGGTTTGATTCCCCACTCCTCCACTTGTACCTGCTGGAATGGCCTTGAGTCAGCCACAGCTCTCGCAGAGCTGTCCTTGAAAGGGCAGCTGCTGTGAGAGCTCTTTCAGCCCCACCTACCTCACAGGGTGTCTGTTTGTTTCATAGAGTTCTTCCATAAGTGTTCCCATGACTGCATCTGTATTTCTTTATTTATATTTATCGCCCATTTTATCATTTGTGATTTAACTACTTCATCTTCCGTAGACCATTGCAATAATAGTTTATATGTCTTTGAAATCAGCTTTTCATTTTCCCCAAGCAGCACTCCCTCCAGTTCTGTTTGTTCTTGTCTTATTCCATAGTTCTCAATGTCCTGTTCAAGCAAACTTCTTATTTGTTGCAATTGAAACCAATTGTATTTATATTGTATTTCTTCCAAGTCTATGGAACAAATCTGCCCTTTACGATCCTTCTGAAGATCTAGCACCGCCCCCAGCGAAACGAGGCTGGCTGGGAAAAGGGGAGTGGGGACTGATCTGGAAGCTGGAATCTCTGGGGGGGACCAAGTCTCCCTCACACACTCATTGCCAAGCGCTAGACATGCATTTTCTTCTCAGGTTCCTCAAAATCGTCAGTTCTATCATTATAATATGAGTCCCGTGGCACAGAGTGGTTAGCTGCAGTGCTGCAGTCCAAGCTCTGCTCACGAACTGAGTTCGATCCTGGCGGAAGCTGGGTTCAGGTAGCCAGCTCGAGGTTGACTCAGCCTTCCTTCCTCCCGAGGTCGGTCAAATGAGTCCCCAGCTTGCTGGGGGGAAGCGCAGATGACTAGGGAAGGCAACGGCAAACCACCCCGTAAAAAGTCTGCCATGAAAATGTTGTGAAAGCAACGTCACCCCAGAGTTGGAAACGACTGGTGCTTGCACAGGGGGCTACCTTTACCTTTATGTGTGCTGCACAGCCAGTTCATTACCTTAAGAAGTTTCTCAGTAGAAGAGAGAGAGAATTGTGGCCAAAGCCTCTACTGAGGTGGCATGGATGAGTTCCCCCTCATAAAGAGATGGATTTCCAGCCCGTTTCAACGCTTGGTTTGTGGAATTTATAGAACTGAAGCACCGTTTTACTGCATGGAGTCCTCAGCGTGAGTGACAACAGAATCTGAAAACAGCCACAAAAATACAGTAACAGTGTGACCAGAGAAACTGAAGTGTGGCATTCCACTAATTATGTTCGGTGTTCAGAAAATGCATTTGTCTATAACCACAGCAGCTGTGAAAGTGAAGCGTTCAGCTTCTGGTAGAGGGCAGAAAAGTAAATGGGAAAAGCCCTGGCCCCCAGAACCAGTTTGGTGTAGTGGTTAAGTGCGCAGACTCTTAACTGGGAGAGCTGGGTTTGATTCCCCTCTTGTTATGCCAATAAAGCTGTGCTATTGGTTGATTGATTCCCCACTGCTCCACTTGCAGCTGCTGGAATGGCCTTGGGTCAGCCATAGCTCTTTCAGTTGTCCTTGAAAGGGCAGCTTCTGTGAGAGCTCTCTCAGCCCCACCCACCTCACAGGGTGTCTGTTGTGGTGGAAGAAGGTAAAGGAGGTTGTCGGACCACTCTGAGGTTTGGAAGGCAGGATATAAATCCAATATCTTCTCTCACAGCACATCCAGAAGAGCGATAGCAGTTTTTATGGACAGATATGCAGAACTTCCCCCATTTAGGTTGTTAAAGGCAAGATCCAGCTTCTCAAATTGGCCCCCAAACGACCTGATAGCCAGATTAAACAGTTGAAGGATGATCATGTGGGGTTTTGTCTTATCACAGAAGACCAAAAAAAAAAAGCCAGAAGCGAACCTCAGAAAGACCTGTTCTTTCACAAGCCACCCTCCAGGTTATCACGTTTTGTATTCAGATGGCTGTTGGCTCTAAGATCCAGGGCACCCAACCTTTTTTGAGCCCGAGGGCGCCTTCGGCATTCTGACACTGTAGCGGGCACTCAGAAATACACAATCAACTCTCTGTGTACCAAAAATTCAATAGAAATGAATTTAAATGCCACCAAATCCCCAAATGTAACTACAATTGTCACCATGTGTCACCATAGGACATAATAATGGGGAAAATACAAACTATGTATCCTTGCATGTGTATGTATCCTGAGACTTTGGCATTTTTGTCCACATAAGGCCATGATGGCGAACCTATGACACGCGTGTCACTGGTGACACGCGAGGCAATTTGGCTGACACACCGGAAACCAAGGAGCGTGGTGAGCCGTGAGTCCTTCAGAGGCTGCTGAGCCCGTCTCGGAGGAGCAGCAGCTGCTAAGGTGAAGGCGAGAAGAGGCGGCAGCAGCGCAGCGGGCCGCCGCCGCCTCTTTCCCCGGCTCCAGGCTGGGGGTGGGGGTGGGAGGGAAGGTTGGCCGACACTGCCAGCGCCTTGCCTTGACCTGGGGGTGGGAGGAGACAGCCTCCTGGCGCAACCCGTCCCCCACCCAAAGCAGAGGCAGCCAAACGCGCCTCCTTCTCCTCGCAACAGGGCCGAGCTTTGCAACCCCCTTTTCCCGCCCTCCCCGGGGCCTGAGGAAATAGGTGGGTACAGCAAGAAAGAAAAAAAGAGCATTGCAAAAAAAGAGGCAGGGGGGGGGGGAAGAAGTGACCTCCTCGGCAGGTCGCGGCTTTGTAATGCCGGGGCTTTGCAAATGCAGGAGCAAGGCAGGCGTGTTTTTTTCCGTTTGTTTGCACGGAGCGGCTGGGGGGGGGGGGAGGCAGAGATGGCATTGCAGCAGTGTGTGTGGGGTGCAATGCCCGAGGGGGCGTCGCTCTTGGGCCTGTTGTGGGGCTGCCCCCCCTCCTTTTCCTCCTCCTCCTCCACCCGGTCCTGTTTGTTTGTTTGTTTTTTTGCAACCAACATGATCTTTCTCACTTTGCTCTCTCGCTCTTTCTCATGGCCGCCTGCCGGAGGCGGGGTTTCAGATTTAATGGACAAGCTGCCCTTTTCAGCTTGGAAGAGGAGGAAGGGGGTGGGCGATGGGGGCTGTGTGTGGGTTGCAAAAGAGCAAGGGGAGGGGAGCATTGGGTCGCCCCCCTTCGCTTCCCTTGGCAAGCGCTGGAGGAGAAAAGGCGGGAAGAAAAAAAGATACACCCTTTCCCGCGGGGTTACCAATCCCCAGGTGGGGGCAGGGGATCCCCCTCTCCCCAAAATACCCCCCCCCAAGTTTCAAAACGATTGGACCAGGGGGCCCAATTCTATGAGCCGCAAAAGATGGTGCCCCTATCCTTCATTATTTCCTATGGAAGAAAGGCATTTTAAAAGGTGTGCTGTCCCTTTAAATGTGATGGCCAGAACTCCCTTGGAGTTCAATTATGCTTGTCAAACCCTTGTTCCTGGCTCCACCCCAATGTTTCCTGGCTCCACCCCCAAAGTCTCCTGGCTCCGCCCCCAAAGCCCCCAGATATTTCTTGAATTGGACTTGGCAACCCTCTTTCTTTATTGGGGCTGCAAATATCATCAAATTATTGATATTTCTTGAAGTGACATGGTGAAGTGACACGCGACCCGAGGAAGACTACACTTTTTCCCGATTTTCGACACACCAAGCTGAAAAGGTTAGCCATCACTGGTCTAGGCGATATAACATCATCACATGGACGGCACCATGCGGCCACTCTGGTGTTTGGCAAAAGCCCCCCTGTATGAGTGATTTTTACCATACACTTTTGCCCAAATACCAGAGTGTCCCGTAGCATCGGCCAGGTGACGACGTCACTTCCAGTGCACTCAGGAAGTGATGTCACTGTGTTGCTGGCAGCACCGGCCTAGGTCTCCTTTTCCTCCCAGTCAGTTCCCTTGCCGGCCAGCTGATTGGCGGCTGGGGGAGGGTCCCCGGGGCGGGGTTTCTCCCGCCTTTGAGGAGGGCCTGGCAACCCTGGGAGGCGATGTCAAAGCCACCCTTGGAAAGCTCGGGGCAGGACCCCTCAGTGCTCTCCTTTGTATATCTGTAAATATTTATGTGTGTGTATATATGTATTTGTCCCTGTGAGTGTCTTAAATTGGAGGCTGGGGGAGGGGCTCTGGGGTGGGGTATTCCCTGCCCCGACGATCAACAGAGGCCAAAGGGAACTCCTCGTGGCCTTCTTTCCTGCCTGATGCTCTGGGAGGGAAGGGCCCCCCCCAACTTTGGAAGGAGCCTGAGGAGATGCAACATTTCCAATTAGAGGCAGCCGCAGAAAGAGATGGACGGATGGAGGAGCAGAGGAGAGGAGGATGCGAGAAGGTGGAAAAGCCAAATCGACAGTCGAGAGGGCTCCTGAATCCGTGGCTCTGATTGGCTGTGGGAAAGGAGCACGGCTTGCCCAGAAGGAGGGGAAGGAAGAGCCAAAGAGCAGGGAGGCTGCGTGGATTTTGGGGAGGGGAAGGGGTGAAGCCTCTGTGAGAGCAACACCAGCTGGCCAGTGTTGGAACTTTTCGTCCCAGGATTGGGAAGGACTGGTGCTCCGATAGGCAAATGACTGATATGCCCAATGGCAAGTCAAGCCTCTGGCTGAAGAAGGCTGAAACACCGAAACCGGTCCCTTTGCTTCTCCTCCTGCTTGTGAATGAAGGACTCCCGGAGGACTTGCTGGCAGGATTCCTCAGACCGCTCAGGAGCTGTTTATCCCAATATGGACCATGAAGAAGAGACTATGAAGAAGAGACTGACGCAGGAGTTGTTAGGACTTTCTTTATTGTCATTTATGTATGAATGATTGTTGTTACAATAGTAATCTTGCTCTATAATAACTACTTTGATACAGTTTTCATTTGTGTTGTGCGTCATTCCTCCCCCCCCCCTTCTCTCTCTTCACCGCCAGCAATGGAGACCACCACCCTCCTGCCGCCCGTTATTTGAGGGTGGGCACAAACTGGTCGCCCGTTTGGGGGCCGAGTAGGAATTTCCTCCCCTCCTGTGGATTGTCCCTGGCCTGGACGGGGTTTTTTGCCTGCTGCACCCTGAAAAGGGGGACAGGAAGTCCAGCGGTTTCAGTAATGCCCAGGCAAGAGGATTCCATGTCAGGCCCGTAGTTACAGTGGGGGGGGGAGGCCAGGCCACTCCATTCAACCCCCCCCCCTTCCTTCTGCACGCCCCCTCCACTGCAGGGCCTCCAATCTGCCCCCTTTGCTCACTGCCACTCGCCCCTCCTCTGAAAACTACAGCATTTGCTACTGTGGGGGCTTCAGATCCGCACGGAGTGGAGGGAGAAGCCTCCTTGCGGCTGGATCCCCCGGAAGGTTTACTGAGTTAGGCAGGTGAGTGGGGGACTGTCATTTTACTTGAGATGCAGGTTACTACCTCAGTAATCAGGTTTGCAAAGCTTCAAACGAGGACTCTGCAGCTTTGGTTTGTGCGTGCCTTCCACCCCCACAGGCAACCACAAAACACGACCCCCACAGTACCCCAGCGGATCCTGCCCTCCCCGATGTGGTGGATCGATCAGTCCAACCTTCTTCAAGGGATGCCCTTTCTTCTGCCTCCTCCTACTGCGAATGGCACCACAGAGGCCTCCAAGTGGGGTTGGGGAGCCCACATAGAGGACAAAACGGTCAGGGGCCTGGGGACTCTCTGAAAGAGAAAATTCCACACCAACTGCTTAGGATTGATTGGTGTACACAGGTCATTACAGTCCTTCCTCCAGCTCTAAGGGATCGTCATGTCCACCTCCAGGGTTTTTGTATCAGGAACTCCTTTATATATTAGGCCACACACCCCTGAGGTAGCCAATCCTCCTGGAGCTTACAGTAGGCCCTGTACTAAGAGCCCTGTAAGCTTGTGGAGGATTGGCTACATCAGGAGGTGTGGCTTAATGTGCAAAGGAGTTCCTGCTACAAAAAAAGCCCTGTCCAAATCACATAGAACAATACAGCGATTGTCTTTTATATCAAGAGATGAGGGATGGGGTGGGGGGGACACGATCAAGCTGTATTTGCCGTCTGTCCATTGCCCTTTGGAACTGGAGCATCAAGAACAGCATCTACCAGACTGGGATTCACCTACCAGGAGTGGGAACACTTTGGCGGATTCTCTCAGCAGACTCGTCTGGGTGATCACGAGTGGTCTCTCAATCCTACTTACCTCCACCGCATCTTTGCCTTATGTCAGTGATGGCTAACCTTTTCAGCTTGGTGTGTCGAAAATCGGGAAAAAGTGTAGTCTTCCTCGGGTCGCGTGTCACTTCACCATGTCACTTCAAGAAATATCAATAATTTGATGATATTTGCAGCCCCAATAAAGAAAGAGGGTTGCCAAGTCCAATTCAAGAAATATCTGGGGGCTTTGGGGGCGGAGCCAGGAGACTTTGGGGGTGGAGCCAGGAAACATTGGGGTGGAGCCAGGAACAAGGGTTTGACAAGCATAATTGAACTCCAAGGGAGTTCTGGCCATCACATTTAAAGGGACAGCACACCTTTTAAAATGCCTTTCTTCCATAGGAAATAATGAAGGATAGGGGCACCATCTTTTGCGGCTCATAGAATTGGGCCCCCTGGTCCAATCGTTTTGAAACTTGGGGGGGGGTATTTTGGGGAGAGGGGGATCCCCTGCCCCCACCTGGGGATTGGTAACCCCGCGGGAAAGGGTGTATCTTTTTTTCTTCCCGCCTTTTCTCCTCCAGCGCTTGCCAAGGGAAGCGAAGGGGGGCGACCCAATGCTCCCCTCCCCTTGCTCTTTTGCAACCCACACACAGCCCCCATCGCCCACCCCCTTCCTCCTCTTCCAAGCTGAAAAGGGCAGCTTGTCCATTAAATCTGAAACCCCGCCTCCGGCAGGCGGCCATGAGAAAGAGCGAGAGAGCAAAGTGAGAAAGATCATGTTGGTTGCAAAAAAACAAACAAACAAACAGGACCGGGTGGAGGAGGAGGAGGAAAAGGAGGGGGGGCAGCCCCACAACAGGCCCAAGAGCGACGCCCCCTCGGGCATTGCACCCCACACACACTGCTGCAATGCCATCTCTGCCTCCCCCCCCCCCCCAGCCGCTCCGTGCAAACAAACGGAAAAAAACACGCCTGCCTTGCTCCTGCATTTGCAAAGCCCCGGCATTACAAAGCCGCGACCTGCCGAGGAGGTCACTTCTTCCCCCCCCCCCTGCCTCTTTTTTTGCAATGCTCTTTTTTTCTTTCTTGCTGTACCCACCTATTTCCTCAGGCCCCGGGGAGGGCGGGAAAAGGGGGTTGCAAAGCTCGGCCCTGTTGCGAGGAGAAGGAGGCGCGTTTGGCTGCCTCTGCTTTGGGTGGGGGACGGGTTGCGCCAGGAGGCTGTCTCCTCCCACCCCCAGGTCAAGGCAAGGCGCTGGCAGTGTCGGCCAACCTTCCCTCCCACCCCCACCCCCAGCCTGGAGCCGGGGAAAGAGGCGGCGGCGGCCCGCTGCGCTGCTGCCGCCTCTTCTCGCCTTCACCTTAGCAGCTGCTGCTCCTCCGAGACGGGCTCAGCAGCCTCTGAAGGACTCACGGCTCACCACGCTCCTTGGTTTCCGGTGTGTCAGCCAAATTGCCTCGCGTGTCACCAGTGACACGCGTGTCATAGGTTCGCCATCATGGCCTTATGTGGACAAAAATGCCAAAGTCTCAGGATACATACACATGCAAGGATACATAGTTTGTATTTTCCCCATTATTATGTCCTATGGTGACACATGGTGACAATTGTAGTTACATTTGGGGATTTGGTGGCATTTAAATTCATTTCTATTGAATTTTTGGTACACAGAGAGTTGATTGTGTATTTCTGAGTGCCCGCTACAGTGTCAGAATGCCGAAGGCGCCCTCGGGCTCAAAAAAGGTTGGGTGCCCTGGATCTTAGAGCCAACAGCCATCTGAATACAAAACGTGATAACCTGGAGGGTGGCTTGTGAAAGAACAGGTCTTTCTGAGGTTCGCTTCTGGCTTTTTTTTTTTGGTCTTCTGTGATAAGACAAAACCCCACATGATCATCCTTCAACTGTTTAATCTGGCTATCAGGTCGTTTGGGGGCCAATTTGAGAAGCTGGATCTTGCCTTTAACAACCTAAATGGGGGAAGTTCTGCATATCTGTCCATAAAAACTGCTATCGCTCTTCTGGATGTGCTGTGAGAGAAGATATTGGATTTATATCCTGCCTTCCAAACCTCAGAGTGGTCCGACAACCTCCTTTACCTTCTTCCACCACAACAGACACCCTGTGAGGTGGGTGGGGCTGAGAGAGCTCTCACAGAAGCTGCCCTTTCAAGGACAACTGAAAGAGCTATGGCTGACCCAAGGCCATTCCAGCAGCTGCAAGTGGAGCAGTGGGGAATCAATCAACCAATAGCACAGCTTTATTGGCATAACAAGAGGGGAATCAAACCCAGCTCTCCCAGTTAAGAGTCTGCGCACTTAACCACTACACCAAACTGGTTCTGGGGGCCAGGGCTTTTCCCATTTACTTTTCTGCCCTCTACCAGAAGCTGAACGCTTCACTTTCACAGCTGCTGTGGTTATAGACAAATGCATTTTCTGAACACCGAACATAATTAGTGGAATGCCACACTTCAGTTTCTCTGGTCACACTGTTACTGTATTTTTGTGGCTGTTTTCAGATTCTGTTGTCACTCACGCTGAGGACTCCATGCAGTAAAACGGTGCTTCAGTTCTATAAATTCCACAAACCAAGCGTTGAAACGGGCTGGAAATCCATCTCTTTATGAGGGGGAACTCATCCATGCCACCTCAGTAGAGGCTTTGGCCACAATTCTCTCTCTCTTCTACTGAGAAACTTCTTAAGGTAATGAACTGGCTGTGCAGCACACATAAAGGTAAAGGTAGCCCCCTGTGCAAGCACCAGTCGTTTCCAACTCTGGGGTGACGTTGCTTTCACAACATTTTCATGGCAGACTTTTTACGGGGTGGTTTGCCGTTGCCTTCCCTAGTCATCTGCGCTTCCCCCCAGCAAGCTGGGGACTCATTTGACCGACCTCGGGAGGAAGGAAGGCTGAGTCAACCTCGAGCTGGCTACCTGAACCCAGCTTCCGCCAGGATCGAACTCAGTTCGTGAGCAGAGCTTGGACTGCAGCACTGCAGCTAACCACTCTGTGCCACGGGACTCATATTATAATGATAGAACTGACGATTTTGAGGAACCTGAGAAGAAAATGCATGTCTAGCGCTTGGCAATGAGTGTGTGAGGGAGACTTGGTCCCCCCCAGAGATTCCAGCTTCCAGATCAGTCCCCACTCCCCTTTTCCCAGCCAGCCTCGTTTCGCTGGGGGCGGTGCTAGATCTTCAGAAGGATCGTAAAGGGCAGATTTGTTCCATAGACTTGGAAGAAATACAATATAAATACAATTGGTTTCAATTGCAACAAATAAGAAGTTTGCTTGAACAGGACATTGAGAACTATGGAATAAGACAAGAACAAACAGAACTGGAGGGAGTGCTGCTTGGGGAAAATGAAAAGCTGATTTCAAAGACATATAAACTATTATTGCAATGGTCTACGGAAGATGAAGTAGTTAAATCACAAATGATAAAATGGGCGATAAATATAAATAAAGAAATACAGATGCAGTCATGGGAACACTTATGGAAGAACTCTATGAAACAAACAGACACCCTGTGAGGTAGGTGGGGCTGAAAGAGCTCTCACAGCAGCTGCCCTTTCAAGGACAGCTCTGCGAGAGCTGTGGCTGACTCAAGGCCATTCCAGCAGGTACAAGTGGAGGAGTGGGGAATCAAACCCGGTTCTCCCAGATAAGAGTCCGGGCACTTCACCACTACACCAAACTAGCTCTCATAACTCCAAATGCTCCAATAACTTTTTGTAAAATGCAAAGGAGAAGCACTGCCTGATGGTGGAGAAAGCCGTCAAGCTGAGACCAGTTGATGGTGACCTGGCAGAGGGTTTTTCAAGGCAACAGCTGTTCAGAGGTGGTTCTTCGTTGCCTGCCTCTGCGTAGTGACCTTGGACGTCCTTGGGGGTCTCTCATCCCAATACTAACCAGGGCTGACTCTGCTCAGCTTCTGAGACATGATGAGATCAGGCTAGCCTGGGCCACCCAGCCCAGGACAGGACTCTTCCTTATCCCCCCCCCCTCCTCCTCCTCCTCCTCTGTGGCCTTTGTGGATTCTGACTCGGTACTATTTTGCATGCTTAATCACTGCCCACCAGCTAGATGTAACTCTGCTCACTGTACCCCGTTTCGTTGCCTGATGAAGTGCGCATGCACTCGAACACGGACCTTCTGAAGGAAACTCTCTCGGTCTTAAAGGTGCCTCTGGACTCCTGCTTTGTGCTGTTGCTGCAGACCAACACGGCCGCCCACCTAGATCGAGCGACATAGAATTTGATCAGATAGAGATGCTACTTAGCATTAGGGCTTCTTTTGTGGCAAGAACTCCTTTGCATATTAGGCTCCACCCCCCTGATACAGCCAATCCTCCAAGAGCTTACGGGAGACCCCATAAGAACAGGATCAGTCTCCACAGGGAATAATGGCGTCCCCAACAGACATTTCCCTCCCTCTTCCCGCCCTGCTTTCTGATGACCCTGAAGCGGGGGGAGGGCTTCCAAACCGGGGGGGGGGGGATGACCTGCCTCCACCTGGGGATTAAAAAAATCAAAGGTACATAACCCACCGTGAAAACCAGCTTCTATTATTAAATTATACAAGGTCAACAAAAATAAACACAAATTCCACCATCTCTCTCTCTCTCGGCTTGACTTCGCGAACGAAGATTTAAGAAGGGTGCAGTAGTCCACGTCTGCTGCAGGCTCGCTGGTGGCTGACAAGACCAATGCGGGACAGGCAGATCCTGCCACAGCGGCTGCAGGGAGAAGTCTGATTTGGGGTTGGTGCTATAGCAGTGCGATTCTTCCTCAGTCTCCTTTTGTCCTCAAGACCAGCTATGCGTGCGTTCTCAAAGGAAGAGACAGCCTGGTGGATGGTGTGCCTCCATGCTTTACGATCTGAGGCTAGGTCAGACCACTGGTGATGGTTGTTGCGACAGGTGCCAAAGGATTTCTTCAAGGAGTCCTTGTACCTCTTCTTTGGTGCCCCTCTATTTCGATGGCCGGTGGAAAGTTCGCCATACAGAGCAATCTTGGGAAGGCGGTGGTTTTCCATCCTAGAAATATGCCCTGCCCAGCGCAGCTGCGTCTTCAACAGCAGTGCCTCGATGCTTGTAACGTCCGCCCTCTTGAGGACTTCAGTGTTGGTCACAAAGTCACTCCAGTGGATGTTGAGGATGGTGCGAAGGCAGCGCTGATGAAAGCGCTCAAGGAGTCGCAGATGATGACGGTATAAAACCCACGATTCGGAGCCGTAGATGAGGGTTGTCATCACAACCGCTTTGTAAACAAATTCATAAATTACAAAACAACCATAACTTTTAGTCCTTAATAGGAAAGGAAGCAATAGCACCAAGAGTCTTTCTTTTCATCCTATGGTAAAGCTTCCCATCTCATTCCATGAAATCCTGGTGTAATACTCCAGATGTTTAATGTCTGTCCAAAGATGCAGCCAATAATCCAAGTTTCCAACGACAAGGTCGTACCGAACCCTTGTTTCGCGGGAGCTTCTTCAAGCTGCAACAATCCTCTTAGCAATTTCTATTAAGTGTTAGGCCAAACAGCCAGCATATTTGAAGGAACACCATCTGGGGACTGGCAACCCTTTTTGACGCTCCTGAACATCTTAAAAGAAGAGATGGCTTTAAAAGCTACGTAGCTGCGGTTTAAACCTAAAATAGAATTAAAAATCCAATTCATACAATGCGGACATGTACAGAGGCAGGTTAACGATATTCCTCCCCTCCCAGGTTACCCACTTTTTATCTGTTGGGAAGTTCTGACCTCAAAATTATCAACCTACTTTACTCTCTAAGACAGGGGTGTCAAACATGCAGCCCGGGGGCTCAAATCAGGCCCCTGGAGGGCTCCTATCAGCCCCCAAGCAACTGCCTGTCATCTGCTTTCTTCTCATAAGAACATAAGAGAAGCCATGTTGGATCAGGCCAATGGCCCATCCAGTCCAACACTCTGTGTCACATAAGAACATAAGAGAAGCCATGTTGGATCAGGCCAATGCCCCTTCCAGTCCAACACTCTATGTCACATAAGAACATAAGAGAAGCCATGTTGGATCAGGCCAGTGGCCCATCCAGTCCAACATTCTATGTCACATAAGAACATAAGAGAAGCCATGTTGGATCAGGCCAATGGCCCATCCAGTCCAACACTCTATGTCACATAAGAGCATAAGAGAAGCCATGTTGGATCAGGCCAATGGCCCATCCAGTCCAACACTCTGTGTCACACAGTGGCCAAAAAATTTATACACACACACACACACACACTGTGGCTAGTAGCCACTGATGGACCTCTGCTCCATATTTCTATCTAAACCCCTCTTGAAGCTGGCTATGCTTGTGGCCGCCACCACCTCCTGTGGCAGTGAATTCCACATGTTAATTACCCTTTGGGTGAAGAAGTTCTTCCTTTTATCCATTTTAACCTGTCTGCTCAGCAATTTCATCGAATGCCCACGAGTTCTTGTATTGTGAGAAAGGGAGAAAAGTACCTCTTTCTCTACTTTCTCCATCCCATGCATCACATGCATTATCTTGTAAACCTCTATCATGTCACCCCGCAGTCAATGTTTCTCCAAGCTAAAGAGTCCCAAGCGTTTCAACCTTTCTTCATAGGGAAAGTGTTCCAGCCCTTTAATCATTCTAGTCGCCCTTTTCTGGACTTTCTCCAATGCTATAATATCCTTTTTGAGGTGCGGTGACCAGAACTGCACAGAACTCTTTCTCTCTTGCTTCCTTCTGCCTCACAGCTTGCTTTGCAAGGCTTGCTCAATTGCACAGGAGCTACAGAGGAAAACCTCTCTTTTCTCCATTGGCTGAGGCTCCTCCCTTGTGGGAAAAAAAAAGGGAGAGAGGAGGCAGAGCTTGTTTTTCCAGGCTCTCTCCTTTATAAAGTTGATATCGTTGCTACCTAATCTTAAACACATACACACATGGCCCGGCCCAACCAGACATGGCCCGGCCCAACAAGATCTCGTTTATGTCAGATCCCGCCCTCATAATGGATGAGTTTGACACCCTTGCTCTAAGAGCTAAAAGGAGTCTTCTTCTTGGCAGAAATGAGCTTCTATTCATATGCATGGAGCTTTTCTTTACCGCTTAAAGAAACATGGTCCTCATGCCAAATACAAAGAGAATCGAACACAGACCCACGTACCTGACTCAGGGAAATGATCTATAACCAGCGGTGGAAGGAAGCCCATCCTAGGAAGCTGTGGTTGGGGGGAGGAGGGGGGGTGGAGCCTCCCTTCGCCCTCCTCCATCCGTGATGAAGCTCCCTCCCAGCTGGGAGCAGAAGAGGAGAGGAGCTCCTTCTCCAGAGAAGCCCAGCCCATCCTGCCCGTTAATGGGCAGCCCACAGAGCAAACACCCCCTTCCTGCCTCGGAAGATTTGGACTCACTCTGATATAGGGTTGCCAATTCTCAAGTGGGGGCAGGGGATCCCCTGGTTTGGAGCCCACCCCCCCCCCTCAGGGTCATCAGGAAGTGGGGGAGGGGGGGATGTTTGCTGGGCACTCCATTATATTTTATGAAGATTGATTCCCATATAGGGTATAAATGAAGAATCGATCCATGGATATCTGGGGCTCGGGGGGCTGTGTTTTGCGGAAGAGGCACCAAATTTTCAGCATAGCATCTGTTGTCTTTGCTTAAAGCACCCCCCAAATTTCAAATATATTGGACCAGGGGGTCCAATTCTATGAGCCCCAAAAGAAGGTGCCTCATCCTTCATTATTTCCAAATGGAGGGAAGGCATTTAAAAGGTGTGCGGTCCCTTTAAATACGATGGCCAGAACTCCTTCTGGAGTTCAATTGTGTTTGTCACACCCTTGCTCCTGGCTCCACCTCCAAAGTTCCCAGGTATTTCTTGAAAAAATGCTGTTGGGTGAGGATGAAAAATTGATTTCAAGGTTTTATAAGTTACTATTGAAATGGTCTACAGAAGATGAAGTAGTGAAACCTCAAATGATAAAATGGGCAATAAATATGAACAAAGAAATACAAATGGAGACTTGGGAACACCTATGGAAGAACTCTATGAAAATATCGACGTGTTACAACATAAAAGAGAATTGTTTTAAAATGTGGTACAGATGGTATATGACACCTAAGAAACTAGCAAAAATGAATAATCAAATATCAGACAGGTGTTGGAAATGTAAAAAACATGAAGGTTCTTTCTACCATAAGTGGTGGACTTGTGATAAAGCGAAACGGTTTTGGCAAATGACTCAAAAAATTTTGGGTTATGACATCAAGAGAGCACCAGATACCTTTCTGGTGGGCTTACAAATGGAAAGTTTTCCGAAACAAGATAGGACATTGTTGTGGTACTTGCTTTCAGCTGCAAGGACACTATATGCGCAAATGTGGAAGCAAGATAAAATACCAGAGAAATGGGACTGGATCTTAAAAGTGTTACACTGGAGTGAAATGGGTAAACTTACTAGAAACTTAAAAGACTGTAATTCAGAAAAATTTAAGGATGATTGGAAGAAATTTCAAGAATATGTTGAAAAACAATGGAAAGTTAAGAGACACTTAGTTGTCTTTGATAATAGTATCTGAACTTTTAATGGGAAGATAAAGATTTTAATATGGTTTTCTGATCTGATATGCAATTGTAAAGGTGGTTAGATTATGAGAAAAATAGAAGGTTAATTTTAATAACTTTTACTACATAGTCTTGGTTTATTTTGTGTTAAGATAACTAGAAGTGTAAGTGAAGATTCTATAATTGTGAATTTTACCTTTCTTTCTTTTTTAAGTACTTTAAGCACCGGCGGAAGTCAGGAAACTGAGGGTTGAGGGGAGAAGGAAATTTGTAATGTATTGGTTTTAAAGTATGTATATGGTTAAATATATTTCAATATGTTGCAAAAAAAATAAAATTTGTTTTACATTTAAAAAAACCCAAAGTTCCCAGGTATTTTTTGAGCCAGACTTGGCAACCCCACTTTGGAGGGAGGGAAGGCGAAGGGATGGATTCTTCTGCAAAGCACAATGTGGGCAAGAAAGCATCGCCTGTCCCTTTCAAGAGGCTTCAGAATCAGAACGGGGCAACTGACCTGCCCCGGCATTTATTCAGGAAATGCTGCCTTTGCCTTTGGGTTGCCAATCCCCAGTTGTGGGCAGGGGACCTCCTGGTTTGGAGGCCCTCTCCCACTGCAGGGTTATCAGAAAGCAGGGGACACTGAAAGTTCACTGGGCACTCCATTATACCCTAGGGGGACTTTCCTCATGGGGTATAATGGAGAATCAGCCGATGGATATCTGGGGAGCCTGTTTTTTGAGGTAGAGGCAACAGATTTTCAGCACAGCATCTGGTCAGTCTCCTCAAAGAAAGAACCCCCCAAGTTTCACAAAGATTGGACCATGGGATCTAATTCTATGAGCCCCAAAAGGAGGTGCCATTATTTCCAGTGAAGGAAAGGCATCTAAAAGGAGCGTGGCCCCTTTAAACGGGATGGCCGGCACTCCCTTTGGAGTTGAATCATGCTGTTCACAGCCTTGCTCCTGGCTCCACCCCCAAAGTCCCCAGGCGTTTCCTGAGCTGGGCCTGGCAACCCCACTGGAAGAACCCGCTGCAGGCGGCAGTTGGAGGGAAGGTTCTAAATTCAAAGGTGTTGATGCCGGTTGCCATGGTTCCCTGCCCGGGCCAACGGACCCTCAGAGTGCATCTGGAGCTCCAGGGAGACAGACACACTTTGTTCAACTCCCAGCTTCCTTGCTCCAGAGTTGCTTCCAGCGGGACGCCCTCCTCTGTGAAGGTGGGGCAGAGGCTGGGCACCCATTCTGGCCTTTCCTTTCTTCGTTGGGCCCCAGTCTCTCCCCAGGGGGCAGAGGGACCCTGGTGCTTGTGGGGCTGGAGGTCTGGCCAGGGGGCCTCCTCCTCCGCCCTCCCCTCCTGCTGGGTGGGGGTGCTTCCTTCTATGACTGGCCTAGAGGACCAGACCCTCTCTGCCTCACCTCAGGCTTGCAAGCTGCAGGGATGGAGCTTGGCTTGCCAACCTCCAGGTGGAAGGGGCAGGAGATCTCCTGGAATTACAGCTGCTCTTCAAAAAAACCCCAGGTTGCCCTACAGAAAATGGCTCTTTCGGAGGCTGATATTAATTCCCACAGAGGTCCTTCCCTTCTCCAAACCCCGCTCTCCCCAGACTCCACCCACAGTCTCCAGGAATTTGCTGACCTGGAGTTGGCACCCCTAGTGTCCTGTCCCTTTACCAGAAGTTTCGGGTGCAGAAAGGGGCAGCCAGAGCTTTTCCTGGAGCTCAAGAACTTCCCCCGTTTATTGCCCTTTGGTTCCCAATAATTTCTTCTCTGACCAAAAATGATCTTCCCCAAAACAAATTTCATCATGATCTTACTGACTTTTGACTTGCCTGATGTATAGAAGCACTGAGTAGCTATGCATTTCTGGGCATGCCTGCTCTTCACTGTGAAAAGCAATGTCAGATGGTTTGAAATATTGACAACGACCACACTCTATTTCCGATTTATCTTGTATAGACTTTTATGCTTCTGGAGAGACCTTGCTGTCCCCTTCATGGAAATAGTGCTGTCCCTCTGTTGTTTTGTCTTGCCTGTTGAGAAAATTTTAATAATAATAGTTATGTCTTCAGTTTTTTAAAAAAAAATTGTGGGGGGGGGAGAACTCCCCCTGAGAAATGCTGCAGATCAGACTGATCACAAAGGGACATCTGTGGAGGGACCCGTCCCAAATCTGGCAACCTGAGACCCCTGTTGGGGGACTGATTTAGGGGATGTCTTTGCCCTCCTTCTGGAGAACTTGCTGCAGTTGGAGGGAAGGTTCTAAATTCAGAAGTGTTGATGCCGGTTGCCATGGTTCCCTGCCCAGGGCTCCCAGACCCTCAGAGCCCATCCAGAGACCCCGCTTGCTTCAGCTTCTGTCTTCCCTGCTCACGGGTGTTACTGGAGGGACACCCCACACCCTTAAGGCCTGGGTACCATTTCTGATGCTCTGGGCCCCAGTTTCTCTCCCCAGGGGTCAAAGTCCACGTCCTTGGAACACTCACATTTCTTGGGCTTGGGATCCGGCCGCAGGGCCTCCAACCTCCCCTCCTTCTGCTGCCCTTTGAGGGCCCATGATGGTAGTGGGGGGTGGGGGGGAGGTTTCTGTTCCTCAGAGAGCAGCTGTGCTTCCTTCCCCTTGCTCCAGAAGGACCCCAGAGCCCAGTGGGAGCCCCTGCCTCTCAGGAGCCTTGCAACCAGGGTTCCCTCTAAGCTGAGCTAGGGTGAGCTGGCTCACAGATTTTTAGCCTCCAGCTCACACATTTTTGTCTTAGCTCAGGAAGGAGGACCCCCGAGCACAAGGATTTATGCAGTCGCTCACAACTTTAATGCCAGTAGATCACAAATTCTCACAAGACTCTGCAGCTTAGAGGAAACATTGCTTGCAGCCTAATTAAATGAGACATTGGTTCTGGTTCTGAGCCCTTGAACCCAGACCCTCTAGATGCCCCTATGGTATCAATGGGATCCCTCCTCAGAGCTCTGTCAAAGGGACGGGACATTTGCATGAACCGAGGGGTATGTGTATGTATGGGGGAGGGGGAGTGCAGAAGAAGGAACCAAGGGCTTCAGACCTGACCAAGAGTCCGCTGGAACTTCCATCGGACGGTTAAAATGGACCTTCAGGCTTTGATCCGTAGCTCTCTGAAGTGCCCTTCCACTGGCTAATGTGAGGCGGGTACTCCAGGATCAGACCCGCATTCTGCCAGGATGGTGGCTGAGGGTCTTTGGGCCGGTCATTCTCTCTCTCCCCCAGCCAATCGGACGGGGCTGTCTTGAGGAGCCCAGAGGGAGAATGACGTCTGTCTGTCCCCTGAGCTCTTTGGAGGATGGGTGAGACGGGAAGGTGCTCTGCGGGCAGAGGGACTGAGGGCTGGCTGGGTGACCCTGCCTCCTCTCCTGGCAACAGCCCCCTGAACCCTCCTTCCCTGCCTCTTCCAGATATACCTGAGGAAGACGAGATGCCCAGTCCTGTCCCCTTCTTTGCCTGGGGAGAGAAAGTAGAAGAGGTGCCTGTTCCACCGGCGCCTTGCCCCTCTCTAGAAGGTGAGTCCCCCTCCTGTCTTGAACCTCGGCAAAGCTCCTGCAGCCCAGACTGTCACCAGCAGGCAGAAAACACCCTCTGCCCCAAGGCTTGTGTGAATGGGGGAGGCTGTCCTGGCTGGGGAGCACCACATTCCTCCAAGAGCGCTCTCTTGCCCGAACGGCCAGCCTGTGACAGGGACGGAGAAGGGGGTGCTCTGCAATGGGAGAGGATCTGCAGACCTCTCTCAGCCCTCTCTGGTGGAAGGAAGCCTTGAGAGTTAAAGTGGTGGATGGCCAGTATAAGTCAAATAGGGGAGTGGGGGGAGAAAGAGACTCCGGTGAGTAAGAAGTGGGTCTTTCCAAAGCCTTTTGGAGTTTCCAGCAGAGACAGGGCCAGTTTGTTCTTTTTCCCTTCTTCCCTTGCCGCTAAGACTCATAACTGTTTTGTGTCTGTATTAGATGCCGTGACAAGAGTAGAAGACCTGACTCTTGAGAGTGAGGCGCTGAGCTTTGTCCGCTCCTTTGTTGTCAACGTCAAGGAGGTATTCACATTCTTGGCCTCCTTCTATGCACTTTGGAGACGTTTAGACTGGAGGTTCCACATAGTCCTCTCCTCGAGGAGGGCTGGCTGAAGAAGGAGCCAGGAATCGGGGAGAGACAGAAGGGGGCAGACCCCTCAGAACCCAATGGCCAGCGAGAGTTTTCTGGCGGACCTCCAGGGGTTCCCCTTCACTCACACCACTGCGCCCCCTCAGGGTTAGGTCGTCTTCAGCCCCTGCTTCAGAGCTTCCCAGAAGCAGATTCTGGATGCAACAGCCAGGCCCCTTAGGCAGACCAGCCCCATATGGGCCTTGGGGATCCCCCAGAATTACAGCTCCTCTCCAGACTATCTCAACCCGGAGAAAAGGGATGCTTTGGAGGGTGGACGCTAGGGCCTGGTACCCCACTGTGGGCCCTGTCCTCCTCAGGCTCCACCCCCAAATCTCTAGAGGTTTCTCAACATCCCCCCTCCCCCACCAGTGGGCCAGGGTGGGCCTGGCAGCCTTATGGCAATTCTGAAGGTTGTCAGGTCAGTACCCTGGTCAGACTCTAGAAGGGGCCATTTCATTCTTCCCTCGGTTTGCCTTTAGGACACTGCTCACAAGATACAGTTTCTGGAGCAGGTGGACATCCTCTGCGAGGCCGCAGACATCGACGGCTTCTGTTTTGTGCCCTCGGACCTTCTCATCCGGGTAGTCGAGGTGAGTCCTGGAGCCCCCTGAGCAGGGCCAGCTGCAGAAGACTTGCTGGAGGGGAGATGTCGGGTGACCCTCAGGCATTAGCCAAGGGAAAGATGCCGGATGAAAAGGAGGGCCTTGTGGTGCCTCAGCAGGCAAGCGTAGGCCAAGTGAGGAAGGCTCAAGCTCTGCAGCTTAACGGAAAGTAATCCAAGGCGTTGAGCTGGAATCCTGATAAAAATACAAGGTAGTAAATCTCAAGGAAAGAGCAAAAGAAAGGAAAGGTGTGGTGTACGGAGGAACTGAAGACTGTGCAGACAAAGTCACTGAAAAGCAAACAGTCCTCCGGTAGCAAAGGGAGAGATGACTTGGCTCCCTGGGGACGCCACTGCTTACAAGGCACCATGCAGCACATCCCGATGTTGACGGCCCATTCCTTCTTCAGCTAAACAATCCCCTTGAGAGCAGGAGAGTCCTCCCTTCCTCGTTCCGGAGGGAGTGACAGGTCTCCCAAGGCGAGGTGCTCCAAAGTCCTTGTTGACCCATCAGTCTGTGCTGTCACCTGACACCTTCTCAGATCAGGGGCTGAATCCAGCCAGCCTTTTCATGGAGTCTTCCCTAGTCCTGCTCCTGACAGTAGACTCCCTCTCTCCTGCATTTTGCAATGCTGGTCCTATGAGCAGGGCCGGCTCGCCCACTAGGCAAACTAGGCACTTGCCTAGGGTGCCAGGAGATGCGGGGCACTGAATTGGGCTCCCACCCCCTCCCGGTGCCTATGGCAAATCCCTAGTTTGCCTGCCTCCCCCCTGCTGCCGCCCCTCCCTTCCTTTGTGCTGCCCCCGCGCGATCAGAGCGTCGAAGCCAGCCCGCTGCCCCCCTGCCCGCCCTTTGCCGTGCCCCCTCCTCCTCAGAGTGCGCCACACCTGGGCCTTACAGCCTTCGATGCAGCTGGTGCAGCATTTACTCCTTGGAAGAGCCCGCGGGAGGAGACTTTGCTCCCCCTCACTTCTGGTTCCAGTGGGAGTGGGGGCGGTGGGCAGGCAGCCTGCCTGGGGCACCACACACCCTTGGGCCGGCGCTGCCTGAGTCCCAGCAGAACCATTGGGTGGGGTCCTCTCTTCCTCACCAGTGGAGAATTCTGAGGTTTTAAGGGACAGACTTCAGTATGGGGCAAACGGGGGAGCTGCCCAGGGACCCAGGCTGGGTCAGGGAACAGACTGGGACCCTCGGCCACATGCAGAGAGCTGCCCTGGTTGCATCCTGGCTCCCTGTGGCCATCCCAGGTCAGGAGAGGCACTCTTGGTGTTTGCCCTGACAGGCCTTGTTGGCTCCTTCTTCTCAGGTCCTGATGCCGTGGATGGGGTCCAGCAACGCCACCGGGCGGAAAAGAACGGCTGAAGTCCTCGCCAGGATCTGCAGTGCCGCAAGAGTCATCTACCAAGTGAGTGGTGGACTCGACACCCCTGCTGGTTTGCCTTCCCCCAGGCACTCCAGTCCCCCCTCGATGCGAGGTGAGGGCTCCTGGCAACATGTGGGGCCAGATCCCTGCCCCAAACACCCTTTGGGTCTTCACAGCTGGAATTCAGAGCAGGGAGGTGAGGCTGGAGACCCTTGATACAGATGCGGGGGGGCTGATGCCAGACGATTCTTAGCCCTTAAAAGGGGGAGCAAGTCCGGTATTGGTGCCTGCCTTTTCTTCCTGCTGCGGCTGCCGACAGATCTTGCGGGGAGGGGCTTTCTGTGAAGGAAGCCTCATTCCTCCTCCCGGCTGCAGCCCCAGCCGCTTTTGCAGAAGGCAGGAGATTCCAGTGACTCTCCAAAAATGGCCTCCAGGGAGGAGCTATGCTGATGAAGGGGCGGGGCTAGGCAGATAGGGCCGAATGTCATTCCGGTCACCCATGACCAGGGCAGGATCCTCAGCCCCCTTTCCCTGCCCCACTGTGTGCTCCTCCACTTTCTCCTCTCTCGATCCATCGTTCTCCCTGAGGAATGTCAAGTGGGCTGCTTTCACATCAAGGATGATCCATGGTCCAGCCCCTCATTCCCCTGTGCTCCTTTCCCCGTTTCCTCATGACATCGGCTGCTTTCACACACTTAGAGAATCCCCTCTCCTATCATAGCCCCTTCCTTCCACCCCAAACACCCCTGTTTCCCCGAGAGGACACTGTTGGCAGGAGCTGTCCCCCCCAACCGTGTCTGAAAGGGAAGCAGCGCAGTTGAGGGTTTGCTAGTCATTCCCTCTGTTTCTTGCTGGTGACCCCAAGGGATTGTGGGTCGGTGTGTGTCCCTCCCTGTGCAGGATGCAGCCCTCCCTCCACTCGCAGCCTGCAGTGCCTGCAGTAATCCAGGCCATTTTGCTCAGGGTGGTGTCGTGGACGAGGGAGCTGCACACAGAAGCACAACGGATGCGTCAGCCCCTCTTTGGACCACCCACCCTGCCCCCTCTTCTGTCCCGGCATTCCTGTGTCCCTCCTTCCACTCCTGTTCTGCTTTCCTTCCTTTTAGGCCACGGCAGAATTCCCAGTGATGGGCCAGCTAGTGGGATGCCTGACACTCTGTCTCTATGACTGCAGTGCGATGGTGGAGTATTGGGCAGCAGAAGGCCTGGGACACCTCTACGCCTTCGCTGCCCGATGTCGCGGTAAGAGGAAGGAGAAGGGCCCGCGAGTGGGGCCCGGGGCATCAGCGTTCCAGGGGCCCTGGCAGTGGCACTCCTAGCTGCACCCACGGGGGTCGATCCCTGTGACGGCAGGTGGTGGAAGGGCTTGGGGGGCAGAGTCACGGGGGGCACTTGGGGAGCAGGCAGGAAAGTAGACCTTGTGGTGGGCATGGGGGGGGATCCTGGGAAGTTTCTGACCGGGGCCCCCCAAAGCTTGGAACTGGCTTTACTCGTAGACATAGAGACAAAGTTTGCCAGGATGCATTTCTCGTGCGGCTTCTCTCTGTGCGTCTATGGAGAGAAGGGAGTTGTGGGAGCTTGGCTTGCTCCTGAGTGCTCTTCTGTGGCAGGATGGGGGCTTCCGAGAAGCCCCCCTGCCCTCCCCTGAGCTCCCAGAAGCAGAACCCTTGGCGGCTGCAAGCCTTGCTCAGAGCTGGCTGTGCCCCTTCCAGGAAAGAACAAGGCGGAGCGAGAGACTCTGGCTCGGTTGCTGCGGAGAGAGGGGGAAGGTGAGGAAGACGAGAGCGAGGACCCCTTGAGGAAGCCTGGCGCCATCGCCCTGGTAATTATCCCCCCTCCCCCCAAAAAGTGCTGTGGAGACCAGGAAGCACCTCAGGTCATCCGTGGAGATGTTGCTTTGCCCATCAGATTCCCTGCCTGGCGAGATCTCAGGCCCCAGGGTGGGGACACGCCTCCCCCGCTCCTTGGGCGGCAGCCGGAATCCCTGCAGCCAATGGGAGCTGGCAGCGGATCTCATGCCCCCTGGCTCCCACCGTCTCCTCCTTGGAAGGGGGTGGAAGCATCTCTAAGGCAGGGGAGGCCGAGGCGCTAGAGACACCTGTGGCCTCAACCGAAGGCTTGGCAGAAGGGCTCTGTTTGGGGAGGGTGTTCCACCAGGCCAGGGCCAGACCAGAAAGAGCCGCATCCCCAATCGAGGCTGAGCGGACGTCTCTTGGGCCAGGGACTACCAGTAGGTGCTGGTCTGCTGAGCACAAGGCTCTCCAGAGCATATATGGGGGAGAGACGGTGCTGGAGGTACGCTGGTCCCACCTCCCCTCCTGGAAGGAGGTAGCCTCGGAGAGCCATGTCTGTGCAGCAGAGCAGTTCTCTGGCTGTCCTTGAGCAAGTCCCTCCCTTGGAAAGTCTCCTTCTTCATAGGGATCAGATGGGGTTCTGGGCAAAGGCCCTGCCTTGAGGAGGGGCAGGATACAGATGTGACAGGAGGCACTCATATTCATTGGGATTCCCCTGTAGCAGTCCAGAAGAAGCCCAGATCTCCTGGCTCCTGGAGCCCAAGAGCTAGCCTAGGAAAGGGGGAGAGGAGATGGGAGCCTCCACCCAAGCCAGGCCCTGATGCCACTAGCTGGAAGGTCCTCCTTTGGGGAGCCTTCTGCACACCTCAGCCGAGCTTCCTGCTCCCTCCATCCTTCCTCTCCCTTACCATTGCAGCTCTTCAAGAAGGTCCTCAGCCCGGAGGAGATCTCGGGCGTCTATCTCACCACCCTCGGTGGTCTCGTCAGGACGAACACCCTCAGCACCCACGCCGCTGTCTGCGTGGAAAAAGCCCTGAGAGCGTTCCCCTCCGTGTCCTTGAGGAAGGTGAGCAGCTTGGAGCACTTGCTGAGAGAGAGGCTTTCCCCCCTTCTGGGGACCGTGGGCGGCTCGCCTCCTGGTTCCTTCCCTGCGAGCTTCTTCATCTCACCTGGCATTCTGGAGGCGTCGGCCAAGCTGCCCTCAAGGGCACCTGACCCACACGACCTTTGGAATTGCCCCACAGTGGCCCAAGACGAGGATGCAGAGGAGATGCCCTTCCCCCCAGGAGAGCTGTCTCCCAGGGGTCCTTGTGCCCAGGAGGCTGATCAAGGGTCCCCCCAGTGAGGCTTCTTTCTGGAGGCTTTCCGTTTTAACAAAACGACCTCTGTGGCATTTGCGAGAACTCCCTAAGGGAACAGACGAGTAAATCCACCTTGAAAAGCTGCTTAAAGTAATGCGTAGTAACCCCGCCCTTCTCCATGGCCAACCCCCAATCGAAGCTCTCAGAGGAAAGACGTCGTCTCCCACCAGAAGCCCTTCAAGCCGAGGCCTGGGGAAAAAGGAATGCTTTTCTTCAGACCCTTAAAATGAAGACTGAAAACCCGTGTGTGGAGGAATGGAGCCAACCAGGTTCTGCTGTGGAAATGGCCCAGTAACGGGTGATCCCTCCACTGCATGCCTGACCCTGGGGGGTGGGGGGGTGCCCTAAGGAGGACCTCTGCCCAAGGCCTCACTGGGAGGAAGGAAGCAGTCCTGAAGGACTCTCCTCCCAGGCCCTCCAGAGCTCAGCAGCACTTGGAATTGTGCTCTGAAGCAAGTGACCATCCAGGGAAGACCATCCTGGAGAAGAAGGGCGCACAGTGAGCTCTTCTGATCCTGCAGCTGTCTCTGGGCTTTCCCTCCAGGTGTGTGAGATCGTGGGTTTCCTGCATGCCAATCTGGACTCCTTTCACCGCCGGTTCACCCATGATGACATCGGCGGTATCCTCCACCTGCTCCAAGACCATCGAGGGAGCGAGGTGGTCTACGCTCTGCTGGGCTGCTCCCCCCAGTGTGACAGGTACAACCCAGCAATCCTCCAGCGCCTCGGAAAGCCCCATATCTTCTCCAGAGGGTCCTCCTGCCACGTCCTCTTCGCTTCCCAAGGAGCACGGCAGTGTTTCGATCACCACGTGGCCCCTGTGGGCTTCGTTTCTGAGCGGAGGCCTCCCCGTGGCTGTTTGTGTGGTTCTGGCCACGTTGCTGGGATTCCCTTCTGTCTTGGGAGGAGCTTCCGCAGGGTGGTCGAACCTGATCTATAGAAGGGGAAGGTCCTGGTCTGGGGGCTTCACCCAAGGAGATGTTCTCCACACCTTCCCCATCAGGGAAGCAAAAACTGTCCTGGCCCTGTGGTGAGCAGCTCAAAGTTTGCCAGAAGGCCCTGATCCGGGCGGGCAGGGGACTAGGCCAGACCAGCCTCATGCAACACCCAGATACGGGAAGGGAGAGCAGCAGCCCACGTGTCCCAAGCCTTCTTGCCTGGCTCCTTGGGTCAAGTTTGCTCCCACTGCATGAGCAGTCCTGTGGCTCCGTCCTGCCCATGGAGAGCCGCTTCTCCGGCCTCGCTCCCCGGATGTCCCCCTCTGGGGAAACCGAGCCGAAGGGAGAGCAGCAGCCCACGTGGCCCAAGCCTTCTTGTCTGGCTCCTTGAGTCAAGTTTGCTCCCACTGCACGAGCAGGTCTGTGGCTCCGTCCTGCCCATGGAGAGCCGCTTCTCCAGCCTCACTCCCCGGATGTCCCCCTCTGGGGATACCAAGCCGAAGGGAGAGCAGCAGCCCACGTGTCCCAAGCCTTCTTGCCTGGCTCCTTGGGTCCAGTTTGCTCCCACTGCATGAGCAGGTAAGTGGCTCCGTCCTGCCCATGGAGAGCCCCTTCTCTGGCCTCGCTCCCCGGATGTCCCCCTCTGGGGAAACCGAGCCGAAAGGGGCTCGTAGGGATTGGTGGGGGCTTCTGCCTGGTACGGGCAGCCTCCGCACCCCCTTCCCACTCTATTGGGGGTGCTGCAGAATCAATAGGGGGTGACACCGTCAGCACCCCGCCACTGGCCTGGTGAGCTACGGCCCCTCCCCTGTCCACCTCAGAAGTTGCTTGCCTGTGTCCCTGAGCTCCATATCGGAAGCCCCTTCCCTGGCCAAGAGGACACTGGCCCATTTTGCCAACTGAACTGGCAGCACTTTGGTCTCTCGCACCAGAGATGCCCGGGAATAAGACGGGCACCAGCACGTGCCTCGGGTGTTCTGTTCATGAGCTGTGGCACTAGCCAGCCTGCTTGCTGACCCCCTGGCAATACCTGGTCTGGATGTCTGCAAACGAGGCTCCGATCCTTGCTTTTGGAAAGGGGACCTGGGCAGCAGCACCCTTGAAGGAGGGAGGGAGGGAGGGCCGTTGTACCCTGCCGTGTGTCCGCCCTGCTTGCGAGCCGGGGCTCATCTCCTCCTTGTCTCCATTCACAGCTCAGCGGCCACCTTGTGGGGGAAGCTGGTGGACCGGTCCTGCCACGTGGAGGGAGTCCTGTGTCATCTGATGGTCTGTTTGCAGGGACGGCCGCTCAAGCCACTCCTCTCAGCGGAGCAGATTTCCATCCTGCGCTTGGCGGTCAGTGTGTCCCCCCCCCCCCCCGGAGATTCCAGCTTCGAGAAGAGGGTCCCACCCCCTTTCCCCAGCAGTTCCCTTTTGCTCGGGGCACGGAGGGGTCCTCTGCCAGCTCTAGAGCTCCAGAAGGGTCATGAAGGGCAGATTTGTTCCATAGTCTTGGAAGTCCAATGCGAGAGCGGGACAGCAGAACTGCAGCATCCGCATAGAAGAAGAGTGGGATCTGGAGGCTGGCTTGATGGGGAGGGTGGCAGTTTTGGACCAGGGAACCGGATAAATCCTTTCAGCATAAATTCAACCAGAAGGCTGCAGAGAACCCCCCCTGCCGGATTCCCGTCTCAATGGAAAAGGTTTCAGCAGACCTCCTTCCACACTGCAAGCGACTTGAGCACCCTGGCTGATACGAAGGTCGTCTGCCCCCATAGTAGACCCCTGTCCCTTGTGGATCCAGCAGACTCCTCACTCTGCTCTCTCCCTCCCCCTTTCCCCCTCCTCCTGCTGCCTTCCGAGCCTCTGAGGAGCATTCGCTCTGGGGTGGGGGAGATTCCCAGCCTCCCCCCCCCCCCCGCCCAGAGGACCAGAGGACCCCGACTGACAGCCCTCTTCTTTCCAGGCCGCCCACGTCTTCCCAACACTCCTCGAGCAGCCCCACTTGGGAGGCGTGCGCCTCCTTCTGAAAGAACAGTGGGGGGCTGCTTGCCTGAGCTGGCTCTTCTGGATGTCTCACCTCCATCGAGAGGTCCAGGAGGCCACTCCGAGCCACACGCTGGAGAGTGCCCCGGCTGAAGCCGAGAGGCTGGCCAGGTGAGTCCTTCTAGGGCTGTCTTGCGGCAAAGCCTCGCAAACGGGGGGAGGGCTGGGAACTGGGGGCCACATCGCTGTGTCTACATCTCCGTGTCGCTTCTGGGGGAAGCCTCTTTCCAGGGATTCCTAAAGTCCCCCTCTGGGTCCTTCCCCCCCCCCCCGAAGTGATGTAGCAACAGAACCAACGTTCCTCCCCATCCCTGCTGCGAGATGGGAGAGGCCTGGGATTACAAAGAGAGGTTTGGTTCTGCTCCCAGGTCATCTGCGGGGACCCTCCAGCGGCTTCTGGAGCAGTTCAGACCTGAGGTCCTTCCCCAGGACAGCACCATCTGGGAGCTCTTGGGCCACGCAGACAGATTCCACCGTGGCGTGTCTCTCCTCTTCCGGTAAGGAAGGAGTGCTGGGGCTGAGTCCCTCCGGCAGGCCTGCAGGGGAGAGAGGGAGTGAGGCGGGGCAGTTGGACATGCTGGCCGTTTGCTTGGAAGCCATAAGTGGGGGTGGGGAAGGTGTTTCTCCTGGAGACCCTCATAGGGTTGCCAGCCTCCGGGTTCTCCAGGAATCAGAACTGTTCTCCAGACTACACTGGTCCCCTGGGGAGAAAACACAGGTTTGGAAGGCAGCCTCTAGGGCGTGGGATCCCTGCCGAGCTCCATCCCCAACCCCCACCTCCAGACCTCCAGGGACTCCTGAGGACAGACGGGCAACTGTATCTGGAGACCTGCTGCCCTTCAGAGCAGACAGGGCCTGGCTTGGTCCCAGGCAGGATCTTGTGACTTGAGGGCGGGGGGAGAAGGAAGGGGCCCCGTGCAGCCCGGCAGCCCTCTCCCTCCAGACCTCCTTCAGTGCCTCGGCTGCCCCTCGGCCACAAGGCAGTCAGTCTCCTTTTCCTCCTGGCAGAGCCATGACTGACATCCTCTCCGAGGAGGAGCAACGGCAAATGGCGGGCTGTGTCATGGCCATTCTCAACGGCCATGACCAGCAGCTGAAGACCACCGCCATGACCATCTTTGCCGAGGTGAGCTTTCTGGGCCGAGGGGCTGGGGGGGAGCTCAGGGGTCCCCAGATGCAGCTCTCAGGCGAGGCCGGACCCTTGGGGGAGATTCCCTTTCCCTCTCCTCGAAGACAGCCGCAGGGCAGAGCTCTCTCTCCCCTTTCACCCCTCTGGCTCTCCTGGAAGCTTCAGCCTTCAGCACTGACCGCTCCGAAGGGGGGCAGAGGAGGAGCTCCAGTCCTTCCACCCTGGCTTCCCCTGAGACTGGTCTCCCCGCAGCTCTGCTGAGCAGGGCAACGAGGAAGTGCCGCCTCCCCTGCCAGCATCCCATGGCAGAAAGGGGAGAAGCTCAAGATTCGAGGAGACCTCCCCAGAGGAACCATCCCATTTCTATTCTCCAGCCAAGTCCTTCCCTGCTCAGTCCCCAGGCCGGGCCTTGCTCGGTTGGGTGGGCTTTGGAGAAGGATCTGGGGGAGGGCCTTTCCCAAGCCCAAGAGAGAGGAGATCTTGGGAGGGAGAGAAGCCTGTTGTTCTTCTGTGTTGTGTGAAAGGAGCAGCCCCTGCAAAGGAGGGAGCCTATGAGGGTCCCCGGCTGCCGCCAGGCCATCGATGCGTCTTTCCTGGTCTTGCTTGATGGGAGAAGCTGGGACTGAGCCCCCGCCGGGTCGGTCTCTTCCCAGGAGTCCCTGAGCTCTGGTTCCTCCCGGAAGTCTCCAGCAGCCTCCAACGCCTCCTGCTGGTCGTGAGGAAATTGGTGCCAAAGCCAGATGCATCTGTGGAGGGGGGGTCACCTCCTGCTTGGAGGGCGGGGGGGGGGCCAGGCTGCACTTTATGACAGGGGCCACTCAGGGGATCTTTGTGTGAGTGTGAGGGCGACTGGTGTGAGGACTCCTTTTCTCACGTTCTCTGGGGCACTAAATGGCAGATCTCTCCTCTGGCTCCTTTTAGCTCCTCCGCCGCCCCTCTGTGACCATCGTAACAGAGGACGCCTGCCGCCATCTCAAGGCCCAGCTTTCAACCGCTGCCCTGCATTCGCTGGCCCTGGATGGCGTCCTCAACGTGGCAGAGGACCCACTGCAGGTGAGAGAGACCCTCCCTGCCGCTCACACCCACCCACGCTTTGGGGCACCTTTCATTCCCCACCCCTCCCTGGCCTGACCAAGAGCTCAGGTCTTGCATTGGGGAGCCCCCCAAGCAGAGCGCTGGGGGCAGAAGTGGGCTTTCCTCTTGCTCTTCCCTCCACCGTTCCCACTGGTGCCCACGTGCAATGACTCCTGGGGCATCTGGCATCTCAGGCACAGCTGGGAAGCGGCTGAAAACAGGCTTCCTCCTCCTCCTCCTCCTCGTTGTGCCGGATGTTGTATCTCCGTCTCTTCTGGCCCACGATCCAGCAGGAGCTTCTCCCGCAAAGCCCCCCTGGAAAGCGAAGAGGCTCAACTAGAGCTTGGCCGTGCTGTCGTGCCCCTGTCGCCCACCTTTGCCAGGAGGCTGGTGGAGAACCAGTTTGGTGCAGTGGTTAGTCGCCCGGACTCTGATCTGGGAGAACTGGACTGGAGTCCCCACTCCTCCACACGCCCCTGCTGGCGTGACCGTGAGTCAGTCACAATTCTTGGGGAGCTGTTGCGTCAACAGGAATTCTCTCAAGAGCTCTTCCCGCTCCACCAACTTTATAGGGTGTCCGTTGTGGGGAGGGGAGGGGAAGGAGATGGGCAGCTGCTCTGGCACTCCAAGTGGAAGGTGGGGTATAAATGCCATCTGCTGCTGCTCCTCCTCCTCTTCCTCTTCCTGGTTGGGCTTGTTAGCTTCGTCTGAGGTTGCCCCTCTGGCCATACAGCCCAGCAGGGCAGCTTCAGGGAGCCGACCGTGTCCTGTCTCCTTCAGGTGCGGAAGCTGCTGCCTCTGCTGGCAGAGGCAGTGAGCAGCTTGCAAAAATCAGACCACCGAAAGGCCCAGAAGCTGCTCAGCCAGCTACACCGCTCAGTGGACATCTGCGGACCAGCTCTGGCAGCGGATGTGGCTGGCTGCATGCTCCCCCTATTCGACGCTGTAAGTCCGGCTGGGCTGGGGTTGGCCAGAGAGGTGAAGTTGGAGGGGCAGGGCGGGTGCTGGGGCTGCACACCTGAAAGGGAGAGAGAGGGGATGCCGAATCGGGCACGTGAAACGGCTTGCCTCCCGGTGTTGCCATCAACAGTGCAGGTCAGAGAGGACTGGAAGCGGGTTCAGGCCCTGGGTCTGCCTGCCCTTCCCTGGGGCTTCGGGATGAGCCCTGTCAACAAGGCAGCCTCACTGATGCCCCAGACAGGAGGAGAGCAGAGGGATGGGTGCTCCAAGCTGGAATGGGGCAAAGAGGGACTGGAGGAAGAGGGGGTGTGAGCTGGTGGCCGGAATGCTGGGCTGGGCTGGAGAGAGCCGGGTTCCACTCCGAGAGGCTCGGCGGGCTTACTCGGGAGTCAGGCCCACTGAGCAGGGGGTCTCTCTTCCTCCCTCCTGCACAAGGCATCCTCGATGGCCTTGGGCGAGTTGCTCTCTCTCTCCATTTGCCATCCTTGCAGGGCTCGGGGGAGCATTAAAAAATAAGAGTCCCCCTGAGGCTCCTTGGTAAACAGGGAGTGGGCTCCATTTGGAAAGTAGTGCATCTTCATTGGGGGAAAAATTGCAAATGCCCTGGAATGTCTTCTGGCAAAATCCCTGCAGGGATTGGAGAGGTAGACAGAGCTGACCTCCAAGCTGGGAGGAAATTCACACTGTCTGCAACCTGCTTTCCCTCCACTGGAAGAAGAAATCAGAAGTGTTCCTTCCCAGAGCTGGTGAGGAAAAGGTCCCTTTGGATTTCATGTCCCCCCACAGAAATCCGCCCAGGCCCGGTCCTTCGCCATCACCATCTTCGGGGCCATGATGGAGAGGGGAGCAAGGAGGGCCCTGAAGGACCTCGCCCTCCGCAGCCTGGCGCCTCTTCTGCTGCACCTGCAGGATGGCAGCCCCAACGTTATCCAGGTGGGCACCTGGGCAGCGAGCCCCCGTGGGGAAGCAGCGTGGCTGTCCCTAGGAGAGACAGGAGTCTGAGGCCACGGCTCTCCTCCTTGCCCCTCCCACTGTCCAGGGGAGAAAGTGCCACGTTTGACCCTTGCCCTGCCCTCCTTCCCTCCTCCTGCAGGCTTGTTGGGGCACTCTGCCTAGAGTCGCCGTCCTCCTGGGGACCAAGAAGCTGGAGGGGCTGTTCCTGACGAGGGACGACTGGTCCCTCTGCCTTGTCATCGTAAGTCTTCCTGCTCTGCCTTGCCTGAGGCTTCTCCTTCTCGTTGAGAGCACCAGGAGCTTTGTGCGGAATGCATGCGGTAGCCTGATTGAGAAACTGTTGCTCTGGGATTGGGGACTTGCTCCTTTGGCCCCATCCATGGAGGCCAGCAGCATCTGGGGGTGTTTCCAAAGCGCACATCAGATGTTTGATAAGAGGTGGTAAGAGGAGGAAAGAAGATCCCTGGAAAGAATGTCATGTCTCTAGTCCCCCTTGGTCTTGGGATCTCATTCAAAGGGATAGAGTCCCTGTTTTCAGTGCCTCCAAAAAGAGGTCCAGAAGATGGTCAGGGGAAGGGGGAGGTGAGGAGAGGAGAGGCAAGAGGAGGAGAGGGGAGGGAAGAAGAGGTAGAGGAGATAGAAAGAAGAGGAGGGGAGGCAGGAGATGAGAGGGAGGGGAGAGGGGAGGAGAGAGAAGGACAGGGAGAGGGAGAGGAGAGGAGCATCTCCTATCACAGAGATTAACTGCCTGGTTCCTCCTGGCTTCTCTCCCAGGCAAAACGGTTCAGGAAAGTCCCCCAGTGCAACTTCCTGGAGCAGATCCTGTGTCATCTGAGGAGCCCCCAAGTCAACATCAGGGTGGCGGCAATCAGGATGCTTGGTAATTCGACATGTTCCTTTTCCATCCAGGTCTTCCTAAAAGGAAGGTCTTTCTCTGAAAGCGGCAAGAGAGATCCAAAGGGCCGGTTCTTGATCAGTAAGCAGAGACGCCCTGGTCTTAGGGGCTTGCATCTTCTGAAGGCCCTTCCCCATAATTCCTGTGAAGTGGGTGCTGGCTACAGATGGTGAAATTCATGCACTCTGTATGGTGAAATTCATGCACTCTGTATGTGGCCAAGGAGCCACTCCCCCCCTCCCCCGGCCTCACTGTCCTCGCTGCCATGGCTGGCCTCGCATGGGCAAAGGCAGAGTGTGGAGAGGGCATGCACTGCGGCGCCGTCACTGACTTCCACATGCAGAAGTCGGAGCGACGCAGCGGCTCACGCGTCTCCCTGCCTTTGCCCACACAGGGCCGGTGGAAGGCAGCAGGCGGCAGGGTGGGGCCGGCACTGCAGAAGAAGCTGGGCGGCATGCGGCCTCTTCTGGACTCCCAGGGGCCTCTCCTCCAGGGCAATATGAATTGTCCTGGAGGCAGGGCCTAATCCGCTATCTCCCCTGACCCACACCCTAGGCAGCAACCTAGGCCTGCGTAGTTGACAGGCCGGCCCAGACCACATGATGCGGGTCTTTCCCTGCTCTTGCTTAGGAGTTCAGTCCTGACACCTTGGACTGGTCAGAGGGCAGATGAGTGTTCCTGGGAGGAGGGACATTTCCCAGGCTCATCCATAAACTTTCTGCCTGGGTTCAGGAGGGTCCAATTTTCACTCCAGCTCAGTTTTCAAAAATGGAACCAGTTGAATAACAGAGTTGAAGAAGTCTTCCCCCTGTTTCTGACCCTTTGATCAGGAGCAGCAGAGGCAGCCCCCTCCCTCCTCAGGAGAACTGGGTCCCTTCTCCTCCCTTTGGCCTGAGGGGAGGTTCTTGTGGCGAGCCTCCAATTGGGGAATGAGGCCTTCCCTTCTCCCTCTCGGGGCCAAGAGCCACCCAGCTGGCTTTGCTCCTCATCCAGAGAAGCAAGAGGAGACTTCTGTCGAGGGGACACAGAAGCCACAAGCACAACGAAGCCCCCTCTCCCACCCAGCTCTTGAGGAAGGAGCCCTCCCCCTCCTTTTCTTAAAGGCAAGCAAGATCTCTGAGATTTTAGGCTGGACAAAACTTGCCAAGGGAAGGTCACCCGGCCACATCTGTGTGGCCAGCAGCCCCGTTCAGCACCAAGAGAATTGCCCTGCTTTGGATTGTGGCCGTGGGGTGCTCTCAGGGGAAGGCCCATGTCTGTGGCGCTAGGGAGGGCGCTTGCTTCCACCCACTCAAATAGGGAGTGGTGTGAGAGCCTGCGGATCTGCCTGCTACCCATGAGAAGAACAGTAATCCAACCGTTCACCATGTCCTTTTCTCTGCCTAGGCCTGGTTGGGCAGGAGACGAGGGACAGACGGAAGCTGGAGGTCATCGGTGCGGGTGAGTTTGCCTCTGCTTTAAGCTGAAGCCTCAGGCAGCCCAATCTTCCCTGGAAGGATCTCAGGGCCCTTCTCTCTCCCAAAAGGATCTCAGGGGCCTTCTCTCTCCAGGAAAGATCTCAGGGGCCTTCTCTCTCCCGGAAGGATCTCAGGGGCCTTCTCTCTCCTAGAAAGATGTCGCAGCAGCCTATGTAGTTCTCCCCTCCCTTCTGGAGATTTAACCCAAGTTCCTCAGAACATGGTTTGGTGCTCTAGCCAGTATCCCACACTGCCATTAGACTGACTGTCAGCTGGTCCGCTTTCTCCCCCTCTCTTCTGCTCAGAGCCCAACACCAGCAGTCCTGCAGGTTTAGCCAGGCCACTTCACCATTGGTGTTTCCAAGGAAGGGCTCTTGGCATCAGGGTGGGGGGGGAGTGTGGATGACAGGAGCCGGAGCAGCCCTCTTTCCCACCCGACTTCCCTGTCTTTTCCCTCCCAGCCCAGCTCCAGTGCTGGAAGTGAGCCCTGCTAGGAGAGGAAGCCCTGCTTGCCAAGCCCTCAGGCCTCCTTCCGCCCTCCCAATGGGAGCCTCTTGGGTTCTCTTCCACTGCGTGACTCTTGACTCCTGCTCCCTTCCTTTCCTTCGCAGCCCTCAGGAAGATGTCAACTGATGAGCAGCCAACCGTCCGCAGCTGTGCCGCCCACACCATCGCCCTCCTGGAGGCTCTGCATGAAGGGCCCACCCCCGGATGGAGCCTCTGGGCACGGCTGCGGCGGGTCTTCAGGGCCTGCTGCTCATCCGCAGAAGGTAAGCCTTGCGGGGGTGGAGGGGTGGGGGTGGTGACTGGACTGTACCCGAAATGGACTCTGAACCTCCCTGCAAAATCATCAAGACGACCTGTGAGTTCATGAAAAACCCGTCCCAGTTCCATCTCCTTCTCTCCCTTCTGTAGATGTCTAAACCTCTATCATCACCTCCCTCAAGGCAACGTTATCCACCGAGGATAGGACTGGACCTCAGGAGAGGAAGCGACCCCCAGCGGAAGCATCGCGGAGCAGGGGAGTATTTTGGAGCCATTTAAAAACAACTGGGTGGAACATCTAGGGTTGCCAAGACCCCCTGACAACGGGGGGTGGGGGCGGGGGGTCTTACCGGGATCACAAGGGAGGTCCAGGGGATGTCATCTCAGGTGTGCACCAGAAGAGATCTCGTCACGTGGCCAGAGACATGGAGGCACTCTGGTGTTTGGCAAAAGCCCCCCTGTATGTGTGATTTTTACCATACACTTTTCCCCAAATACCAGAGTATCCCGCAGCATCGGCCAGGTGGTGACATCCCTTCCAGTGCACAGTGCCACTTCCTTCCTGGCACCACCGGCCTCGGCCTCCTTTCCTCCCAGTCAGTCCCCCCGCTGGCCAGCTGATTGGCGGCTGGGGGAGGGTCCCCGGGGCGGGGTTTCCCCGCCTGTGGGAGGGCTTGGCAACCCTAACAGGACATAGAAACTCCACCCCCGGTGCGCTCCTGTATATATTTGCATGTCTGTCTTTCTGTCCCCCCATCTGTCTCTTCTCTTCCTGTAAATATTTACATGTCTGTCTGTCTTTCTGTCCCCCCATCTGTCTCTTCTCTCTATTCTGGGGTTCTGCTGAAGACCAGCTGGTGTAGATCCACGATGCACTGCAAGGGAAAAGGCTTCCTAAGTACGGATTCTTATAATGGAGGAAAAGTCAACATCACCCTCCGAGGGCTGTCTCCAGGCAGTGGTGTCCTCAGGGCGGACTGGCAGTTAAGAGCCCTGGGGAAAGCCAGAGACATCCCGTCCCCCCAGACAGAGACATCCTGACTCCGTCTCCCTGGAGAAGGCAGCCGGAACCTGCCAGCCCCCCCCCCCTTCAGTGGGCAGCAGCCCTTCTTTTCGTCCACCTCTCCTAGGTCTGGGGGCTTTGCCAGGGAACACCTGCCCACTCAGAGTGTTCTGGCTTCTCTGCCCCATTGTGGCAGTGGGCACTCCCAGCTGCCTTGCCTAGGGTGATGGTCCTCTTTCAGCCAGAATGGCCCTAGCTGGGGACTGTGGCCGGCCATCGGCCCATCAGGACTCTTCCCCGGGGTCTAAAGGCCAGTCCACCCCTTGGGACACCGCTGTCTGGAGATGGGTTGAAGATGCATTGCGGGGCTGGTCTTCCCTGTCTCCCCTTTGCCCAAAGAATCCCAACCTAGGAAGACTTCTCCGCAGCCTACTCAAGAAATCCTTTCCTTGATGGAAGATGGCTGCAGTGCATCAGGCTGCGGGTTTTCTACCACCTCAGCCTCCGGTGGCTTCAGTAGGCAACCCCCTAACCCTCCCCCCTCTCTTTCCGTGAAGAACAGCATCCTCAAGGGTGTATGACGGCCGCCTGGAGAAGTCCAAGGCAATCTGGGTGGAACACCTAGGCTTCCCAGGGCCCCCTGGCAACGGGGGGTGGGGGCGGGGGGTCTTACTGGGATCCAAAGGGAGGTCTAGGCGATATAACATCATCACATGGACGGCACCATGCGGCCACTCTGGTGTTTGGCAAAAGCCCCCCTGTATGAGTGATTTTTACCATACACTTTTGCCCAAATACCAGAGTGTCCCGTAGCATCGGCCAGGTGACGACGTCACTTCCAGTGCACTCAGGAAGTGATGTCACTGTGTTGCTGGCAGCACCGGCCTAGGTCTCCTTTTCCTCCCAGCCAGTTCCCTTGCCGGCCAGCTGATTGGCGGCTGGGGGAGGGTCCCCGGGGCGGGGTTTCTCCCGCCTTTGAGGAGGGCCTGGCAACCCTAGGAGGCGATGTCAAAGCCACCCTTGGAAAGCTCGGGGCAGGACCCCTCAGTGCTCTCCTTTGTATATCTGTAAATATTTATGTGTGTGTATATATGTATTTGTCCCTGTGAGTGTCTTAAATTGGAGGCTGGGGGAGGGGCTCTGGGGTGGGGTATTCCCTGCCCCGACGATCAACAGAGGCCAAAGGGAACTCCTCGTGGCCTTCTTTCCTGCCTGATGCTCTGGGAGGGAAGGGCCCCCCCCAACTTTGGAAGGAGCCTGAGGAGATGCAACATTTCCAATTAGAGGCAGCCGCAGAAAGAGATGGACGGATGGAGGAGCAGAGGAGAGGAGGATGCGAGAAGGTGGAAAAGCCAAATCGACAGTCGAGAGGGCTCCTGAATCCGTGGCTCTGATTGGCTGTGGGAAAGGAGCACGGCTTGCCCAGAAGGAGGGGAAGGAAGAGCCAAAGAGCAGGGAGGCTGCGTGGATTTTGGGGAGGGGAAGGGGTGAAGCCTCTGTGAGAGCAACACCAGCTGGCAAGTGTTGGAACTTTTCGTCCCAGGATTGGGAAGGACTGGTGCTCCGATAGGCAAATGACTGATATGCCCAATGGCAAGTCAAGCCTCTGGCTGAAGAAGGCTGAAACACCAAAACCGGTCCCTTTGCTTCTCCTCCTGCTTGTGAATGAAGGACTCCCGGAGGACTTGCTGGCAGGATTCCTCAGACCGCTCAGGAGCTGTTTATCCCAATATGGACCATGAAGAAGAGACTATGAAGAAGAGACTGACGCAGGAGTTGTTAGGACTTTCTTTATTGTCATTTATGTATGAATGATTGTTGTTACAATAGTAATCTTGCTCTATAATAACTACTTTGATACAGTTTTCATTTGTGTTGTGCGTCATTCCTCCCCCCCCCCCCCTTCTCTCTCTTCACCGCCAGCAATGGAGACCACCACCCTCCTGCCGCCCGTTATTTGAGGGTGGGCACAAACTGGTCGCCCGTTTGGGGGCCGAGTAGGAATTTCCTCCCCTCCTGTGGATTGTCCCTGGCCTGGACGGGGTTTTTTGCCTGCTGCACCCTGAAAAGGGGGACAGGAAGTCCAGCGGTTTCAGTAATGCCCAGGCAAGAGGATTCCATGTCAGGCCCGTAGTTACAGTGGGGGGGGGGAGGCCAGGCCACTCCATTCAACCCCCCCCCCCTTCCTTCTGCACGCCCCCTCCACTGCAGGGCCTCCAATCTGCCCCCTTTGCTCACTGCCACTCGCCCCTCCTCTGAAAACTACAGCATTTGCTACTGTGGGGGCTTCAGATCCGCACGGAGTGGAGGGAGAAGCCTCCTTGCGGCTGGATCCCCCGGAAGGTTTACTGAGTTAGGCAGGTGAGTGGGGGACTGTCATTTTACTTGAGATGCAGGTTACTACCTCAGTAATCAGGTTTGCAAAGCTTCAAACGAGGACTCTGCAGCTTTGGTTTGTGCGTGCCTTCCACCCCCACAGGCAACCACAAAACACGACCCCCACAGTACCCCAGCGGATCCTGCCCTCCCCGATGTGGTGGATCGATCAGTCCAACCTTCTTCAAGGGATGCCCTTTCTTCTGCCTCCTCCTACTGCGAATGGCACCACAGAGGCCTCCAAGTGGGGTTGGGGAGCCCACATAGAGGACAAAACGGTCAGGGGCCTGGGGACTCTCTGAAAGAGAAAATTCCACACCAACTGCTTAGGATTGATTGGTGTACACAGGTCATTACAGTCCTTCCTCCAGCTCTAAGGGATCGTCATGTCCACCTCCAGGGTTTTTGTATCAGGAACTCCTTTATATATTAGGCCACACACCCCTGAGGTAGCCAATCCTCCTGGAGCTTACAGTAGGCCCTGTACTAAGAGCCCTGTAAGCTTGTAGAGGAATGGCTACATCAGGAGGCGTGGCTTAATGTGCAAAGGAGTTCCTGCTACAAAAAAAGCCCTGTCCAAATCACATAGAACAATACAGCGATTGTCTTTTATATCAAGAGATGAGGGATGGGGTGGGGGGGACACGATCAAGCTGTATTTGCCGTCTGTCCATTGCCCTTTGGAACTGGAGCATCAAGAACAGCATCTACCAGACTGGGATTCACCTACCAGGAGTGGGAACACTTTGGCAGATTCTCTCAGCAGACTCGTCTGGGTGATCACGAGTGGTCTCTCAATCCTACTTACCTCCACCGCATCTTTGCCTTATGTCAGTGATGGCTAACCTTTTCAGCTTGGTGTGTCGAAAATCGGGAAAAAGTGTAGTCTTCCTCGGGTCGCGTGTCACTTCACCATGTCACTTCAAGAAATATCAATAATTTGATGATATTTGCAGCCCCAATAAAGAAAGAGGGTTGCCAAGTCCAATTCAAGAAATATCTGGGGGCTTTGGGGGCGGAGCCAGGAGACTTTGGGGGTGGAGCCAGGAAACATTGGGGTGGAGCCAGGAACAAGGGTTTGACAAGCATAATTGAACTCCAAGGGAGTTCTGGCCATCACATTTAAAGGGACAGCACACCTTTTAAAATGCCTTTCTTCCATAGGAAATAATGAAGGATAGGGGCACCATCTTTTGCGGCTCATAGAATTGGGCCCCCTGGTCCAATCGTTTTGAAACTTGGGGGGGGGTATTTTGGGGAGAGGGGGATCCCCTGCCCCCACCTGGGGATTGGTAACCCTGCGGGAAAGGGTGTATCTTTTTTTCTTCCCGCCTTTTCTCCTCCAGCGCTTGCCAAGGGAAGCGAAGGGGGGCGACCCAATGCTCCCCTCCCCTTGCTCTTTTGCAACCCACACACAGCCCCCATCGCCCACCCCCTTCCTCCTCTTCCAAGCTGAAAAGGGCAGCTTGTCCATTAAATCTGAAACCCCGCCTCCGGCAGGCGGCCATGAGAAAGAGCGAGAGAGCAAAGTGAGAAAGATCATGTTGGTTGCAAAAAAACAAACAAACAAACAGGACCGGGTGGAGGAGGAGGAGGAAAAGGAGGGGGGGCAGCCCCACAACAGGCCCAAGAGCGACGCCCCCTCGGGCATTGCACCCCACACACACTGCTGCAATGCCATCTCTGCCTCCCCCCCCCCAGCCGCTCCGTGCAAACAAACGGAAAAAAACACGCCTGCCTTGCTCCTGCATTTGCAAAGCCCCGGCATTGCAAAGCCGCGACCTGCCGAGGAGGTCACTTCTTCCCCCCCCCCCCTGCCTCTTTTTTTGCAATGCTCTTTTTTTCTTTCTTGCTGTACCCACCTATTTCCTCAGGCCCCGGGGAGGGCGGGAAAAGGGGGTTGCAAAGCTCGGCCCTGTTGCGAGGAGAAGGAGGCGCGTTTGGCTGCCTCTGCTTTGGGTGGGGGACGGGTTGCGCCAGGAGGCTGTCTCCTCCCACCCCCAGGTCAAGGCAAGGCGCTGGCAGTGTCGGCCAACCTTCCCTCCCACCCCCACCCCCAGCCTGGAGCCGGGGAAAGAGGCGGCGGCGGCCCGCTGCGCTGCTGCCGCCTCTTCTCGCCTTCACCTTAGCAGCTGCTGCTCCTCCGAGACGGGCTCAGCAGCCTCTGAAGGACTCACGGCTCACCACGCTCCTTGGTTTCCGGTGTGTCAGCCAAATTGCCTCGCGTGTCACCAGTGACACGCGTGTCATAGGTTCGCCATCATGGCCTTATGTGGACAAAAATGCCAAAGTCTCAGGATACATACACATGCAAGGATACATAGTTTGTATTTTCCCCATTATTATGTCCTATGGTGACACATGGTGACAATTGTAGTTACATTTGGGGATTTGGTGGCATTTAAATTCATTTCTATTGAATTTTTGGTACACAGAGAGTTGATTGTGTATTTCTGAGTGCCCGCTACAGTGTCAGAATGCCGAAGGCGCCCTCGGGCTCAAAAAAGGTTGGGTGCCCTGGATCTTAGAGCCAACAGCCATCTGAATACAAAACGTGATAACCTGGAGGGTGGCTTGTGAAAGAACAGGTCTTTCTGAGGTTCGCTTCTGGCTTTTTTTTTTTGGTCTTCTGTGATAAGACAAAACCCCACATGATCATCCTTCAACTGTTTAATCTGGCTATCAGGTCGTTTGGGGGCCAATTTGAGAAGCTGGATCTTGCCTTTAACAACCTAAATGGGGGAAGTTCTGCATATCTGTCCATAAAAACTGCTATCGCTCTTCTGGATGTGCTGTGAGAGAAGATATTGGATTTATATCCTGCCTTCCAAACCTCAGAGTGGTCCGACAACCTCCTTTACCTTCTTCCACCACAACAGACACCCTGTGAGGTGGGTGGGGCTGAGAGAGCTCTCACAGAAGCTGCCCTTTCAAGGACAACTGAAAGAGCTATGGCTGACCCAAGGCCATTCCAGCAGCTGCAAGTGGAGCAGTGGGGAATCAATCAACCAATAGCACAGCTTTATTGGCATAACAAGAGGGGAATCAAATCCAGCTCTCCCAGTTAAGAGTCTGCGCACTTAACCACTACACCAAACTGGTTCTGGGGGCCAGGGCTTTTCCCATTTACTTTTCTGCCCTCTACCAGAAGCTGAACGCTTCACTTTCACAGCTGCTGTGGTTATAGACAAATGCATTTTCTGAACACCGAACATAATTAGTGGAATGCCACACTTCAGTTTCTCTGGTCACACTGCTACTGTATTTTTGTGGCTGTTTTCAGATTCTGTTGTCACTCACGCTGAGGACTCCATGCAGTAAAACGGTGCTTCAGTTCTATAAATTCCACAAACCAAGCGTTGAAACGGGCTGGAAATCCATCTCTTTATGAGGGGGAACTCATCCATGCCACCTCAGTAGAGGCTTTGGCCACAATTCTCTCTCTCTTCTACTGAGAAACTTCTTAAGGTAATGAACTGGCTGTGCAGCACACATAAAGGTAAAGGTAGCCCCCTGTGCAAGCACCAGTCGTTTCCAACTCTGGGGTGACGTTGCTTTCACAACATTTTCATGGCAGACTTTTTACGGGGTGGTTTGCCGTTGCCTTCCCTAGTCATCTGCGCTTCCCCCCAGCAAGCTGGGGACTCATTTGACTGACCTCGGGAGGAAGGAAGGCTGAGTCAACCTCGAGCTGGCTACCTGAACCCAGCTTCCGCCAGGATCGAACTCAGTTCGTGAGCAGAGCTTGGACTGCAGCACTGCAGCTAACCACTCTGTGCCACGGGACTCATATTATAATGATAGAACTGACGATTTTGAGGAACCTGAGAAGAAAATGCATGTCTAGCGCTTGGCAATGAGTGTGTGAGGGAGACTTGGTCCCCCCCAGAGATTCCAGCTTCCAGATCAGTCCCCACTCCCCTTTTCCCAGCCAGCCTCGTTTCGCTGGGGGCGGTGCTAGATCTTCAGAAGGATCGTAAAGGGCAGATTTGTTCCATAGACTTGGAAGAAATACAATATAAATACAATTGGTTTCAATTGCAACAAATAAGAAGTTTGCTTGAACAGGACATTGAGAACTATGGAATAAGACAAGAACAAACAGAACTGGAGGGAGTGCTGCTTGGGGAAAATGAAAAGCTGATTTCAAAGACATATAAACTATTATTGCAATGGTCTACGGAAGATGAAGTAGTTAAATCACAAATGATAAAATGGGCGATAAATATAAATAAAGAAATACAGATGCAGTCATGGGAACACTTATGGAAGAACTCTATGAAACAAACAGACACCCTGTGAGGTAGGTGGGGCTGAAAGAGCTCTCACAGCAGCTGCCCTTTCAAGGACAGCTCTGCGAGAGCTGTGGCTGACTCAAGGCCATTCCAGCAGGTACAAGTGGAGGAGTGGGGAATCAAACCCGGTTCTCCCAGATAAGAGTCCGGGCACTTCACCACTACACCAAACTAGCTCTCATAACTCCAAATGCTCCAATAACTTTTTGTAAAATGCAAAGGAGAAGCACTGCCTGATGGTGGAGAAAGCCGTCAAGCTGAGACCAGTTGATGGTGACCTGGCAGAGGGTTTTTCAAGGCAACAGCTGTTCAGAGGTGGTTCTTCGTTGCCTGCCTCTGCGTAGTGACCTTGGACGTCCTTGGGGGTCTCTCATCCCAATACTAACCAGGGCTGACTCTGCTCAGCTTCTGAGACATGATGAGATCAGGCTAGCCTGGGCCACCCAGCCCAGGACAGGACTCTTCCTTATCCCCCCCCCTCCTCCTCCTCCTCCTCTGTGGCCTTTGTGGATTCTGACTCGGTACTATTTTGCATGCTTAATCACTGCCCACCAGCTAGATGTAACTCTGCTCACTGTACCCCGTTTCGTTGCCTGATGAAGTGCGCATGCACTCGAACACGGACCTTCTGAAGGAAACTCTCTCGGTCTTAAAGGTGCCTCTGGACTCCTGCTTTGTGCTGTTGCTGCAGACCAACACGGCCGCCCACCTAGATCGAGCGACATAGAATTTGATCAGATAGAGATGCTACTTAGCATTAGGGCTTCTTTTGTGGCAAGAACTCCTTTGCATATTAGGCTCCACCCCCCTGATACAGCCAATCCTCCAAGAGCTTACGGGAGACCCCATAAGAACAGGATCAGTCTCCACAGGGAATAATGGCGTCCCCAACAGACATTTCCCTCCCTCTTCCCGCCCTGCTTTCTGATGACCCTGAAGCGGGGGGAGGGCTTCCAAACCGGGGGGGGGGGGGGATGACCTGCCTCCACCTGGGGATTAAAAAAATCAAAGGTACATAACCCACCGTGAAAACCAGCTTCTATTATTAAATTATACAAGGTCAACAAAAATAAACACAAATTCCACCATCTCTCTCTCTCTCGGCTTGACTTCGCGAACGAAGATTTAAGAAGGGTGCAGTAGTCCACGTCTGCTGCAGGCTCGCTGGTGGCTGACAAGACCAATGCGGGACAGGCAGATCCTGCCACAGCGGCTGCAGGGAGAAGTCTGATTTGGGGTTGGTGCTATAGCAGTGCGATTCTTCCTCAGTCTCCTTTTGTCCTCAAGACCAGCTATGCGTGCGTTCTCAAAGGAAGAGACAGCCTGGTGGATGGTGTGCCTCCATGCTTTACGATCTGAGGCTAGGTCAGACCACTGGTGATGGTTGTTGCGACAGGTGCCAAAGGATTTCTTCAAGGAGTCCTTGTACCTCTTCTTTGGTGCCCCTCTATTTCGATCGCCGGTGGAAAGTTCGCCATACAGAGCAATCTTGGGAAGGCGGTGGTTTTCCATCCTAGAAATATGCCCTGCCCAGCGCAGCTGCGTCTTCAACAGCAGTGCCTCGATGCTTGTAACGTCCGCCCTCTTGAGGACTTCAGTGTTGGTCACAAAGTCACTCCAGTGGATGTTGAGGATGGTGCGAAGGCAGCGCTGATGAAAGCGCTCAAGGAGTCGCAGATGATGACGGTATAAAACCCACGATTCGGAGCCGTAGATGAGGGTTGTCATCACAACCGCTTTGTAAACAAATTCATAAATTACAAAACAACCATAACTTTTAGTCCTTAATAGGAAAGGAAGCAATAGCACCAAGAGTCTTTCTTTTCATCCTATGGTAAAGCTTCCCATCTCATTCCATGAAATCCTGGTGTAATACTCCAGATGTTTAATGTCTGTCCAAAGATGCAGCCAATAATCCAAGTTTCCAACGACAAGGTCGTACCGAACCCTTGTTTCGCGGGAGCTTCTTCAAGCTGCAACAATCCTCTTAGCAATTTCTATTAAGTGTTAGGCCAAACAGCCAGCATATTTGAAGGAACACCATCTGGGGACTGGCAACCCTTTTTGACGCTCCTGAACATCTTAAAAGAAGAGATGGCTTTAAAAGCTACGTAGCTGCGGTTTAAACCTAAAATAGAATTAAAAATCCAATTCATACAATGCGGACATGTACAGAGGCAGGTTAACGATATTCCTCCCCTCCCAGGTTACCCACTTTTTATCTGTTGGGAAGTTCTGACCTCAAAATTATCAACCTACTTTACTCTCTAAGACAGGGGTGTCAAACATGCAGCCCGGGGGCTCAAATCAGGCCCCTGGAGGGCTCCTATCAGCCCCCAAGCAACTGCCTGTCATCTGCTTTCTTCTCATAAGAACATAAGAGAAGCCATGTTGGATCAGGCCAATGGCCCATCCAGTCCAACACTCTGTGTCACATAAGAACATAAGAGAAGCCATGTTGGATCAGGCCAATGCCCCTTCCAGTCCAACACTCTATGTCACATAAGAACATAAGAGAAGCCATGTTGGATCAGGCCAGTGGCCCATCCAGTCCAACATTCTATGTCACATAAGAACATAAGAGAAGCCATGTTGGATCAGGCCAATGGCCCATCCAGTCCAACACTCTATGTCACATAAGAGCATAAGAGAAGCCATGTTGGATCAGGCCAATGGCCCATCCAGTCCAACACTCTGTGTCACACAGTGGCCAAAAAATTTATACACACACACACACACACTGTGGCTAGTAGCCACTGATGGACCTCTGCTCCATATTTCTATCTAAACCCCTCTTGAAGCTGGCTATGCTTGTGGCCGCCACCACCTCCTGTGGCAGTGAATTCCACATGTTAATTACCCTTTGGGTGAAGAAGTTCTTCCTTTTATCCATTTTAACCTGTCTGCTCAGCAATTTCATCGAATGCCCACGAGTTCTTGTATTGTGAGAAAGGGAGAAAAGTACCTCTTTCTCTACTTTCTCCATCCCATGCATCACATGCATTATCTTGTAAACCTCTATCATGTCACCCCGCAGTCAATGTTTCTCCAAGCTAAAGAGTCCCAAGCGTTTCAACCTTTCTTCATAGGGAAAGTGTTCCAGCCCTTTAATCATTCTAGTCGCCCTTTTCTGGACTTTCTCCAATGCTATAATATCCTTTTTGAGGTGCGGTGACCAGAACTGCACAGAACTCTTTCTCTCTTGCTTCCTTCTGCCTCACAGCTTGCTTTGCAAGGCTTGCTCAATTGCACAGGAGCTACAGAGGAAAACCTCTCTTTTCTCCATTGGCTGAGGCTCCTCCCTTGTGGGGAAAAAAAAGGGAGAGAGGAGGCAGAGCTTGTTTTTCCAGGCTCTCTCCTTTATAAAGTTGATATCGTTGCTACCTAATCTTAAACACATACACACATGGCCCGGCCCAACCAGACATGGCCCGGCCCAACAAGATCTCGTTTATGTCAGATCCCGCCCTCATAATGGATGAGTTTGACACCCTTGCTCTAAGAGCTAAAAGGAGTCTTCTTCTTGGCAGAAATGAGCTTCTATTCATATGCATGGAGCTTTTCTTTACCGCTTAAAGAAACATGGTCCTCATGCCAAATACAAAGAGAATCGAACACAGACCCACGTACCTGACTCAGGGAAATGATCTATAACCAGCGGTGGAAGGAAGCCCATCCTAGGAAGCTGTGGTTGGGGGGAGGAGGGGGGGTGGAGCCTCCCTTCGCCCTCCTCCATCCGTGATGAAGCTCCTTCCCAGCTGGGAGCAGAAGAGGAGAGGAGCTCCTTCTCCAGAGAAGCCCAGCCCATCCTGCCCGTTAATGGGCAGCCCACAGAGCAAACACCCCCTTCCTGCCTCGGAAGATTTGGACTCACTCTGATATAGGGTTGCCAATTCTCAAGTGGGGGCAGGGGATCCCCTGGTTTGGAGCCCACCCCCCCCCCCTCAGGGTCATCAGGAAGTGGGGGAGGGGGGGATGTTTGCTGGGCACTCCATTATATTTTATGAAGATTGATTCCCATATAGGGTATAAATGAAGAATCGATCCATGGATATCTGGGGCTCGGGGGGCTGTGTTTTGCGGAAGAGGCACCAAATTTTCAGCATAGCATCTGTTGTCTTTGCTTAAAGCACCCCCCAAATTTCAAATATATTGGACCAGGGGGTCCAATTCTATGAGCCCCAAAAGAAGGTGCCTCATCCTTCATTATTTCCAAATGGAGGGAAGGCATTTAAAAGGTGTGCGGTCCCTTTAAATACGATGGCCAGAACTCCTTCTGGAGTTCAATTGTGTTTGTCACACCCTTGCTCCTGGCTCCACCTCCAAAGTTCCCAGGTATCTCTTGAAAAAATGCTGTTGGGTGAGGATGAAAAATTGATTTCAAGGTTTTATAAGTTACTATTGAAATGGTCTACAGAAGATGAAGTAGTGAAACCTCAAATGATAAAATGGGCAATAAATATGAACAAAGAAATACAAATGGAGACTTGGGAACACCTATGGAAGAACTCTATGAAAATATCGACGTGTTACAACATAAAAGAGAATTGTTTTAAAATGTGGTACAGATGGTATATGACACCTAAGAAACTAGCAAAAATGAATAATCAAATATCAGACAGGTGTTGGAAATGTAAAAAACATGAAGGTTCTTTCTACCATAAGTGGTGGACTTGTGATAAAGCGAAACGGTTTTGGCAAATGACTCAAAAAATTTTGGGTTATGACATCAAGAGAGCACCAGATACCTTTCTGGTGGGCTTACAAATGGAAAGTTTTCCGAAACAAGATAGGACATTGTTGTGGTACTTGCTTTCAGCTGCAAGGACACTATATGCGCAAATGTGGAAGCAAGATAAAATACCAGAGAAATGGGACTGGATCTTAAAAGTGTTACACTGGAGTGAAATGGGTAAACTTACTAGAAACTTAAAAGACTGTAATTCAGAAAAATTTAAGGATGATTGGAAGAAATTTCAAGAATATGTTGAAAAACAATGGAAAGTTAAGAGACACTTAGTTGTCTTTGATAATAGTATCTGAACTTTTAATGGGAAGATAAAGATTTTAATATGGTTTTCTGATCTGATATGCAATTGTAAAGGTGGTTAGATTATGAGAAAAATAGAAGGTTAATTTTAATAACTTTTACTACATAGTCTTGGTTTATTTTGTGTTAAGATAACTAGAAGTGTAAGTGAAGATTCTATAATTGTGAATTTTACCTTTCTTTCTTTTTTAAGTACTTTAAGCACCGGCGGAAGTCAGGAAACTGAGGGTTGAGGGGAGAAGGAAATTTGTAATGTATTGGTTTTAAAGTATGTATATGGCTAAATATATTTCAATATGTTGCAAAAAAAATAAAATTTGTTTTACATTTTAAAAAAACCAAAGTTCCCAGGTATTTTTTGAGCCAGACTTGGCAACCCCACTTTGGAGGGAGGGAAGGCGAAGGGATGGATTCTTCTGCAAAGCACAATGTGGGCAAGAAAGCATCGCCTGTCCCTTTCAAGAGGCTTCAGAATCAGAACGGGGCAACTGACCTGCCCCGGCATTTATTCAGGAAATGCTGCCTTTGCCTTTGGGTTGCCAATCCCCAGTTGTGGGCAGGGGACCTCCTGGTTTGGAGGCCCTCTCCCACTGCAGGGTTATCAGAAAGCAGGGGACACTGAAAGTTCACTGGGCACTCCATTATACCCTAGGGGGACTTTCCTCATGGGGTATAATGGAGAATCAGCCGATGGATATCTGGGGAGCCTGTTTTTTGAGGTAGAGGCAACAGATTTTCAGCACAGCATCTGGTCAGTCTCCTCAAAGAAAGAACCCCCCAAGTTTCACAAAGATTGGACCATGGGATCTAATTCTATGAGCCCCAAAAGGAGGTGCCATTATTTCCAGTGAAGGAAAGGCATCTAAAAGGAGCGTGGCCCCTTTAAACGGGATGGCCGGCACTCCCTTTGGAGTTGAATCATGCTGGTCACAGCCTTGCTCCTGGCTCCACCCCCAAAGTCTCCTGGCTCCACCCCCAAAGTCCCCAGGCGTTTCCTGAGCTGGGCCTGGCAACCCCACTGGAAGAACCCGCTGCAGGCGGCAGTTGGAGGGAAGGTTCTAAATTCAAAGGTGTTGATGCCGGTTGCCATGGTTCCCTGCCCGGGCCAACGGACCCTCAGAGCGCATCTGGAGCTCCAGGGAGACAGACACACTTTGTTCAACTCCCAGCTTCCTTGCTCCAGAGTTGCTTCCAGCGGGACGCCCTCCTCTGTGAAGGTGGGGCAGAGGCTGGGCGCCCATTCTGGCCTTTCCTTTCTTCGTTGGGCCCCAGTCTCTCCCCAGGGGGCAGAGGGACCCTGGTGCTTGTGGGGCTGGAGGTCTGGCCAGGGGGCCTCCTCCTCCGCCCTCCCCTCCTGCTGGGTGGGGGTGCTTCCTTCTATGACTGGCCTAGAGGACCAGACCCTCTCTGCCTCACCTCAGGCTTGCAAGCTGCAGGGATGGAGCTTGGCTTGCCAACCTCCAGGTGGAAGGGGCAGGAGATCTCCTGGAATTACAGCTGCTCTTCAAAAAAACCCAGGTTGCCCTACAGAAAATGGCTCTTTCGGAGGCTGATATTAATTCCCACAGAGGTCCTTCCCTTCTCCAAACCCCGCTCTCCCCAGACTCCACCCACAGTCTCCAGGAATTTGCCCACCTGGAGTTGGCACCCCTAGTGTCCTGTCCCTTTACCAGAAGTTTCGGGTGCAGAAAGGGGCAGCCAGAGCTTTTCCTGGAGCTCAAGAACTTCCCCCGTTTATTGCCCTTTGGTTCCCAATAATTTCTTCTCTGACCAAAAATGATCTTCCCCAAAACAAATTTCATCATGATCTTACTGACTTTTGACTTGCCTGATGTATAGAAGCACTGAGTAGCTATGCATTTCTGGGCATGCCTGCTCTTCACTGTGAAAAGCAATGTCAGATGGTTTGAAATATTGACAACGACCACACTCTATTTCCGATTTATCTTGTATAGACTTTTATGCTTCTGGAGAGACCTTGCTGTCCCCTTCATGGAAATAGTGCTGTCCCTCTGTTGTTTTGTCTTGCCTGTTGAGAAAATTTTAATAATAATAGTTATGTCTTCAGTTTTTTTAAAAAAAATTGTGGGGGGGGGGGGAGAACTCCCCCTGAGAAATGCTGCAGATCAGACTGATCACAAAGGGACATCTGTGGAGGGACCCGTCCCAAATCTGGCAACCTGAGACCCCTGTTGGGGGACTGATTTAGGGGATGTCTTTGCCCTCCTTCTGGAGAACTTGCTGCAGTTGGAGGGAAGGTTCTAAATTCAGAAGTGTTGATGCCGGTTGCCATGGTTCCCTGCCCAGGGCTCCCAGACCCTCAGAGCCCATCCAGAGACCCCGCTTGCTTCAGCTTCTGTCTTCCCTGCTCACGGGTGTTACTGGAGGGACACCCCACACCCTTAAGGCCTGGGTACCATTTCTGATGCTCTGGGCCCCAGTTTCTCTCCCCAGGGGTCAAAGTCCACGTCCTTGGAACACTCACATTTCTTGGGCTTGGGATCCGGCCGCAGGGCCTCCAACCTCCCCTCCTTCTGCTGCCCTTTGAGGGCCCATGATGGTAGTGGGGGGTGGGGGGGAGGTTTCTGTTCCTCAGAGAGCAGCTGTGCTTCCTTCCCCTTGCTCCAGAAGGACCCCAGAGCCCAGTGGGAGCCCCTGCCTCTCAGGAGCCTTGCAACCAGGGTTCCCTCTAAGCTGAGCTAGGGTGAACTGGCTCACAGATTTTTAGCCTCCAGCTCACACATTTTTGTCTTAGCTCAGGAAGGAGGACCCCCGAGCACAAGGATTTATGCAGTCGCTCACAACTTTAATGCCAGTAGATCACAACTTCTCACAAGACTCTGCAGCTTAGAGGAAACATTGCTTGCAGCCTAATTAAATGAGACATTGGTTCTGGTTCTGAGCCCTTGAACCCAGACCCTCTAGATGCCCCTATGGTATCAATGGGATCCCTCCTCAGAGCTCTGTCAAAGGGACGGGACATTTGCATGAACCGAGGGGTATGTGTATGTATGGGGGAGGGGGAGTGCAGAAGAAGGAACCAAGGGCTTCAGACCTGACCAAGAGTCCGCTGGAACTTCCATCGGACGGTTAAAATGGACCTTCAGGCTTTGATCCGTAGCTCTCTGAAGTGCCCTTCCACTGGCTAATGTGAGGCGGGTGCTCCAGGATCAGACCCGCATTCTGCCAGGATGGTGGCTGAGGGTCTTTGGGCCGGTCATTCTCTCTCTCCCCCAGCCAATCGGACGGGGCTGTCTTGAGGAGCCCAGAGGGAGAATGACGTCTGTCTGTCCCCTGAGCTCTTTGGAGGATGGGTGAGACGGGAAGGTGCTCTGCGGGCAGAGGGACTGAGGGCTGGCTGGGTGACCCTGCCTCCTCTCCTGGCAACAGCCCCCTGAACCCTCCTTCCCTGCCTCTTCCAGATATACCTGAGGAAGACGAGATGCCCAGTCCTGTCCCCTTCTTTGCCTGGGGAGAGAAAGTAGAAGAGGTGCCTGTTCCACCGGCGCCTTGCCCCTCTCTAGAAGGTGAGTCCCCCTCCTGTCTTGAACCTCGGCAAAGCTCCTGCAGCCCAGACTGTCACCAGCAGGCAGAAAACACCCTCTGCCCCAAGGCTTGTGTGAATGGGGGAGGCTGTCCTGGCTGGGGAGCACCACATTCCTCCAAGAGCGCTCTCTTGCCCGAACGGCCAGCCTGTGACAGGGACGGAGAAGGGGGTGCTCTGCAATGGGAGAGGATCTGCAGACCTCTTTCAGCCCTCTCTGGTGGAATGAAGCCTTGAGAGTTAAAGTGGTGGATGGCCAGTATAAGTCAAATAGGGGAGTGGGGGGAGAAAGAGACTCCGGTGAGTAAGAAGTGGGTCTTTCCAAAGCCTTTTGGAGTTTCCAGCAGAGACAGGGCCAGTTTGTTCTTTTTCCCTTCTTCCCTTGCCGCTAAGACTCATAACTGTTTTGTGTCTGTATTAGATGCCGTGACAAGAGTAGAAGACCTGACTCTTGAGAGTGAGGCGCTGAGCTTTGTCCGCTCCTTTGTTGTCAACGTCAAGGAGGTATTCACATTCTTGGCCTCCTTCTATGCACTTTGGAGACGTTTAGACTGGAGGTTCCACATAGTCCTCTCCTCGAGGAGGGCTGGCTGAAGAAGGAGCCAGGAATCGGGGAGAGACAGAAGGGGGCAGACCCCTCAGAAACGTGTCTCAGAACCCAATGGCCAGCGAGAGTTTTCTGGCGGACCTCCAGGGGTTCCCCTTCACTCACACCACTGCGCCCCCTCAGGGTTAGGTCGTCTTCAGCCCCTGCTTCAGAGCTTCCCAGAAGCAGATTCTGGATGCAACAGCCAGGCCCCTTAGGCAGACCAGCCCCATATGGGCCTTGGGGATCCCCCAGAATTACAGCTCCTCTCCAGACTATCTCAACCCGGAGAAAAGGGATGCTTTGGAGGGTGGACGCTAGGGCCTGGTACCCCACTGTGGGCCCTGTCCTCCTCAGGCTCCACCCCCAAATCTCTAGAGGTTTCTCAACATCCCCCCTCCCCCACCAGTGGGCCAGGGTGGGCCTGGCAGCCCTATGGCAATTCTGAAGGTTGTCAGGTCAGTACCCTGGTCAGACTCTAGAAGGGGCCATTTCATTCTTCCCTCGGTTTGCCTTTAGGACACTGCTCACAAGATACAGTTTCTGGAGCAGGTGGACATCCTCTGCGAGGCCGCAGACATCGACGGCTTCTGTTTTGTGCCCTCGGACCTTCTCATCCGGGTAGTCGAGGTGAGTCCTGGAGCCCCCTGAGCAGGGCCAGCTGCAGAAGACTTGCTGGAGGGGAGATGTCGGGTGACCCTCAGGCATTAGCCAAGGGAAAGATGCCGGATGAAAAGGAGGGCCTTGTGGTGCCTCAGCAGGCAAGCGTAGGCCAAGTGAGGAAGGCTCAAGCTCTGCAGCTTAACGGAAAGTAATCCAAGGCGTTGAGCTGGAATCCTGATAAAAATACAAGGTAGTAAATCTCAAGGAAAGAGCAAAAGAAAGGAAAGGTGTGGTGTACGGAGGAACTGAAGACTGTGCAGACAAAGTCACTGAAAAGCAAACAGTCCTCCGGTAGCAAAGGGAGAGATGACTTGGCTCCCTGGGGACGCCACTGCTTACAAGGCACCATGCAGCACATCCCGATGTTGACGGCCCATTCCTTCTTCAGCTAAACAATCCCCTTGAGAGCAGGAGAGTCCTCCCTTCCTCGTTCCGGAGGGAGTGACAGGTCTCCCAAGGCGAGGTGCTCCAAAGTCCTTGTTGACCCATCAGTCTGTGCTGTCACCTGACACCTTCTCAGATCAGGGGCTGAATCCAGCCAGCCTTTTCATGGAGTCTTCCCTAGTCCTGCTCCTGACAGTAGACTCCCTCTCTCCTGCATTTTGCAATGCTGGTCCTATGAGCAGGGCCGGCTCGCCCACTAGGCAAACTAGGCACTTGCCTAGGGTGCCAGGAGATGCGGGGCACTGAATTGGGCTCCCACCCCCTCCCGGTGCCTATGGCAAATCCCTAGTTTGCCTGCCTCCCCCCTGCTGCCGCCCCTCCCTTCCTTTGTGCTGCCCCCGCGCGATCAGAGCGTCGAAGCCAGCCCGCTGCCCCCCTGCCCGCCCTTTGCCGTGCCCCCTCCTCCTCAGAGTGCGCCACACCTGGGCCTTACAGCCTTCGATGCAGCTGGTGCAGCATTTACTCCTTGGAAGAGCCCGCGGGAGGAGACTTTGCTCCCCCTCACTTCTGGTTCCAGTGGGAGTGGGGGCGGTGGGCAGGCAGCCTGCCTGGGGCACCACACACCCTTGGGCCGGCGCTGCCTGAGTCCCAGCAGAACCATTGGGTGGGGTCCTCTCTTCCTCACCAGTGGAGAATTCTGAGGTTTTAAGGGACAGACTTCAGTATGGGGCAAACGGGGGAGCTGCCCAGGGACCCAGGCTGGGTCAGGGAACAGACTGGGACCCTCGGCCACATGCAGAGAGCTGCCCTGGTTGCATCCTGGCTCCCTGTGGCTATCCCAGGTCAGGAGAGGCACTCTTGGTGTTTGCCCTGACAGGCCTTGTTGGCTCCTTCTTCTCAGGTCCTGATGCCGTGGATGGGGTCCAGCAACGCCACCGGGCGGAAAAGAACGGCTGAAGTCCTCGCCAGGATCTGCAGTGCCGCAAGAGTCATCTACCAAGTGAGTGGTGGACTCGACACCCCTGCTGGTTTGCCTTCCCCCAGGCACTCCAGTCCCCCCTCGATGCGAGGTGAGGGCTCCTGGCAACATGTGGGGCCAGATCCCTGCCCCAAACACCCTTTGGGTCTTCACAGCTGGAATTCAGAGCAGGGAGGTGAGGCTGGAGACCCTTGATACAGATGCGGGGGGGCTGATGCCAGACGATTCTTAGCCCTTAAAAGGGGGAGCAAGTCCGGTATTGGTGCCTGCCTTTTCTTCCTGCTGCGGCTGCCGACAGATCTTGCGGGGAGGGGCTTTCTGTGAAGGAAGCCTCATTCCTCCCCCCTGCTGCAGCCCCAGCCGCTTTTGCAGAAGGCAGGAGATTCCAGTGACTCTCCAAAAATGGCCTCCAGGGAGGAGCTATGCTGATGAAGGGGCGGGGCTAGGCAGATAGGGCCGAATGTCATTCCGGTCACCCATGACCAGGGCAGGATCCTCAGCCCCCTTTCCCTGCTCCACTGTGTGCTCCTCCACTTTCTCCTCTCTCGATCCATCGTTCTCCCTGAGGAATGTCAAGTGGGCTGCTTTCACATCAAGGATGATCCATGGTCCAGCCCCTCATTCCCCTGTGCTCCTTTCCCCGTTTCCTCATGACATCGGCTGCTTTCACACACTTAGAGAATCCCCTCTCCTATCATAGCCCCTTCCTTCCACCCCAAACACCCCTGTTTCCCCGAGAGGACACTGTTGGCAGGAGCTGTCCCCCCCAACCGTGTCTGAAAGGGAAGCAGCGCAGTTGAGGGTTTGCTAGTCATTCCCTCTGTTTCTTGCTGGTGACCCCAAGGGATTGTGGGTCGGTGTGTGTCCCTCCCTGTGCAGGATGCAGCCCTCCCTCCACTCGCAGCCTGCAGTGCCTGCAGTAATCCAGGCCATTTTGCTCAGGGTGGTGTCGTGGACGAGGGAGCTGCACACAGAAGCACAACGGATGCGTCAGCCCCTCTTTGGACCACCCACCCTGCCCCCTCTTCTGTCCCGGCATTCCTGTGTCCCTCCTTCCACTCCTGTTCTGCTTTCCTTCCTTTTAGGCCACGGCAGAATTCCCAGTGATGGGCCAGCTAGTGGGATGCCTGACACTCTGTCTCTATGACTGCAGTGCGATGGTGGAGTATTGGGCAGCAGAAGGCCTGGGACACCTCTACGCCTTCGCTGCCCGATGTCGCGGTAAGAGGAAGGAGAAGGGCCCGCGAGTGGGGCCCGGGGCATCAGCGTTCCTGAGGCCCTGGCAGTGGCACTCCTAGCTGCACCCACGGGGGTCGATCCCTGTGACGGCAGGTGGTGGAAGGGCTTGGGGGGCAGAGTCACGGGGGGCACTTGGGGAGCAGGCAGGAAAGTAGACCTTGTGGTGGGCATGGGGGGGGATCCTGGGAAGTTTCTGACCGGGGCCCCCCAAAGCTTGGAACTGGCTTTACTCGTAGACATAGAGACAAAGTTTGCCAGGATGCATTTCTCGTGCGGCTTCTCTCTGTGCGTCTATGGAGAGAAGGGAGTTGTGGGAGCTTGGCTTGCTCCTGAGTGCTCTTCTGTGGCAGGATGGGGGCTTCCGAGAAGCCCCCCTGCCCTCCCCTGAGCTCCCAGAAGCAGAACCCTTGGCGGCTGCAAGCCTTGCTCAGAGCTGGCTGTGCCCCTTCCAGGAAAGAACAAGGCGGAGCGAGAGACTCTGGCTCGGTTGCTGCGGAGAGAGGGGGAAGGTGAGGAAGACGAGAGCGAGGACCCCTTGAGGAAGCCTGGCGCCATCGCCCTGGTAATTATCCCCCCTCCCCCCAAAAAGTGCTGTGGAGACCAGGAAGCACCTCATGTCATCCGTGGAGATGTTGCTTTGCCCATCAGATTCCCTGCCTGGCGAGATCTCAGGCCCCAGGGTGGGGACACGCCTCCCCCGCTCCTTGGGCGGCAGCCGGAATCCCTGCAGCCAATGGGAGCTGGCAGCGGATCTCATGCCCCCTGGCTCCCACCGTCTCCTCCTTGGAAGGGGGTGGAAGCATCTCTAAGGCAGGGGAGGCCGAGGCGCTAGAGACACCTGTGGCCTCAACCGAAGGCTTGGCAGAAGGGCTCTGTTTGGGGAGGGTGTTCCACCAGGCCAGGGCCAGACCAGAAAGAGCCGCATCCCCAATCGAGGCTGAGCGGACGTCTCTTGGGCCAGGGACTACCAGTAGGTGCTGGTCTGCTGAGCACAAGGCTCTCCAGAGCATATATGGGGGAGAGACGGTGCTGGAGGTACGCTGGTCCCACCTCCCCTCCTGGAAGGAGGTAGCCTCGGAGAGCCATGTCTGTGCAGCAGAGCAGTTCTCTGGCTGTCCTTGAGCAAGTCCCTCCCTTGGAAAGTCTCCTTCTTCATAGGGATCAGATGGGGTTCTGGGCAAAGGCCCTGCCTTGAGGAGGGGCAGGATACAGATGTGACAGGAGGCACTCATATTCATTGGGATTCCCCTGTAGCAGTCCAGAAGAAGCCCAGATCTCCTGGCTCCTGGAGCCCAAGAGCTAGCCTAGGAAAGGGGGAGAGGAGATGGGAGCCTCCACCCAAGCCAGGCCCTGATGCCACTAGCTGGAAGGTCCTCCTTTGGGGAGCCTTCTGCACACCTCAGCCGAGCTTCCTGCTCCCTCCATCCTTCCTCTCCCTTACCATTGCAGCTCTTCAAGAAGGTCCTCAGCCCGGAGGAGATCTCGGGCGTCTATCTCACCACCCTCGGTGGTCTCGTCAGGACGAACACCCTCAGCACCCACGCCGCTGTCTGCGTGGAAAAAGCCCTGAGAGCGTTCCCCTCCGTGTCCTTGAGGAAGGTGAGCAGCTTGGAGCACTTGCTGAGAGAGAGGCTTTCCCCCCTTCTGGGGACCGTGGGCGGCTCGCCTCCTGGTTCCTTCCCTGCGAGCTTCTTCATCTCACCTGGCATTCTGGAGGCGTCGGCCAAGCTGCCCTCAAGGGCACCTGACCCACACGACCTTTGGAATTGCCCCACAGTGGCCCAAGACGAGGATGCAGAGGAGATGCCCTTCCCCCCAGGAGAGCTGTCTCCCAGGGGTCCTTGTGCCCAGGAGGCTGATCAAGGGTCCCCCCAGTGAGGCTTCTTTCTGGAGGCTTTCCGTTTTAACAAAACGACCTCTGTGGCATTTGCGAGAACTCCCTAAGGGAACAGACGAGTAAATCCACCTTGAAAAGCTGCTTAAAGTAATGCGTAGTAACCCCGCCCTTCTCCATGGCCAACCCCCAATCGAAGCTCTCAGAGGAAAGACGTCGTCTCCCACCAGAAGCCCTTCAAGCCGAGGCCTGGGGAAAAAGGAATGCTTTTCTTCAGACCCTTAAAATGAAGACTGAAAACCCGTGTGTGGAGGAATGGAGCCAACCAGGTTCTGCTGTGGAAATGGCCCAGTAACGGGTGATCCCTCCACTGCATGCCTGACCCTGGGGGGTGGGGGGGTGCCCTAAGGAGGACCTCTGCCCAAGGCCTCACTGGGAGGAAGGAAGCAGTCCTGAAGGACTCTCCTCCCAGGCCCTCCAGAGCTCAGCAGCACTTGGAATTGTGCTCTGAAGCAAGTGACCATCCAGGGAAGACCATCCTGGAGAAGAAGGGCGCACAGTGAGCTCTTCTGATCCTGCAGCTGTCTCTGGGCTTTCCCTCCAGGTGTGTGAGATCGTGGGTTTCCTGCATGCCAATCTGGACTCCTTTCACCGCCGGTTCACCCATGATGACATCGGCGGTATCCTCCACCTGCTCCAAGACCATCGAGGGAGCGAGGTGGTCTACGCTCTGCTGGGCTGCTCCCCCCAGTGTGACAGGTACAACCCAGCAATCCTCCAGCGCCTCGGAAAGCCCCATATCTTCTCCAGAGGGTCCTCCTGCCACGTCCTCTTCGCTTCCCAAGGAGCACGGCAGTGTTTCGATCGCCACGTGGCCCCTGTGGGCTTCGTTTCTGAGCGGAGGCCTCCCCGTGGCTGTTTGTGTGGTTCTGGCCACGTTGCTGGGATTCCCTTCTGTCTTGGGAGGAGCTTCCGCAGGGTGGTCGAACCTGATCTATAGAAGGGGAAGGTCCTGGTCTGGGGGCTTCACCCAAGGAGATGTTCTCCACACCTTCCCCATCAGGGAAGCAAAAACTGTCCTGGCCCTGTGGTGAGCAGCTCAAAGTTTGCCAGAGGGCCCTGATCCGGGCGGGCAGGGGACTAGGCCAGACCAGCCTCATGCAACACCCAGATACGGGAAGGGAGAGCAGCAGCCCACGTGTCCCAAGCCTTCTTGCCTGGCTCCTTGGGTCAAGTTTGCTCCCACTGCATGAGCAGTCCTGTGGCTCCGTCCTGCCCATGGAGAGCCGCTTCTCCGGCCTCGCTCCCCGGATGTCCCCTCTGGGGAAACCGAGCCGAAGGGAGAGCAGCAGCCCACGTGTCCCAAGCCTTCTTGTCTGGCTCCTTGAGTCAAGTTTGCTCCCACTGCACGAGCAGGTCTGTGGCTCCGTCCTGCCCATGGAGAGCCGCTTCTCCAGCCTCACTCCCCGGATGTCCCCCTCTGGGGATACCAAGCCGAAGGGAGAGCAGCAGCCCACGTGTCCCAAGCCTTCTTGCCTGGCTCCTTGGGTCCAGTTTGCTCCCACTGCATGAGCAGGTAAGTGGCTCCGTCCTGCCCATGGAGAGCCCCTTCTCTGGCCTCGCTCCCCGGATGTCCCCCTCTGGGGAAACCGAGCCGAAAGGGGCTCGTAGGGATTGGTGGGGGCTTCTGCCTGGTACGGGCAGCCTCCGCACCCCCTTCCCACTCTATTGGGGGTGCTGCAGAATCAATAGGGGGTGACACCGTCAGCACCCCGCCACTGGCCTGGTGAGCTACGGCCCCTCCCCTGTCCACCTCAGAAGTTGCTTGCCTGTGTCCCTGAGCTCCATATCGGAAGCCCCTTCCCTGGCCAAGAGGACACTGGCCCATTTTGCCAACTGAACTGGCAGCACTTTGGTCTCTCGCACCAGAGATGCCCGGGAATAAGACGGGCACCAGCACGTGCCTCGGGTGTTCTGTTCATGAGCTGTGGCACTAGCCAGCCTGCTTGCTGACCCCCTGGCAATACCTGGTCTGGATGTCTGCAAACGAGGCTCCGATCCTTGCTTTTGGAAAGGGGACCTGGGCAGCAGCACCCTTGAAGGAGGGAGGGAGGGAGGGCCGTTGTACCCTGCCGTGTGTCCGCCCTGCTTGCGAGCCGGGGCTCATCTCCTCCTTGTCTCCATTCACAGCTCAGCGGCCACCTTGTGGGGGAAGCTGGTGGACCGGTCCTGCCACGTGGAGGGAGTCCTGTGTCATCTGATGGTCTGTTTGCAGGGACGGCCGCTCAAGCCACTCCTCTCAGCGGAGCAGATTTCCATCCTGCGCTTGGCGGTCAGTGTGTCCCCCCCCCCCCCGGAGATTCCAGCTTCGAGAAGAGGGTCCCACCCCCTTTCCCCAGCAGTTCCCTTTTGCTCGGGGCACGGAGGGGTCCTCTGCCAGCTCTAGAGCTCCAGAAGGGTCATGAAGGGCAGATTTGTTCCATAGTCTTGGAAGTCCAATGCGAGAGCGGGACAGCAGAACTGCAGCATCCGCATAGAAGAAGAGTGGGATCTGGAGGCTGGCTTGATGGGGAGGGTGGCAGTTTTGGACCAGGGAACCGGATAAATCCTTTCAGCATAAATTCAACCAGAAGGCTGCAGAGAACCCCCCCTGCCGGATTCCCGTCTCAATGGAAAAGGTTTCAGCAGACCTCCTTCCACACTGCAAGCGACTTGAGCACCCTGGCTGATACGAAGGTCGTCTGCCCCCATAGTAGACCCCTGTCCCTTGTGGATCCAGCAGACTCCTCACTCTGCTCTCTCCCTCCCCCTTTCCTCCTCCTCCTGCTGCCTTCCGAGCCTCTGAGGAGCATTCGCTCTGGGGTGGGAGAGATTCCCAGCCTCCCCCCCCCCCCGCCCAGCGGACCAGAGGACCCCGACTGACAGCCCTCTTCTTTCCAGGCCGCCCACGTCTTCCCAACACTCCTCGAGCAGCCCCACTTGGGAGGCGTGCGCCTCCTTCTGAAAGAACAGTGGGGGGCTGCTTGCCTGAGCTGGCTCTTCTGGATGTCTCACCTCCATCGAGAGGTCCAGGAGGCCACTCCGAGCCACACGCTGGAGAGTGCCCCGGCTGAAGCCGAGAGGCTGGCCAGGTGAGTCCTTCTAGGGCTGTCTTGCGGCAAAGCCTCGCAAACGGGGGGAGGGCTGGGAACTGGGGGCCACATCGCTGTGTCTACATCTCCGTGTCGCTTCTGGGGGAAGCCTCTTTCCAGGGATTCCTAAAGTCCCCCTCTGGGTCCTTCCCCCCCCCCCCCGAAGTGATGTAGCAACAGAACCAACGTTCCTCCCCATCCCTGCTGCGAGATGGGAGAGGCCTGGGATTACAAAGAGAGGTTTGGTTCTGCTCCCAGGTCATCTGCGGGGACCCTCCAGCGGCTTCTGGAGCAGTTCAGACCTGAGGTCCTTCCCCAGGACAGCACCATCTGGGAGCTCTTGGGCCACGCAGACAGATTCCACCGTGGCGTGTCTCTCCTCTTCCGGTAAGGAAGGAGTGCTGGGGCTGAGTCCCTCCGGCAGGCCTGCAGGGGAGAGAGGGAGTGAGGCGGGGCAGTTGGACATGCTGGCCGTTTGCTTGGAAGCCATAAGTGGGGGTGGGGAAGGTGTTTCTCCTGGAGACCCTCATAGGGTTGCCAGCCTCCGGGTTCTCCAGGAATCAGAACTGTTCTCCAGACTACACTGGTCCCCTGGGGAGAAAACACAGGTTTGGAAGGCAGCCTCAAGGGCGTGGGATCCCTGCCGAGCTCCATCCCCAACCCCCACCTCCAGACCTCCAGGGACTCCTGAGGACAGACGGGCAACTGTATCTGGAGACCTGCTGCCCTTCAGAGCAGACAGGGCCTGGCTTGGTCCCAGGCAGGATCTTGTGACTTGAGGGCGGGGGCGGGGGGAGAAGGAAGGGGCCCCGTGCAGCCCGGCAGCCCTCTCCCTCCAGACCTCCTTCAGTGCCTCGGCTGCCCCTCGGCCACAAGGCAGTCAGTGTCCTTTTCCTCCTGGCAGAGCCATGACTGACATCCTCTCCGAGGAGGAGCAACGGCAAATGGCGGGCTGTGTCATGGCCATTCTCAACGGCCATGACCAGCAGCTGAAGACCACCGCCATGACCATCTTTGCCGAGGTGAGCTTTCTGGGCCGAGGGGCTGGGGGGGAGCTCAGGGGTCCCCAGATGCAGCTCTCAGGCGAGGCCGGACCCTTGGGGCAGATTCCCTTTCCCTCTCCTCGAAGACAGCCGCAGGGCAGAGCTCTCTCTCCCCTTTCACCCCTCTGGCTCTCCTGGAAGCTTCAGCCTTCAGCACTGACCGCTCCGAAGGGGGGCAGAGGAGGAGCTCCAGTCCTTCCACCCTGGCTTCCCCTGAGACTGGTCTCCCCGCAGCTCTGCTGAGCAGGGCAACGAGGAAGTGCCGCCTCCCCTGCCAGCATCCCATGGCAGAAAGGGGAGAAGCTCAAGATTCGAGGAGACCTCCCCAGAGGAACCATCCCATTTCTATTCTCCAGCCAAGTCCTTCCCTGCTCAGTCCCCAGGCCGGGCCTTGCTCGGTTGGGTGGGCTTTGGAGAAGGATCTGGGGGAGGGCCTTTCCCAAGCCCAAGAGAGAGGAGATCTTGGGAGGGAGAGAAGCCTGTTGTTCTTCTGTGTTGTGTGAAAGGAGCAGCCCCTGCAAAGGAGGGAGCCTATGAGGGTCCCCGGCTGCCGCCAGGCCATCGATGCGTCTTTCCTGGTCTTGCTTGATGGGAGAAGCTGGGACTGAGCCCCCGCCGGGTCGGTCTCTTCCCAGGAGTCCCTGAGCTCTGGTTCCTCCCGGAAGTCTCCAGCAGCCTCCAACGCCTCCTGCTGGTCGTGAGGAAATTGGTGCCAAAGCCAGATGCATCTGTGGAGGGGGGGTCACCTCCTGCTTGGAGGGCGGGGGGGGGCCAGGCTGCACTTTATGACAGGGGCCACTCAGGGGATCTTTGTGTGAGTGTGAGGGCGACTGGTGTGAGGACTCCTTTTCTCACGTTCTCTGGGGCACTAAATGGCAGATCTCTCCTCTGGCTCCTTTTAGCTCCTCCGCCGCCCCTCTGTGACCATCGTAACAGAGGACGCCTGCCGCCATCTCAAGGCCCAGCTTTCAACCGCTGCCCTGCATTCGCTGGCCCTGGATGGCGTCCTCAACGTGGCAGAGGACCCACTGCAGGTGAGAGAGACCCTCCCTGCCGCTCACACCCACCCACGCTTTGGGGCACCTTTCATTCCCCACCCCTCCCTGGCCTGACCAAGAGCTCAGGTCTTGCATTGGGGAGCCCCCCAAGCAGAGCGCTGGGGGCAGAAGTGGGCTTTCCTCTTGCTCTTCCCTCCACCGTTCCCACTGGTGCCCACGTGCAATGACTCCTGGGGCATCTGGCATCTCAGGCACAGCTGGGAAGCGGCTGAAAACAGGCTTCCTCCTCCTCCTCCTCGTTGTGCCGGATGTTGTATCTCCGTCTCTTCTGGCCCATGATCCAGCAGGAGCTTCTCCCGCAAAGCCCCTCTGGAAAGCGAAGAGGCTCAACTAGAGCTTGGCCGTGCTGTCGTGCCCCTGTCGCCCACCTTTGCCAGGAGGCTGGTGGAGAACCAGTTTGGTGCAGTGGTTAGTCGCCCGGACTCTGATCTGGGAGAACTGGACTGGAGTCCCCACTCCTCCACACGCCCCTGCTGGCGTGACCGTGAGTCAGTCACAATTCTTGGGGAGCTGTTGCGTCAAGAGCAGTTCGCTCAAGAGCTCTTCCCGCTCCACCAACTTCATAGGGTGTCCGTTGTGGGGAGGGGAGGGGAAGGAGATGGGCAGCTGCTCTGGCACTCCAAGTGGAAGGTGGGGTATAAATGCCATCTGCTGCTGCTCCTCCTCCTCTTCCTCTTCCTGGTTGGGCTTGTTAGCTTCGTCTGAGGTTGCCCCTCTGGCCATACAGCCCAGCAGGGCAGCTTCAGGGAGCCGACCGTGTCCTGTCTCCTTCAGGTGCGGAAGCTGCTGCCTCTGCTGGCAGAGGCAGTGAGCAGCTTGCAAAAATCAGACCACCGGAAGGCCCAGAAGCTGCTCAGCCAGCTACACCGCTCAGTGGACATCTGCGGACCAGCTCTGGCAGCGGATGTGGCTGGCTGCATGCTCCCCCTATTCGACGCTGTAAGTCCGGCTGGGCTGGGGTTGGCCAGAGAGGTGAAGTTGGAGGGGCAGGGCGGGTGCTGGGGCTGCACAGCTGAAAGGGAGAGAGAGGGGATGCCGAATCGGGCACGTGAAACGGCTTGCCTCCCGGTGTTGCCATCAACAGTGCAGGTCAGAGAGGACTGGAAGCGGGTTCAGGCCCTGGGTCTGCCTGCCCTTCCCTGGGGCTTCGGGATGAGCCCTGTCAACAAGGCAGCCTCACTGATGCCCCAGACAGGAGGAGAGCAGAGGGATGGGTGCTCCAAGCTGGAATGGGGCAAAGAGGGACTGGAGGAAGAGGGGGTGTGAGCTGGTGGCCGGAATGCTGGGCTGGGCTGGAGAGAGCCGGGTTCCACTCCGAGAGGCTCGGCGGGCTTACTCGGGAGTCAGGCCCACTGAGCAGGGGGTCTCTCTTCCTCCCTCCTGCACAAGGCATCCTCGATGGCCTTGGGCGAGTTGCTCTCTCTCTCCATTTGCCATCCTTGCAGGGCTCGGGGGAGCATTAAAAAATAAGAGTCCCCCTGAGGCTCCTTGGTAAACAGGGAGTGGGCTCCATTTGGAAAGTAGTGCATCTTCATTGGGGGAAAAATTGCAAATGCCCTGGAATGTCTTCTGGCAAAATCCCTGCAGGGATTGGAGAGGTAGACAGAGCTGACCTCCAAGCTGGGAGGAAATTCACACTGTCTGCAACCTGCTTTCCCTCCACTGGAAGAAGAAATCAGAAGTGTTCCTTCCCAGAGCTGGTGAGGAAAAGGTCCCTTTGGATTTCATGTCCCCCCACAGAAATCCGCCCAGGCCCGGTCCTTCGCCATCACCATCTTCGGGGCCATGATGGAGAGGGGAGCAAGGAGGGCCCTGAAGGACCTCGCCCTCCGCAGCCTGGCGCCTCTTCTGCTGCACCTGCAGGATGGCAGCCCCAACGTTATCCAGGTGGGCACCTGGGCAGCGAGCCCCCGTGGGGAAGCAGCGTGGCTGTCCCTAGGAGAGACAGGAGTCTGAGGCCACGGCTCTCCTCCTTGCCCCTCCCACTGTCCAGGGGAGAAAGTGCCACGTTTGACCCTTGCCCTGCCCTCCTTCCCTCCTCCTGCAGGCTTGTTGGGGCACTCTGCCTAGAGTCGCCGTCCTCCTGGGGACCAAGAAGCTGGAGGGGCTGTTCCTGACGAGGGACGACTGGTCCCTCTGCCTTGTCATCGTAAGTCTTCCTGCTCTGCCTTGCCTGAGGCTTCTCCTTCTCGTTGAGAGCACCAGGAGCTTTGTGCGGAATGCATGCGGTAGCCTGATTGAGAAACTGTTGCTCTGGGATTGGGGACTTGCTCCTTTGGCCCCATCCATGGAGGCCAGCAGCATCTGGGGGTGTTTCCAAAGCGCACATCAGATGTTTGATAAGAGGTGGTAAGAGGAGGAAAGAAGATCCCTGGAAAGAATGTCATGTCTCTAGTCCCCCTTGGTCTTGGGATCTCATTCAAAGGGATAGAGTCCCTGTTTTCAGTGCCTCCAAAAAGAGGTCCAGAAGATGGTCAGGGGAAGGGGGAGGTGAGGAGAGGAGAGGAGAGGCAAGAGGAGGAGAGGGGAGGGAAGAAGAGGTAGAGGAGATAGAAAGAAGAGGAGGGGAGGCAGGAGATGAGAGGGAGGGGAGAGGGGAGGAGAGAGAAGGACAGGGAGAGGGAGAGGAGAGGAGCATCTCCTATCACAGAGATTAACTGCCTGGTTCCTCCTGGCTTCTCTCCCAGGCAAAACGGTTCAGGAAAGTCCCCCAGTGCAACTTCCTGGAGCAGATCCTGTGTCATCTGAGGAGCCCCCAAGTCAACATCAGGGTGGCGGCAATCAGGATCCTTGGTAATTCGACATGTTCCTTTTCCATCCAGGTCTTCCTAAAAGGAAGGTCTTTCTCTGAAAGCGGCAAGAGAGATCCAAAGGGCCGGTTCTTGATCAGTAAGCAGAGACGCCCTGGTCTTAGGGGCTTGCATCTTCTGAAGGCCCTTCCCCATAATTCCTGTGAAGTGGGTGCTGGCTACAGATGGTGAAATTCATGCACTCTGTATGTGGCCAAGGAGCCACTCCCCCCCTCCCCCGGCCTCACTGTCCTCACTGCCATGGCTGGCCTCGCATGGGCAAAGGCAGAGTGTGGAGAGGGCATGCACTGCGGCGCCGTCACTGACTTCCACATGCAGAAGTCGGAGCGACGCAGCGGCTCACGCGTCTCCCTGCCTTTGCCCACACAGGGCCGGTGGAAGGCAGCAGGCGGCAGGGTGGGGCCGGCACTGCAGAAGAAGCTGGGCGGCATGCGGCCTCTTCTGGACTCCCAGGGGCCTCTCCTCCAGGGCAATATGAATTGTACTGGAGGCAGGGCCTAATCCGCTATCTCCCCTGACCCACACCCTAGGCAGCAACCTAGGCCTGCGTAGTTGACAGGCCGGCCCAGACCACATGATGCGGGTCTTTCCCTGCTCTTGCTTAGGAGTTCAGTCCTGACACCTTGGACTGGTCAGAGGGCAGATGAGTGTTCCTGGGAGGAGGGACATTTCCCAGGCTCATCCATAAACTTTCTGCCTGGGTTCAGGAGGGTCCAATTTTCACTCCAGCTCAGTTTTCAAAAATGGAACCAGTTGAATAACAGAGTTGAAGAAGTCTTCCCCCTGTTTCTGACCCTTTGATCAGGAGCAGCAGAGGCAGCCCCCTCCCTCCTCAGGAGAACTGGGTCCCTTCTCCTCCCTTTGGCCTGAGGGGAGGTTCTTGTGGCGAGCCTCCAATTGGGGAATGAGGCCTTCCCTTCTCCCTCTCGGGGCCAAGAGCCACCCAGCTGGCTTTGCTCCTCATCCAGAGAAGCAAGAGGAGACTTCTGTCGAGGGGACACAGAAGCCACAAGCACAACGAAGCCCCCTCTCCCACCCAGCTCTTGAGGAAGGAGCCCTCCCCCTCCTTTTCTTAAAGGCAAGCAAGATCTCTGAGATTTTAGGCTGGACAAAACTTGCCAAGGGAAGGTCACCCGGCCACATCTGTGTGGCCAGCAGCCCCGTTCAGCACCAAGAGAATTGCCCTGCTTTGGATTGTGGCCGTGGGGTGCTCTCAGGGGAAGGCCCATGTCTGTGGCGCTAGGGAGGGCGCTTGCTTCCACCCACTCAAATAGGGAGTGGTGTGAGAGCCTGCGGATCTGCCTGCTACCCATGAGAAGAACAGTAATCCAACCGTTCACCATGTCCTTTTCTCTGCCTAGGCCTGGTTGGGCAGGAGACGAGGGACAGACGGAAGCTGGAGGTCATCGGTGCGGGTGAGTTTGCCTCTGCTTTAAGCTGAAGCCTCAGGCAGCCCAATCTTCCCTGGAAGGATCTCAGGGCCCTTCTCTCTCCCAAAAGGATCTCAGGGGCCTTCTCTCTCCAGGAAAGATCTCAGGGGCCTTCTCTCTCCCGGAAGGATCTCAGGGGCCTTCTCTCTCCTAGAAAGATGTCGCAGCAGCCTATGTAGTTCTCCCCTCCCTTCTGGAGATTTAACCCAAGTTCCTCAGAACATGGTTTGGTGCTCTAGCCAGTATCCCACACTGCCATTAGACTGACTGTCAGCTGGTCCGCTTTCTCCCCCTCTCTTCTGCTCAGAGCCCAACACCAGCAGTCCTGCAGGTTTAGCCAGGCCACTTCACCATTGGTGTTTCCAAGGAAGGGCTCTTGGCATCAGGGTGGGGGGGGGAGTGTGGATGACAGGAGCCGGAGCAGCCCTCTTTCCCACCCGACTTCCCTGTCTTTTCCCTCCCAGCCCAGCTCCAGTGCTGGAAGTGAGCCCTGCTAGGAGAGGAAGCCCTGCTTGCCAAGCCCTCAGGCCTCCTTCCGCCCTCCCAATGGGAGCCTCTTGGGTTCTCTTCCACTGCGTGACTCTTGACTCCTGCTCCCTTCCTTTCCTTCGCAGCCCTCAGGAAGATGTCAACTGATGAGCAGCCAACCGTCCGCAGCTGTGCCGCCCACACCATCGCCCTCCTGGAGGCTCTGCATGAAGGGCCCACCCCCGGATGGAGCCTCTGGGCACGGCTGCGGCGGGTCTTCAGGGCCTGCTGCTCATCCGCAGAAGGTAAGCCTTGCGGGGGTGGAGGGGTGGGGGTGGTGACTGGACTGTACCCGAAATGGACTCTGAACCTCCCTGCAAAATCATCAAGACGACCTGTGAGTTCATGAAAAACCCGTCCCAGTTCCATCTCCTTCTCTCCCTTCTGTAGATGTCTAAACCTCTATCATCACCTCCCTCAAGGCAACGTTATCCACCGAGGATAGGACTGGACCTCAGGAGAGGAAGCGACCCCCAGCGGAAGCATCGCGGAGCAGGGGAGTATTTTGGAGCCATTTAAAAACAACTGGGTGGAACATCTAGGGTTGCCAAGACCCCCTGACAACGGGGGGTGGGGGCGGGGGGTCTTACTGGGATCACAAGGGAGGTCCAGGGGATGTCATCTCAGGTGTGCACCAGAAGAGATCTCGTCACGTGGCCAGAGACATGGAGGCACTCTGGTGTTTGGCAAAAGCCCCCCTGTATGTGTGATTTTTACCATACACTTTTCCCCAAATACCAGAGTATCCCGCAGCATCGGCCAGGTGGTGACATCCCTTCCAGTGCACAGTGCCACTTCCTTCCTGGCACCACCGGCCTCGGCCTCCTTTCCTCCCAGTCAGTCCCCCCGCTGGCCAGCTGATTGGCGGCTGGGGGAGGGTCCCCGGGGCGGGGTTTCCCCGCCTGTGGGAGGGCTTGGCAACCCTAACAGGACATAGAAACTCCACCCCCGGTGCGCTCCTGTATATATTTGCATGTCTGTCTGTCTGTCTTTCTGTCCCCCCATCTGTCTCTTCTCTTCCTGTAAATATTTACATGTCTGTCTGTCTTTCTGTCCCCCCATCTGTCTCTTCTCTCTATTCTGGGGTTCTGCTGAAGACCAGCTGGTGTAGATCCACGATGCACTGCAAGGGAAAAGGCTTCCTAAGTACGGATTCTTATAATGGAGGAAAAGTCAACATCACCCTCCGAGGGCTGTCTCCAGGCAGTGGTGTCCTCAGGGCGGACTGGCAGTTAAGAGCCCTGGGGAAAGCCAGAGACATCCCGTCCCCCCAGACAGAGACATCCTGACTCCGTCTCCCTGGAGAAGGCAGCCGGAACCTGCCAGCCCTCCCCCCCTTCAGTGGGCAGCAGCCCTTCTTTTCGTCCACCTCTCCTAGGTCTGGGGGCTTTGCCAGGGAACACCTGCCCACTCAGAGTGTTCTGGCTTCTCTGCCCCATTGTGGCAGTGGGCACTCCCAGCTGCCTTGCCTAGGGTGATGGTCCTCTTTCAGCCAGGATGGCCCTAGCTGGGGACTGTGGCCGGCCATCGGCCCATCAGGACTCTTCCCCGGGGTCTAAAGGCCAGTCCACCCCTTGGGACACCGCTGTCTGGAGATGGGTTGAAGATGCATTGCGGGGCTGGTCTTCCCTGTCTCCCCTTTGCCCAAAGAATCCCAACCTAGGAAGACTTCTCCGCAGCCTACTCAAGAAATCCTTTCCTTGATGGAAGATGGCTGCAGTGAGAGAGCCAGTTTGGTGTAGTGGCTAAGTGTGCAGACTCTTATCTGGGAGAACCGGGTTTGATTCCCCACTCCTCCACTTGCACCTGCTGAAATGGCCTTGGGTCAGTCATAGCTCTGGCAGAGGTTGTCCTTGAAAGGGCAGCTGCTGTGAGAACCCTCTCCAGCCCCACCCACCTCACAGGGTGTCTGTTGTGGGGGAGGAAGGTAAAGGAGATTGTGAGCCGCTCTGAGACTCTTCGGAGTGGAGGGCGGGATAGAAATCCAATATCATCATCATATCATCATCATCATCATCATCAGTGCATCAGGCTGCGGGTTTTCTACCACCTCAGCCTCCGGTGGCTTCAGTAGGCAACCCCCTAACCCTCCCCCCTCTCTTTCCGTGAAGAACAGCATCCTCAAGGGTGTATGACGGCCGCCTAGAGAAGTCCAAGGCAATCTGGGTGGAACACCTAGGCTTCCCAGGGCCCCCTGGCAACGGGGGGTGGGGGCGGGGGGTCTTACTGGGATCCAAAGGGAGGTCTAGGCGATATAACATCATCACATGGACAGCACCATGCGGCCACTCTGGTGTTTGGCAAAAGCCCCCCTGTATGAGTGATTTTTACCATACACTTTTGCCCAAATACCAGAGTGTCCCGTAGCATCGGCCAGGTGACGACGTCACTTCCAGTGCACTCAGGAAGTGATGTCACTGTGTTGCTGGCAGCACCGGCCTAGGTCTCCTTTTCCTCCCAGTCAGTTCCCTTGCCGGCCAGCTGATTGGCGGCTGGGGGAGGGTCCCCGGGGCGGGGTTTCTCCCGCCTTTGAGGAGGGCCTGGCAACCCTAGGAGGCGATGTCAAAGCCACCCTTGGAAAGCTCGGGGCAGGACCCCTCAGTGCTCTCCTTTGTATATCTGTAAATATTTATGTGTGTGTATATATGTATTTGTCCCTGTGAGTGTCTTAAATTGGAGGCTGGGGGAGGGGCTCTGGGGTGGGGTATTCCCTGCCCCGACGATCAACAGAGGCCAAAGGGAACTCCTCGTGGCCTTCTTTCCTGCCTGATGCTCTGGGAGGGAAGGGCCCCCCCCAACTTTGGAAGGAGCCTGAGGAGATGCAACATTTCCAATTAGAGGCAGCCGCAGAAAGAGATGGACGGATGGAGGAGCAGAGGAGAGGAGGATGCGAGAAGGTGGAAAAGCCAAATCGACAGTCGAGAGGGCTCCTGAATCCGTGGCTCTGATTGGCTGTGGGAAAGGAGCACGGCTTGCCCAGAAGGAGGGGAAGGAAGAGCCAAAGAGCAGGGAGGCTGCGTGGATTTTGGGGAGGGGAAGGGGTGAAGCCTCTGTGAGAGCAACACAAGCTGGCCAGTGTTGGAACTTTTCGTCCCAGGATTGGGAAGGACTGGTGCTCCGATAGGCAAATGACTGATATGCCCAATGGCAAGTCAAGCCTCTGGCTGAAGAAGGCTGAAACACCGAAACCGGTCCCTTTGCTTCTCCTCCTGCTTGTGAATGAAGGACTCCCGGAGGACTTGCTGGCAGGATTCCTCAGACCGCTCAGGAGCTGTTTATCCCAATATGGACCATGAAGAAGAGACTATGAAGAAGAGACTGACGCAGGACTTGTTAGGACTTTCTTTATTGTCATTTATGTATGAATGATTGTTGTTACAATAGTAATCTTGCTCTATAATAACTACTTTGATACAGTTTTCATTTGTGTTGTGCGTCATTCCTCCCCCCCCCCCTTCTCTCTCTTCACCGCCAGCAATGGAGACCACCACCCTCCTGCCGCCCGTTATTTGAGGGTGGGCACAAACTGGTCGCCCGTTTGGGGGCCGAGTAGGAATTTCCTCCCCTCCTGTGGATTGTCCCTGGCCTGGACGGGGTTTTTTGCCTGCTGCACCCTGAAAAGGGGGACAGGAAGTCCAGCGGTTTCAGTAATGCCCAGGCAAGAGGATTCCATGTCAGGCCCGTAGTTACAGTGGGGGGGGGGGGAGGCCAGGCCACTCCATTCAACCCCCCCCCTTCCTTCTGCACGCCCCCTCCACTGCAGGGCCTCCAATCTGCCCCCTTTGCTCACTGCCACTCGCCCCTCCTCTGAAAACTACAGCATTTGCTACTGTGGGGGCTTCAGATCCGCACGGAGTGGAGGGAGAAGCCTCCTTGCGGCTGGATCCCCCGGAAGGTTTACTGAGTTAGGCAGGTGAGTGGGGGACTGTCATTTTACTTGAGATGCAGGTTACTACCTCAGTAATCAGGTTTGCAAAGCTTCAAACGAGGACTCTGCAGCTTTGGTTTGTGCGTGCCTTCCACCCCCACAGGCAACCACAAAACACGACCCCCACAGTACCCCAGCGGATCCTGCCCTCCCCGATGTGGTGGATCGATCAGTCCAACCTTCTTCAAGGGATGCCCTTTCTTCTGCCTCCTCCTACTGCGAATGGCACCACAGAGGCCTCCAAGTGGGGTTGGGGAGCCCACATAGAGGACAAAACGGTCAGGGGCCTGGGGACTCTCTGAAAGAGAAAATTCCACACCAACTGCTTAGGATTGATTGGTGTACACAGGTCATTACAGTCCTTCCTCCAGCTCTAAGGGATCGTCATGTCCACCTCCAGGGTTTTTGTATCAGGAACTCCTTTATATATTAGGCCACACACCCCTGAGGTAGCCAATCCTCCTGGAGCTTACAGTAGGCCCTGTACTAAGAGCCCTGTAAGCTTGTGGAGGATTGGCTACATCAGGAGGTGTGGCTTAATGTGCAAAGGAGTTCCTGCTACAAAAAAAGCCCTGTCCAAATCACATAGAACAATACAGCGATTGTCTTTTATATCAAGAGATGAGGGATGGGGTGGGGGGGACACGATCAAGCTGTATTTGCCGTCTGTCCATTGCCCTTTGGAACTGGAGCATCAAGAACAGCATCTACCAGACTGGGATTCACCTACCAGGAGTGGGAACACTTTGGCGGATTCTCTCAGCAGACTCGTCTGGGTGATCACGAGTGGTCTCTCAATCCTACTTACCTCCACCGCATCTTTGCCTTATATGTGGACAAAAATGCCAAAGTCTCAGGATACATACACATGCAAGGATACATAGTTTGTATTTTCCCCATTATTATGTCCTATGGTGACACATGGTGACAATTGTAGTTACATTTGGGGATTTGGTGGCATTTAAATTCATTTCTATTGAATTTTTGGTACACAGAGAGTTGATTGTGTATTTCTGAGTGCCCGCTACAGTGTCAGAATGCCGAAGGCGCCCTCGGGCTCAAAAAAGGTTGGGTGCCCTGGATCTTAGAGCCAACAGCCATCTGAATACAAAACGTGATAACCTGGAGGGTGGCTTGTGAAAGAACAGGTCTTTCTGAGGTTCGCTTCTGGCTTTTTTTTTTTGGTCTTCTGTGATAAGACAAAACCCCACATGATCATCCTTCAACTGTTTAATCTGGCTATCAGGTCGTTTGGGGGCCAATTTGAGAAGCTGGATCTTGCCTTTAACAACCTAAATGGGGGAAGTTCTGCATATCTGTCCATAAAAACTGCTATCGCTCTTCTGGATGTGCTGTGAGAGAAGATATTGGATTTATATCCTGCCTTCCAAACCTCAGAGTGGTCCGACAACCTCCTTTACCTTCTTCCACCACAACAGACACCCTGTGAGGTGGGTGGGGCTGAGAGAGCTCTCACAGAAGCTGCCCTTTCAAGGACAACTGAAAGAGCTATGGCTGACCCAAGGCCATTCCAGCAGCTGCAAGTGGAGCAGTGGGGAATCAATCAACCAATAGCACAGCTTTATTGGCATAACAAGAGGGGAATCAAATCCAGCTCTCCCAGTTAAGAGTCTGCGCACTTAACCACTACACCAAACTGGTTCTGGGGGCCAGGGCTTTTCCCATTTACTTTTCTGCCCTCTACCAGAAGCTGAACGCTTCACTTTCACAGCTGCTGTGGTTATAGACAAATGCATTTTCTGAACACCGAACATAATTAGTGGAATGCCACACTTCAGTTTCTCTGGTCACACTGTTACTGTATTTTTGTGGCTGTTTTCAGATTCTGTTGTCACTCACGCTGAGGACTCCATGCAGTAAAACGGTGCTTCAGTTCTATAAATTCCACAAACCAAGCGTTGAAACGGGCTGGAAATCCATCTCTTTATGAGGGGGAACTCATCCATGCCACCTCAGTAGAGGCTTTGGCCACAATTCTCTCTCTCTTCTACTGAGAAACTTCTTAAGGTAATGAACTGGCTGTGCAGCACACATAAAGGTAAAGGTAGCCCCCTGTGCAAGCACCAGTCGTTTCCAACTCTGGGGTGACGTTGCTTTCACAACATTTTCATGGCAGACTTTTTACGGGGTGGTTTGCCGTTGCCTTCCCTAGTCATCTGCGCTTCCCCCCAGCAAGCTGGGGACTCATTTGACCGACCTCGGGAGGAAGGAAGGCTGAGTCAACCTCGAGCTGGCTACCTGAACCCAGCTTCCGCCAGGATCGAACTCAGTTCGTGAGCAGAGCTTGGACTGCAGCACTGCAGCTAACCACTCTGTGCCACGGGACTCATATTATAATGATAGAACTGACGATTTTGAGGAACCTGAGAAGAAAATGCATGTCTAGCGCTTGGCAATGAGTGTGTGAGGGAGACTTGGTCCCCCCCAGAGATTCCAGCTTCCAGATCAGTCCCCACTCCCCTTTTCCCAGCCAGCCTCGTTTCGCTGGGGGCGGTGCTAGATCTTCAGAAGGATCGTAAAGGGCAGATTTGTTCCATAGACTTGGAAGAAATACAATATAAATACAATTGGTTTCAATTGCAACAAATAAGAAGTTTGCTTGAACAGGACATTGAGAACTATGGAATAAGACAAGAACAAACAGAACTGGAGGGAGTGCTGCTTGGGGAAAATGAAAAGCTGATTTCAAAGACATATAAACTATTATTGCAATGGTCTACGGAAGATGAAGTAGTTAAATCACAAATGATAAAATGGGCGATAAATATAAATAAAGAAATACAGATGCAGTCATGGGAACACTTATGGAAGAACTCTATGAAACAAACAGACACCCTGTGAGGTAGGTGGGGCTGAAAGAGCTCTCACAGCAGCTGCCCTTTCAAGGACAGCTCTGCGAGAGCTGTGGCTGACTCAAGGCCATTCCAGCAGGTACAAGTGGAGGAGTGGGGAATCAAACCCGGTTCTCCCAGATAAGAGTCCGGGCACTTCACCACTACACCAAACTAGCTCTCATAACTCCAAATGCTCCAATAACTTTTTGTAAAATGCAAAGGAGAAGCACTGCCTGATGGTGGAGAAAGCCGTCAAGCTGAGACCAGTTGATGGTGACCTGGCAGAGGGTTTTTCAAGGCAACAGCTGTTCAGAGGTGGTTCTTCGTTGCCTGCCTCTGCGTAGTGACCTTGGACGTCCTTGGGGGTCTCTCATCCCAATACTAACCAGGGCTGACTCTGCTCAGCTTCTGAGACATGATGAGATCAGGCTAGCCTGGGCCACCCAGCCCAGGACAGGACTCTTCCTTATCCCCCCCCCTCCTCCTCCTCCTCCTCTGTGGCCTTTGTGGATTCTGACTCGGTACTATTTTGCATGCTTAATCACTGCCCACCAGCTAGATGTAACTCTGCTCACTGTACCCCGTTTCGTTGCCTGATGAAGTGCGCATGCACTCGAACACGGACCTTCTGAAGGAAACTCTCTCGGTCTTAAAGGTGCCTCTGGACTCCTGCTTTGTGCTGTTGCTGCAGACCAACACGGCCGCCCACCTAGATCGAGCGACATAGAATTTGATCAGATAGAGATGCTACTTAGCATTAGGGCTTCTTTTGTGGCAAGAACTCCTTTGCATATTAGGCTCCACCCCCCTGATACAGCCAATCCTCCAAGAGCTTACGGGAGACCCCATAAGAACAGGATCAGTCTCCACAGGGAATAATGGCGTCCCCAACAGACATTTCCCTCCCTCTTCCCGCCCTGCTTTCTGATGACCCTGAAGCGGGGGGAGGGCTTCCAAACCGGGGGGGGGGGGGATGACCTGCCTCCACCTGGGGATTAAAAAAATCAAAGGTACATAAGCCACCGTGAAAACCAGCTTCTATTATTAAATTATACAAGGTCAACAAAAATAAACACAAATTCCACCATCTCTCTCTCTCTCGGCTTGACTTCGCGAACGAAGATTTAAGAAGGGTGCAGTAGTCCACGTCTGCTGCAGGCTCGCTGGTGGCTGACAAGACCAATGCGGGACAGGCAGATCCTGCCACAGCGGCTGCAGGGAGAAGTCTGATTTGGGGTTGGTGCTATAGCAGTGCGATTCTTCCTCAGTCTCCTTTTGTCCTCAAGACCAGCTATGTGTGCGTTCTCAAAGGAAGAGACAGCCTGGTGGATGGTGTGCCTCCATGCTTTACGATCTGAGGCTAGGTCAGACCACTGGTGATGGTTGTTGCGACAGGTGCCAAAGGATTTCTTCAAGGAGTCCTTGTACCTCTTCTTTGGTGCCCCTCTATTTCGATGGCCGGTGGAAAGTTCGCCATACAGAGCAATCTTGGGAAGGCGGTGGTTTTCCATCCTAGAAATATGCCCTGCCCAGCGCAGCTGCGTCTTCAACAGCAGTGCCTCGATGCTTGTAACGTCCGCCCTCTTGAGGACTTCAGTGTTGGTCACAAAGTCACTCCAGTGGATGTTGAGGATGGTGCGAAGGCAGCGCTGATGAAAGCGCTCAAGGAGTCGCAGATGATGACGGTATAAAACCCACGATTCGGAGCCGTAGATGAGGGTTGTCATCACAACCGCTTTGTAAACAAATTCATAAATTACAAAACAACCATAACTTTTAGTCCTTAATAGGAAAGGAAGCAATAGCACCAAGAGTCTTTCTTTTCATCCTATGGTAAAGCTTCCCATCTCATTCCATGAAATCCTGGTGTAATACTCCAGATGTTTAATGTCTGTCCAAAGATGCAGCCAATAATCCAAGTTTCCAACGACAAGGTCGTACCGAACCCTTGTTTCGCGGGAGCTTCTTCAAGCTGCAACAATCCTCTTAGCAATTTCTATTAAGTGTTAGGCCAAACAGCCAGCATATTTGAAGGAACACCATCTGGGGACTGGCAACCCTTTTTGACGCTCCTGAACATCTTAAAAGAAGAGATGGCTTTAAAAGCTACGTAGCTGCGGTTTAAACCTAAAATAGAATTAAAAATCCAATTCATACAATGCGGACATGTACAGAGGCAGGTTAACGATATTCCTCCCCTCCCAGGTTACCCACTTTTTATCTGTTGGGAAGTTCTGACCTCAAAATTATCAACCTACTTTACTCTCTAAGACAGGGGTGTCAAACATGCAGCCCGGGGGCTCAAATCAGGCCCCTGGAGGGCTCCTATCAGCCCCCAAGCAACTGCCTGTCATCTGCTTTCTTCTCATAAGAACATAAGAGAAGCCATGTTGGATCAGGCCAATGGCCCATCCAGTCCAACACTCTGTGTCACATAAGAACATAAGAGAAGCCATGTTGGATCAGGCCAATGCCCCTTCCAGTCCAACACTCTATGTCACATAAGAACATAAGAGAAGCCATGTTGGATCAGGCCAATGGCCCATCCAGTCCAACACTCTATGTCACATAAGAGCATAAGAGAAGCCATGTTGGATCAGGCCAATGGCCCATCCAGTCCAACACTCTGTGTCACACAGTGGCCAAAAAATTTATACACACACACACACACACACACACTGTGGCTAGTAGCCACTGATGGACCTCTGCTCCATATTTCTATCTAAACCCCTCTTGAAGCTGGCTATGCTTGTGGCCGCCACCACCTCCTGTGGCAGTGAATTCCACATGTTAATTACCCTTTGGGTGAAGAAGTTCTTCCTTTTATCCATTTTAACCTGTCTGCTCAGCAATTTCATCGAATGCCCACGAGTTCTTGTATTGTGAGAAAGGGAGAAAAGTACCTCTTTCTCTACTTTCTCCATCCCATGCATCACATGCATTATCTTGTAAACCTCTATCATGTCACCCCGCAGTCAATGTTTCTCCAAGCTAAAGAGTCCCAAGCGTTTCAACCTTTCTTCATAGGGAAAGTGTTCCAGCCCTTTAATCATTCTAGTCGCCCTTTTCTGGACTTTCTCCAATGCTATAATATCCTTTTTGAGGTGCGGTGACCAGAACTGCACAGAACTCTTTCTCTCTTGCTTCCTTCTGCCTCACAGCTTGCTTTGCAAGGCTTGCTCAATTGCACAGGAGCTACAGAGGAAAACCTCTCTTTTCTCCATTGGCTGAGGCTCCTCCCTTGTGGGAAAAAAAAAGGGAGAGAGGAGGCAGAGCTTGTTTTTCCAGGCTCTCTCCTTTATAAAGTTGATATCGTTGCTACCTAATCTTAAACACATACACACATGGCCCGGCCCAACCAGACATGGCCCGGCCCAACAAGATCTCGTTTATGTCAGATCCCGCCCTCATAATGGATGAGTTTGACACCCTTGCTCTAAGAGCTAAAAGGAGTCTTCTTCTTGGCAGAAATGAGCTTCTATTCATATGCATGGAGCTTTTCTTTACCGCTTAAAGAAACATGGTCCTCATGCCAAATACAAAGAGAATCGAACACAGACCCACGTACCTGACTCAGGGAAATGATCTATAACCAGCGGTGGAAGGAAGCCCATCCTAGGAAGCTGTGGTTGGGGGGAGGAGGGGGGGTGGAGCCTCCCTTCGCCCTCCTCCATCCGTGATGAAGCTCCCTCCCAGCTGGGAGCAGAAGAGGAGAGGAGCTCCTTCTCCAGAGAAGCCCAGCCCATCCTGCCCGTTAATGGGCAGCCCACAGAGCAAACACCCCCTTCCTGCCTCGGAAGATTTGGACTCACTCTGATATAGGGTTGCCAATTCTCAAGTGGGGGCAGGGGATCCCCTGGTTTGGAGCCCACCCACCCCCCTCAGGGTCATCAGGAAGTGGGGGAGGGGGGGATGTTTGCTGGGCACTCCATTATATTTTATGAAGATTGATTCCCATATAGGGTATAAATGAAGAATCGATCCATGGATATCTGGGGCTCGGGGGGCTGTGTTTTGCGGAAGAGGCACCAAATTTTCAGCATAGCATCTGTTGTCTTTGCTTAAAGCACCCCCCAAATTTCAAATATATTGGACCAGGGGGTCCAATTCTATGAGCCCCAAAAGAAGGTGCCTCATCCTTCATTATTTCCAAATGGAGGGAAGGCATTTAAAAGGTGTGCGGTCCCTTTAAATACGATGGCCAGAACTCCTTCTGGAGTTCAATTGTGTTTGTCACACCCTTGCTCCTGGCTCCACCTCCAAAGTTCCCAGGTATTTCTTGAAAAAATGCTGTTGGGTGAGGATGAAAAATTGATTTCAAGGTTTTATAAGTTACTATTGAAATGGTCTACAGAAGATGAAGTAGTGAAACCTCAAATGATAAAATGGGCAATAAATATGAACAAAGAAATACAAATGGAGACTTGGGAACACCTATGGAAGAACTCTATGAAAATATCGACGTGTTACAACATAAAAGAGAATTGTTTTAAAATGTGGTACAGATGGTATATGACACCTAAGAAACTAGCAAAAATGAATAATCAAATATCAGACAGGTGTTGGAAATGTAAAAAACATGAAGGTTCTTTCTACCATAAGTGGTGGACTTGTGATAAAGCGAAACGGTTTTGGCAAATGACTCAAAAAATTTTGGGTTATGACATCAAGAGAGCACCAGATACCTTTCTGGTGGGCTTACAAATGGAAAGTTTTCCGAAACAAGATAGGACATTGTTGTGGTACTTGCTTTCAGCTGCAAGGACACTATATGCGCAAATGTGGAAGCAAGATAAAATACCAGAGAAATGGGACTGGATCTTAAAAGTGTTACACTGGAGTGAAATGGGTAAACTTACTAGAAACTTAAAAGACTGTAATTCAGAAAAATTTAAGGATGATTGGAAGAAATTTCAAGAATATGTTGAAAAACAATGGAAAGTTAAGAGACACTTAGTTGTCTTTGATAATAGTATCTGAACTTTTAATGGGAAGATAAAGATTTTAATATGGTTTTCTGATCTGATATGCAATTGTAAAGGTGGTTAGATTATGAGAAAAATAGAAGGTTAATTTTAATAACTTTTACTACATAGTCTTGGTTTATTTTGTGTTAAGATAACTAGAAGTGTAAGTGAAGATTCTATAATTGTGAATTTTACCTTTCTTTCTTTTTTAAGTACTTTAAGCACCGGCGGAAGTCAGGAAACTGAGGGTTGAGGGGAGAAGGAAATTTGTAATGTATTGGTTTTAAAGTATGTATATGGTTAAATATATTTCAATATGTTGCAAAACAAATAAAATTTGTTTTACATTTAAAAAAAACCAAAGTTCCCAGGTATTTTTTGAGCCAGACTTGGCAACCCCACTTTGGAGGGAGGGAAGGCGAAGGGATGGATTCTTCTGCAAAGCACAATGTGGGCAAGAAAGCATCGCCTGTCCCTTTCAAGAGGCTTCAGAATCAGAACGGGGCAACTGACCTGCCCCGGCATTTATTCAGGAAATGCTGCCTTTGCCTTTGGGTTGCCAATCCCCAGTTGTGGGCAGGGGACCTCCTGGTTTGGAGGCCCTCTCCCACTGCAGGGTTATCAGAAAGCAGGGGACACTGAAAGTTCACTGGGCACTCCATTATACCCTAGGGGGACTTTCCTCATGGGGTATAATGGAGAATCAGCCGATGGATATCTGGGGAGCCTGTTTTTTGAGGTAGAGGCAACAGATTTTCAGCACAGCATCTGGTCAGTCTCCTCAAAGAAAGAACCCCCCAAGTTTCACAAAGATTGGACCATGGGATCTAATTCTATGAGCCCCAAAAGGAGGTGCCATTATTTCCAGTGAAGGAAAGGCATCTAAAAGGAGCGTGGCCCCTTTAAACGGGATGGCCGGCACTCCCTTTGGAGTTGAATCATGCTGGTCACAGCCTTGCTCCTGGCTCCACCCCCAAAGTCCCCAGGCGTTTCCTGAGCTGGGCCTGGCAACCCCACTGGAAGAACCCGCTGCAGGCGGCAGTTGGAGGGAAGGTTCTAAATTCAAAGGTGTTGATGCCGGTTGCCATGGTTCCCTGCCCGGGCCAACGGACCCTCAGAGCGCATCTGGAGCTCCAGGGAGACAGACACACTTTGTTCCAACTCCCAGCTTCCTTGCTCCAGAGTTGCTTCCAGCGGGACGCCCTCCTCTGTGAAGGTGGGGCAGAGGCTGGGCGCCCATTCTGGCCTTTCCTTTCTTCGTTGGGCCCCAGTCTCTCCCCAGGGGGCAGAGGGACCCTGGTGCTTGTGGGGCTGGAGGTCTGGCCAGGGGGCCTCCTCCTCCGCCCTCCCCTCCTGCTGGGTGGGGGTGCTTCCTTCTATGACTGGCCTAGAGGACCAGACCCTCTCTGCCTCACCTCAGGCTTGCAAGCTGCAGGGATGGAGCTTGGCTTGCCAACCTCCAGGTGGAAGGGGCAGGAGATCTCCTGGAATTACAGCTGCTCTTCAAAAAAACCCCAGGTTGCCCTACAGAAAATGGCTCTTTCGGAGGCTGATATTAATTCCCACAGAGGTCCTTCCCTTCTCCAAACCCCGCTCTCCCCAGACTCCACCCACAGTCTCCAGGAATTTGCTGACCTGGAGTTGGCACCCCTAGTGTCCTGTCCCTTTACCAGAAGTTTCGGGTGCAGAAAGGGGCAGCCAGAGCTTTTCCTGGAGCTCAAGAACTTCCCCCGTTTATTGCCCTTTGGTTCCCAATAATTTCTTCTCTGACCAAAAATGATCTTCCCCAAAACAAATTTCATCATGATCTTACTGACTTTTGACTTGCCTGATGTATAGAAGCACTGAGTAGCTATGCATTTCTGGGCATGCCTGCTCTTCACTGTGAAAAGCAATGTAAGATGGTTTGAAATATTGACAACGACCACACTCTATTTCCGATTTATCTTGTATAGACTTTTATGCTTCTGGAGAGACCTTGCTGTCCCCTTCATGGAAATAGTGCTGTCCCTCTGTTGTTTTGTCTTGCCTGTTGAGAAAATTTTAATAATAATAGTTATGTCTTCAGTTTTTTAAAAAAAAATTGTGGGGGGGGGGAGAACTCCCCCTGAGAAATGCTGCAGATCAGACTGATCACAAAGGGACATCTGTGGAGGGACCCGTCCCAAATCTGGCAACCTGAGACCCCTGTTGGGGGACTGATTTAGGGGATGTCTTTGCCCTCCTTCTGGAGAACTTGCTGCAGTTGGAGGGAAGGTTCTAAATTCAGAAGTGTTGATGCCGGTTGCCATGGTTCCCTGCCCAGGGCTCCCAGACCCTCAGAGCCCGTCCAGAGACCCCGCTTGCTTCAGCTTCTGTCTTCCCTGCTCACGGGTGTTACTGGAGGGACACCCCACACCCTTAAGGCCTGGGTACCATTTCTGATGCTCTGGGCCCCAGTTTCTCTCCCCAGGGGTCAAAGTCCACGTCCTTGGAACACTCACATTTCTTGGGCTTGGGATCCGGCCGCAGGGCCTCCAACCTCCCCTCCTTCTGCTGCCCTTTTAGGGCCCATGATGGTAGTGGGGGGTGGGGGGGAGGTTTCTGTTCCTCAGAGAGCAGCTGTGCTTCCTTCCCCTTGCTCCAGAAGGACCCCAGAGCCCAGTTGGAGCCCCTGCCTCTCAGGAGCCTTGCAACCAGGGTTCCCTCTAAGCTGAGCTAGGGTGAGCTGGCTCACAGATTTTTAGCCTCCAGCTCACACATTTTTGTCTTAGCTCAGGAAGGAGGACCCCCGAGCACAAGGATTTATGCAGTCGCTCACAACTTTAATGCCAGTAGATCACAAATTCTCACAAGACTCTGCAGCTTAGAGGAAACATTGCTTGCAGCCTAATTAAATGAGACATTGGTTCTGGTTCTGAGCCCTTGAACCCAGACCCTCTAGATGCCCCTATGGTATCAATGGAATCCCTCCTCAGAGCTCTGTCAAAGGGACGGGACATTTGCATGAACCGAGGGGTATGTGTATGTATGGGGGAGGGGGAGTGCAGAAGAAGGAACCAAGGGCTTCAGACCTGACCAAGAGTCCGCTGGAACTTCCATCGGACGGTTAAAATGGACCTTCAGGCTTTGATCCGTAGCTCTCTGAAGTGCCCTTCCACTGGCTAATGTGAGGCGGGTGCTCCAGGATCAGACCCGCATTCTGCCAGGATGGTGGCTGAGGGTCTTTGGGCCGGTCATTCTCTCTCTCCCCCAGCCAATCGGACGGGGCTGTCTTGAGGAGCCCAGAGGGAGAGGGAGAATGACGTCTGTCTGTCCCCTGAGCTCTTTGGAGGATGGGTGAGACGGGAAGGTGCTCTGCGGGCAGAGGGACTGAGGGCTGGCTGGGTGACCCTGCCTCCTCTCCTGGCAACAGCCCCCTGAACCCTCCTTCCCTGCCTCTTCCAGATATACCTGAGGAAGACGAGATGCCCAGTCCTGTCCCCTTCTTTGCCTGGGGAGAGAAAGTAGAAGAGGTGCCTGTTCCACCGGCGCCTTGCCCCTCTCTAGAAGGTGAGTCCCCCTCCTGTCTTGAACCTCGGCAAAGCTCCTGCAGCCCAGACTGTCACCAGCAGGCAGAAAACACCCTCTGCCCCAAGGCTTGTGTGAATGGGGGAGGCTGTCCTGGCTGGGGAGCACCACATTCCTCCAAGAGCGCTCTCTTGCCCGAACGGCCAGCCTGTGACAGGGACGGAGAAGGGGGTGCTCTGCAATGGGAGAGGATCTGCAGACCTCTCTCAGCCCTCTCTGGTGGAAGGAAGCCTTGAGAGTTAAAGTGGTGGATGGCCAGAATAAGTCAAATAGGGGGGAGAAAGAGACTCCGGTGAGTAAGAAGTGGGTCTTTCCAAAGCCTTTTGGAGTTTCCAGCAGAGACAGGGCCAGTTTGTTCTTTTTCCCTTCTTCCCTTGCCGCTAAGACTCATAACTGTTTTGTGTCTGTATTAGATGCCGTGACAAGAGTAGAAGACCTGACTCTTGAGAGTGAGGCGCTGAGCTTTGTCCGCTCCTTTGTTGTCAACGTCAAGGAGGTATTCACATTCTTGGCCTCCTTCTATGCACTTTGGAGACGTTTAGACTGGAGGTTCCACATAGTCCTCTCCTCGAGGAGGGCTGGCTGAAGAAGGAGCCAGGAATCGGGGAGAGACAGAAGGGGGCAGACCCCTCAGAAACGTGTCTCAGAACCCAATGGCCAGCGAGAGTTTTCTGGCGGACCTCCAGGGGTTCCCCTTCACTCACACCACTGCGCCCCCTCAGGGTTAGGTCGTCTTCAGCCCCTGCTTCAGAGCTTCCCAGAAGCAGATTCTGGATGCAACAGCCAGGCCCCTTAGGCAGACCAGCCCCATATGGGCCTTGGGGATCCCCCAGAATTACAGCTCCTCTCCAGACTATCTCAACCCGGAGAAAAGGGATGCTTTGGAGGGTGGACGCTAGGGCCTGGTACCCCACTGTGGGCCCTGTCCTCCTCAGGCTCCACCCCCAAATCTCTAGAGGTTTCTCAACATCCCCCCTCCCCCACCAGTGGGCCAGGGTGGGCCCGGCAGCCCTATGGCAATTCTGAAGGTTGTCAGGTCAGTACCCTGGTCAGACTCTAGAAGGGGCCATTTCATTCTTCCCTCGGTTTGCCTTTAGGACACTGCTCACAAGATACAGTTTCTGGAGCAGGTGGACATCCTCTGCGAGGCCGCAGACATCGACGGCTTCTGTTTTGTGCCCTCGGACCTTCTCATCCGGGTAGTCGAGGTGAGTCCTGGAGCCCCCTGAGCAGGGCCAGCTGCAGAAGACTTGCTGGAGGGGAGATGTCGGGTGACCCTCAGGCATTAGCCAAGGGAAAGATGCCGGATGAAAAGGAGGGCCTTGTGGTGCCTCAGCAGGCAAGCGTAGGCCAAGTGAGGAAGGCTCAAGCTCTGCAGCTTAACGGAAAGTAATCCAAGGCGTTGAGCTGGAATCCTGATAAAAATACAAGGTAGTAAATCTCAAGGAAAGAGCAAAAGAAAGGAAAGGTGTGGTGTACGGAGGAACTGAAGACTGTGCAGACAAAGTCACTGAAAAGCAAACAGTCCTCCGGTAGCAAAGGGAGAGATGACTTGGCTCCCTGGGGACGCCACTGCTTACAAGGCACCATGCAGCACATCCCGATGTTGACGGCCCATTCCTTCTTCAGCTAAACAATCCCCTTGAGAGCAGGAGAGTCCTCCCTTCCTCGTTCCGGAGGGAGTGACAGGTCTCCCAAGGCGAGGTGCTCCAAAGTCCTTGTTGACCCATCAGTCTGTGCTGTCACCTGACACCTTCTCAGATCAGGGGCTGAATCCAGCCAGCCTTTTCATGGAGTCTTCCCTAGTCCTGCTCCTGACAGTAGACTCCCTCTCTCCTGCATTTTGCAATGCTGGTCCTATGAGCAGGGCCGGCTCGCCCACTAGGCAAACTAGGCACTTGCCTAGGGTGCCAGGAGATGCGGGGCACTGAATTGGGCTCCCACCCCCTCCCGGTGCCTATGGCAAATCCCTAGTTTGCCTGCCTCCCCCCTGCTGCCGCCCCTCCCTTCCTTTGTGCTGCCCCCGCGCGATCAGAGCGTCGAAGCCAGCCCGCTGCCCCCCTGCCCGCCCTTTGCCGTGCCCCCTCCTCCTCAGAGTGCGCCACACCTGGGCCTTACAGCCTTCGATGCAGCTGGTGCAGCATTTACTCCTTGGAAGAGCCCGCGGGAGGAGACTTTGCTCCCCCTCACTTCTGGTTCCAGTGGGAGTGGGGGCGGTGGGCAGGCAGCCTGCCTGGGGCACCACACACCCTTGGGCCGGCGCTGCCTGAGTCCCAGCAGAACCATTGGGTGGGGTCCTCTCTTCCTCACCAGTGGAGAATTCTGAGGTTTTAAGGGACAGACTTCAGTATGGGGCAAACGGGGGAGCTGCCCAGGGACCCAGGCTGGGTCAGGGAACAGACTGGGACCCTCGGCCACATGCAGAGAGCTGCCCTGGTTGCATCCTGGCTCCCTGTGGCCATCCCAGGTCAGGAGAGGCACTCTTGGTGTTTGCCCTGACAGGCCTTGTTGGCTCCTTCTTCTCAGGTCCTGATGCCGTGGATGGGGTCCAGCAACGCCACCGGGCGGAAAAGAACGGCTGAAGTCCTCGCCAGGATCTGCAGTGCCGCAAGAGTCATCTACCAAGTGAGTGGTGGACTCGACACCCCTGCTGGTTTGCCTTCCCCCAGGCACTCCAGTCCCCCCTCGATGCGAGGTGAGGGCTCCTGGCAACATGTGGGGCCAGATCCCTGCCCCAAACACCCTTTGGGTCTTCACAGCTGGAATTCAGAGCAGGGAGGTGAGGCTGGAGACCCTTGATACAGATGCGGGGGGGCTGATGCCAGACGATTCTTAGCCCTTAAAAGGGGGAGCAAGTCCGGTATTGGTGACTGCCTTTTCTTCCTGCTGCGGCTGCCGACAGATCTTGCAGGGAGGGGCTTTCTGTGAAGGAAGTTCCGTTCCTCCCCCCTGCTGCAGCCCCAGCCGCTTTTGCAGAAGGCAGGAGATTCCAGTGACTCTCCAAAAATGGCCTCCAGGGAGGAGCTATGCTGATGAAGGGGCGGGGCTAGGCAGATAGGGCCGAATGTCATTCCGGTCACCCATGACCAGGACAGGATCCTCAGCCCCCTTTCCCTGCCCCACTGTGTGCTCCTCCACTTTCTCCTCTCTCGATCCATCGTTCTCCCTGAGGAATGTCAAGTGGGCTGCTTTCACATCAAGGATGATCCATGGTCCAGCCCCTCATTCCCCTGTGCTCCTTTCCCCGTTTCCTCATGACATCGGCTGCTTTCACACACTTAGAGAATCCCCTCTCCTATCATAGCCCCTTCCTTCCACCCCAAACACCCCTGTTTCCCCGAGAGGACACTGTTGGCAGGAGCTGTCCCCCCCAACCGTGTCTGAAAGGGAAGCAGCGCAGTTGAGGGTTTGCTAGTCATTCCCTCTGTTTCTTGCTGGTGACCCCAAGGGATTGTGGGTCGGTGTGTGTCCCTCCCTGTGCAGGATGCAGCCCTCCCTCCACTCGCAGCCTGCAGTGCCTGCAGTAATCCAGGCCATTTTGCTCAGGGTGGTGTCGTGGACGAGGGAGCTGCACACAGAAGCACAACGGATGCGTCAGCCCCTCTTTGGACCACCCACCCTGCCCCCTCTTCTGTCCCGGCATTCCTGTGTCCCTCCTTCCACTCCTGTTCTGCTTTCCTTCCTTTTAGGCCACGGCAGAATTCCCAGTGATGGGCCAGCTAGTGGGATGCCTGACACTCTGTCTCTATGACTGCAGTGCGATGGTGGAGTATTGGGCAGCAGAAGGCCTGGGACACCTCTACGCCTTCGCTGCCCGATGTCGCGGTAAGAGGAAGGAGAAGGGCCCGCGAGTGGGGCCCTGGCAGTGGCACTCCTAGCTGCACCCACGGGGGTCGATCCCTGTGACGGCAGGTGGTGGAAGGGCTTGGGGGGCAGAGTCACGGGGGGCACTTGGGGAGCAGGCAGGAAAGTAGACCTTGTGGTGGGCATGGGGGGGGATCCTGGGAAGTTTCTGACCGGGGCCCCCCAAAGCTTGGAACTGGCTTTACTCGTAGACATAGAGACAAAGTTTGCCAGGATGCATTTCTCGTGCTGCTTCTCTCTGTGCGTCTATGGAGAGAAGGGAGTTGTGGGAGCTTGGCTTGCTCCTGAGTGCTCTTCTGTGGCAGGATGGGGGCTTCCGAGAAGCCCCCCTGCCCTCCCCTGAGCTCCCAGAAGCAGAACCCTTGGCGGCTGCAAGCCTTGCTCAGAGCTGGCTGTGCCCCTTCCAGGAAAGAACAAGGCGGAGCGAGAGACTCTGGCTCGGTTGCTGCGGAGAGAGGGGGAAGGTGAGGAAGACGAGAGCGAGGACCCCTTGAGGAAGCCTGGCGCCATCGCCCTGGTAATTATCCCCCCTCCCCCCAAAAAGTGCTGTGGAGACCAGGAAGCACCTCAGGTCATCCGTGGAGATGTTGCTTTGCCCATCAGATTCCCTGCCTGGCGAGATCTCAGGCCCCAGGGTGGGGACACGCCTCCCCCGCTCCTTGGGCGGCAGCCGGAATCCCTGCAGCCAATGGGAGCTGGCAGCGGATCTCATGCCCCCTGGCTCCCACCGTCTCCTCCTTGGAAGGGGGTGGAAGCATCTCTAAGGCAGGGGAGGCCGAGGCGCTAGAGACACCTGTGGCCTCAACCGAAGGCTTGGCAGAAGGGCTCTGTTTGGGGAGGGTGTTCCACCAGGCCAGGGCCAGACCAGAAAGAGCCGCATCCCCAATCGAGGCTGAGCGGACGTCTCTTGGGCCAGGGACTACCAGTAGGTGCTGGTCTGCTGAGCACAAGGCTCTCCAGAGCATATATGGGGGAGAGACGGTGCTGGAGGTACGCTGGTCCCACCTCCCCTCCTGGAAGGAGGTAGCCTCGGAGAGCCATGTCTGTGCAGCAGAGCAGTTCTCTGGCTGTCCTTGAGCAAGTCCCTCCCTTGGAAAGTCTCCTTCTTCATAGGGATCAGATGGGGTTCTGGGCAAAGGCCCTGCCTTGAGGAGGGGCAGGATACAGATGTGACAGGAGGCACTCATATTCATTGGGATTCCCCTGTAGCAGTCCAGAAGAAGCCCAGATCTCCTGGCTCCTGGAGCCCAAGAGCTAGCCTAGGAAAGGGGGAGAGGAGATGGGAGCCTCCACCCAAGCCAGGCCCTGATGCCACTAGCTGGAAGGTCCTCCTTTGGGGAGCCTTCTGCACACCTCAGCCGAGCTTCCTGCTCCCTCCATCCTTCCTCTCCCTTACCATTGCAGCTCTTCAAGAAGGTCCTCAGCCCGGAGGAGATCTCGGGCGTCTATCTCACCACCCTCGGTGGTCTCGTCAGGACGAACACCCTCAGCACCCACGCCGCTGTCTGCGTGGAAAAAGCCCTGAGAGCGTTCCCCTCCGTGTCCTTGAGGAAGGTGAGCAGCTTGGAGCACTTGCTGAGAGAGAGGCTTTCCCCCCTTCTGGGGACCGTGGGCGGCTCGCCTCCTGGTTCCTTCCCTGCGAGCTTCTTCATCTCACCTGGCATTCTGGAGGCGTCGGCCAAGCTGCCCTCAAGGGCACCTGACCCACACGACCTTTGGAATTGCCCCACAGTGGCCCAAGACGAGGATGCAGAGGAGATGCCCTTCCCCCCAGGAGAGCTGTCTCCCAGGGGTCCTTGTGCCCAGGAGGCTGATCAAGGGTCCCCCCAGTGAGGCTTCTTTCTGGAGGCTTTCCGTTTTAACAAAACGACCTCTGTGGCATTTGCGAGAACTCCCTAAGGGAACAGACGAGTAAATCCACCTTGAAAAGCTGCTTAAAGTAATGCGTAGTAACCCCGCCCTTCTCCATGGCCAACCCCCAATCGAAGCTCTCAGAGGAAAGACGTCGTCTCCCACCAGAAGCCCTTCAAGCCGAGGCCTGGGGAAAAAGGAATGCTTTTCTTCAGACCCTTAAAATGAAGACTGAAAACCCGTGTGTGGAGGAATGGAGCCAACCAGGTTCTGCTGTGGAAATGGCCCAGTAACGGGTGATCCCTCCACTGCATGCCTGACCCTGGGGGGTGGGGGGGTGCCCTAAGGAGGACCTCTGCCCAAGGCCTCACTGGGAGGAAGGAAGCAGTCCTGAAGGACTCTCCTCCCAGGCCCTCCAGAGCTCAGCAGCACTTGGAATTGTGCTCTGAAGCAAGTGACCATCCAGGGAAGACCATCCTGGAGAAGAAGGGCGCACAGTGAGCTCTTCTGATCCTGCAGCTGTCTCTGGGCTTTCCCTCCAGGTGTGTGAGATCGTGGGTTTCCTGCATGCCAATCTGGACTCCTTTCACCGCCGGTTCACCCATGATGACATCGGCGGTATCCTCCACCTGCTCCAAGACCATCGAGGGAGCGAGGTGGTCTACGCTCTGCTGGGCTGCTCCCCCCAGTGTGACAGGTACAACCCAGCAATCCTCCAGCGCCTCGGAAAGCCCCATATCTTCTCCAGAGGGTCCTCCTGCCACGTCCTCTTCGCTTCCCAAGGAGCACGGCAGTGTTTCGATCGCCACGTGGCCCCTGTGGGCTTCGTTTCTGAGCGGAGGCCTCCCCGTGGCTGTTTGTGTGGTTCTGGCCACGTTGCTGGGATTCCCTTCTGTCTTGGGAGGAGCTTCCGCAGGGTGGTCGAACCTGATCTATAGAAGGGGAAGGTCCTGGTCTGGGGGCTTCACCCAAGGAGATGTTCTCCACACCTTCCCCATCAGGGAAGCAAAAACTGTCCTGGCCCTGTGGTGAGCAGCTCAAAGTTTGCCAGAAGGCCCTGATCCGGGCGGGCAGGGGACTAGGCCAGACCAGCCTCATGCAACACCCAGATACGGGAAGGGAGAGCAGCAGCCCACGTGTCCCAAGCCTTCTTGCCTGGCTCCTTGGGTCAAGTTTGCTCCCACTGCATGAGCAGTCCTGTGGCTCCGTCCTGCCCATGGAGAGCCGCTTCTCCGGCCTCGCTCCCCGGATGTCCCCCTCTGGGGAAACCGAGCCGAAGGGAGAGCAGCAGCCCACGTGTCCCAAGCCTTCTTGTCTGGCTCCTTGAGTCAAGTTTGCTCCCACTGCACGAGCAGGTCTGTGGCTCCGTCCTGCCCATGGAGAGCCGCTTCTCCAGCCTCACTCCCCGGATGTCCCCCTCTGGGGATACCAAGCCGAAGGGAGAGCAGCAGCCCACGTGTCCCAAGCCTTCTTGCCTGGCTCCTTGGGTCCAGTTTGCTCCCACTGCATGAGCAGGTAAGTGGCTCCGTCCTGCCCATGGAGAGCCCCTTCTCTGGCCTCGCTCCCCGGATGTCCCCCTCTGGGGAAACCGAGCCGAAAGGGGCTCGTAGGGATTGGTGGGGGCTTCTGCCTGGTACGGGCAGCCTCCGCACCCCCTTCCCACTCTATTGGGGGTGCTGCAGAATCAATAGGGGGTGACACCGTCAGCACCCCGCCACTGGCCTGGTGAGCTACGGCCCCTCCCCTGTCCACCTCAGAAGTTGCTTGCCTGTGTCCCTGAGCTCCATATCGGAAGCCCCTTCCCTGGCCAAGAGGACACTGGCCCATTTTGCCAACTGAACTGGCAGCACTTTGGTCTCTCGCACCAGAGATGCCCGGGAATAAGACGGGCACCAGCACGTGCCTCGGGTGTTCTGTTCATGAGCTGTGGCACTAGCCAGCCTGCTTGCTGACCCCCTGGCAAGACCTGGTCTGGATGTCTGCAAACGAGGCTCCGATCCTTGCTTTTGGAAAGGGGACCTGGGCAGCAGCACCCTTGAAGGAGGGAGGGAGGGAGGGCCGTTGTACCCTGCCGTGTGTCCGCCCTGCTTGCGAGCCGGGGCTCATCTCCTCCTTGTCTCCATTCACAGCTCAGCGGCCACCTTGTGGGGGAAGCTGGTGGACCGGTCCTGCCACGTGGAGGGAGTCCTGTGTCATCTGATGGTCTGTTTGCAGGGACGGCCGCTCAAGCCACTCCTCTCAGCGGAGCAGATTTCCATCCTGCGCTTGGCGGTCAGTGTGTCCCCCCCCCCCCCGGAGATTCCAGCTTCGAGAAGAGGGTCCCACCCCCTTTCCCCAGCAGTTCCCTTTTGCTCGGGGCACGGAGGGGTCCTCTGCCAGCTCTAGAGCTCCAGAAGGGTCATGAAGGGCAGATTTGTTCCATAGTCTTGGAAGTCCAATGCGAGAGCGGGACAGCAGAACTGCAGCATCCGCATAGAAGAAGAGTGGGATCTGGAGGCTGGCTTGATGGGGAGGGTGGCAGTTTTGGACCAGGGAACCGGATAAATCCTTTCAGCATAAATTCAACCAGAAGGCTGCAGAGAACCCCCCCTGCCGGATTCCCGTCTCAATGGAAAAGGTTTCAGCAGACCTCCTTCCACACTGCAAGCGACTTGAGCACCCTGGCTGATACGAAGGTCGTCTGCCCCCATAGTAGACCCCTGTCCCTTGTGGATCCAGCAGACTCCTCACTCTGCTCTCTCCCTCCCCCTTTCCCCCTCCTCCTGCTGCCTTCCGAGCCTCTGAGGAGCATTCGCTCTGGGGTGGGGGAGATTCCCAGCCTCCCCCCCCCCCCGCCCAGAGGACCAGAGGACCCCGACTGACAGCCCTCTTCTTTCCAGGCCGCCCACGTCTTCCCAACACTCCTCGAGCAGCCCCACTTGGGAGGCGTGCGCCTCCTTCTGAAAGAACAGTGGGGGGCTGCTTGCCTGAGCTGGCTCTTCTGGATGTCTCACCTCCATCGAGAGGTCCAGGAGGCCACTCCGAGCCACACGCTGGAGAGTGCCCCGGCTGAAGCCGAGAGGCTGGCCAGGTGAGTCCTTCTAGGGCTGTCTTGCGGCAAAGCCTCGCAAACGGGGGGAGGGCTGGGAACTGGGGGCCACATCGCTGTGTCTACATCTCCGTGTCGCTTCTGGGGGAAGCCTCTTTCCAGGGATTCCTAAAGTCCCCCTCTGGGTCCTTCCCCCCCCCCCCCCCCGAAGTGATGTAGCAACAGAACCAACGTTCCTCCCCATCCCTGCTGCGAGATGGGAGAGGCCTGGGATTACAAAGAGAGATTTGGTTCTGCTCCCAGGTCATCTGCGGGGACCCTCCAGCGGCTTCTGGAGCAGTTCAGACCTGAGGTCCTTCCCCAGGACAGCACCATCTGGGAGCTCTTGGGCCACGCAGACAGATTCCACCGTGGCGTGTCTCTCCTCTTCCGGTAAGGAAGGAGTGCTGGGGCTGAGTCCCTCCGGCAGGCCTGCAGGGGAGAGAGGGAGTGAGGCGGGGCAGTTGGACATGCTGGCCGTTTGCTTGGAAGCCATAAGTGGGGGTGGGGAAGGTGTTTCTCCTGGAGACCCTCATAGGGTTGCCAGCCTCCGGGTTCTCCAGGAATCAGAACTGTTCTCCAGACTACACTGGTCCCCTGGGGAGAAAACACAGGTTTGGAAGGCAGCCTCAAGGGCGTGGGATCCCTGCCGAGCTCCATCCCCAACCCCCACCTCCAGACCTCCAGGGACTCCTGAGGACAGACGGGCAACTGTATCTGGAGACCTGCTGCCCTTCAGAGCAGACAGGGCCTGGCTTGGTCCCAGGCAGGATCTTGTGACTTGAGGGCGGGGGGAGAAGGAAGGGGCCCCGTGCAGCCCGGCAGCCCTCTCCCTCCAGACCTCCTTCAGTGCCTCGGCTGCCCCTCGGCCACAAGGCAGTCAGTCTCCTTTTCCTCCTGGCAGAGCCATGACTGACATCCTCTCCGAGGAGGAGCAACGGCAAATGGCGGGCTGTGTCATGGCCATTCTCAACGGCCATGACCAGCAGCTGAAGACCACCGCCATGACCATCTTTGCCGAGGTAAGCTTTCTGGGCCGAGGGGCTGGGGGGGAGCTCAGGGGTCCCCAGATGCAGCTCTCAGGCGAGGCCGGACCCTTGGGGCAGATTCCCTTTCCCTCTCCTCGAAGACAGCCGCAGGGCAGAGCTCTCTCTCCCCTTTCACCCCTCTGGCTCTCCTGGAAGCTTCAGCCTTCAGCACTGACCGCTCCGAAGGGGGGCAGAGGAGGAGCTCCAGTCCTTCCACCCTGGCTTCCCCTGAGACTGGTCTCCCCGCAGCTCTGCTGAGCAGGGCAACGAGGAAGTGCCGCCTCCCCTGCCAGCATCCCATGGCAGAAAGGGGAGAAGCTCAAGATTCGAGGAGACCTCCCCAGAGGAACCATCCCATTTCTATTCTCCAGCCAAGTCCTTCCCTGCTCAGTCCCCAGGCCGGGCCTTGCTCGGTTGGGTGGGCTTTGGAGAAGGATCTGGGGGAGGGCCTTTCCCAAGCCCAAGAGAGAGGAGATCTTGGGAGGGAGAGAAGCCTGTTGTTCTTCTGTGTTGTGTGAAAGGAGCAGCCCCTGCAAAGGAGGGAGCCTATGAGGGTCCCCGGCTGCCGCCAGGCCATCGATGCGTCTTTCCTGGTCTTGCTTGATGGGAGAAGCTGGGACTGAGCCCCCGCCGGGTCGGTCTCTTCCCAGGAGTCCCTGAGCTCTGGTTCCTCCCGGAAGTCTCCAGCAGCCTCCAACGCCTCCTGCTGGTCGTGAGGAAATTGGTGCCAAAGCCAGATGCATCTGTGGAGGGGGGGTCACCTCCTGCTTGGAGGGCGGGGGGGGGGCCAGGCTGCACTTTATGACAGGGGCCACTCAGGGGATCTTTGTGTGAGTGTGAGGGCGACTGGTGTGAGGACTCCTTTTCTCACGTTCTCTGGGGCACTAAATGGCAGATCTCTCCTCTGGCTCCTTTTAGCTCCTCCGCCGCCCCTCTGTGACCATCGTAACAGAGGACGCCTGCCGCCATCTCAAGGCCCAGCTTTCAACCGCTGCCCTGCATTCGCTGGCCCTGGATGGCGTCCTCAACGTGGCAGAGGACCCACTGCAGGTGAGAGAGACCCTCCCTGCCGCTCACACCCACCCACGCTTTGGGGCACCTTTCATTCCCCACCCCTCCCTGGCCTGACCAAGAGCTCAGGTCTTGCATTGGGGAGCCCCCCAAGCAGAGCGCTGGGGGCAGAAGTGGGCTTTCCTCTTGCTCTTCCCTCCACCGTTCCCACTGGTGCCCACGTGCAATGACTCCTGGGGCATCTGGCATCTCAGGCACAGCTGGGAAGCGGCTGAAAACAGGCTTCCTCCTCCTCCTCCTCGTTGTGCCGGATGTTGTATCTCCGTCTCTTCTGGCCCACGATCCAGCAGGAGCTTCTCCCGCAAAGCCCCCCTGGAAAGCGAAGAGGCTCAACTAGAGCTTGGCCATGCTGTCATGCCCCTGTCGCCCACCTTTGCCAGGAGGCTGGCGGAGAACCAGTTTGGTGCAGTGGTTAGTCGCCCGGACTCTGATCTGGGAGAACTGGACTGGAGTCCCCACTCCTCCACACGCCCCTGCTGGCGTGACCGTGAGTCAGTCACAATTCTTGGGGAGCTGTTGCGTCAACAGGAAGTCTCTCAAGAGCTCTTCCCGCTCCACCAACTTTATAGGGTGTCCGTTGTGGGGAGGGGAGGGGAAGGAGATGGGCAGCTGCTCTGGCACTCCAAGTGGAAGGTGGGGTATAAATGCCATCTGCTGCTCCTCCTCCTCCTCTTCCTCTTCCTGGTTGGGCTTGTTAGCTTCGTCTGAGGTTGCCCCTCTGGCCATACAGCCCAGCAGGGCAGCTTCAGGGAGCCGACCGTGTCCTGTCTCCTTCAGGTGCGGAAGCTGCTGCCTCTGCTGGCAGAGGCAGTGAGCAGCTTGCAAAAATCAGACCACCGGAAGGCCCAGAAGCTGCTCAGCCAGCTACACCGCTCAGTGGACATCTGCGGACCAGCTCTGGCAGCGGATGTGGCTGGCTGCATGCTCCCCCTATTCGACGCTGTAAGTCCGGCTGGGCTGGGGTTGGCCAGAGAGGTGAAGTTGGAGGGGCAGGGCGGGTGCTGGGGCTGCACACCTGAAAGGGAGAGAGAGGGGATGCCGAATCGGGCACGTGAAACGGCTTGCCTCCCGGTGTTGCCATCAACAGTGCAGGTCAGAGAGGACTGGAAGCGGGTTCAGGCCCTGGGTCTGCCTGCCCTTCCCTGGGGCTTCGGGATGAGCCCTGTCAACAAGGCAGCCTCACTGATGCCCCAGACAGGAGGAGAGCAGAGGGATGGGTGCTCCAAGCTGGAATGGGGCAAAGAGGGACTGGAGGAAGAGGGGGTGTGAGCTGGTGGCCGGAATGCTGGGCTGGGCTGGAGAGAGCCGGGTTCCACTCCGAGAGGCTCGGCCGGCTTACTCGGGAGTCAGGCCCACTGAGCAGGGGGTCTCTCTTCCTCCCTCCTGCACAAGGCATCCTCGATGGCCTTGGGCGAGTTGCTTTCTCTCTCCATTTGCCATCCTTGCAGGGCTCGGGGGAGCATTAAAAAATAAGAGTCCCCCTGAGGCTCCTTGGTAGACAGGGAGTGGGCTCCATTTGGAAAGTAGTGCATCTTCATTGGGGCAAAAATTGCAAATGCCCTGGAATGTCTTCTGGCAAAATCCCTGCAGGGATTGGAGAGGTAGACAGAGCTGACCTCCAAGCTGGGAGGAAATTCACACTGTCTGCAACCTGCTTTCCCTCCACTGGAAGAAGAAATCAGAAGTGTTCCTTCCCAGAGCTGGTGAGGAAAAGGTCCATTTGGATTTCATGTCCCCCCACAGAAATCCGCCCAGGCCCGGTCCTTCGCCATCACCATCTTCGGGGCCATGATGGAGAGGGGAGCAAGGAGGGCCCTGAAGGACCTCGCCCTCCGCAGCCTGGCGCCTCTTCTGCTGCACCTGCAGGATGGCAGCCCCAACGTTATCCAGGTGGGCACCTGGGCAGCAAGCCCCTGTGGGGAAGCAGCGTGGCTGTCCCTAGGGGAGACTGTCCCTAGGGGAGACGGGAGTCTGAGGCCACGGCTCTCCTCCTTGCCCCTCCCACTGTCCAGGGGAGAAAGTGCCACGTTTGACCCTTGCCCTGCCCTCCTTCCCTCCACCTGCAGGCTTGTTGGGGCACTCTGCCTAGAGTCGCCGTCCTCCTGCGGACCAAGAAGCTGGAGGGGCTGTTCCTGACGAGGGACGACTGGTCCCTCTGCCTTGTCATCGTAAGTCTTCCTGCTCTGCCTTGCCTGAGGCTTCTCCTTCTGGGTGAGAGCACCAGGAGCTTTGTGCGGAATGCATGCGGTAGCCTGATTGAGAAACTGTTGCTCTGGGATTGGGGACTTGCTCCTTTGGCCCCATCCATGGAGGCCAGCAGGATCTGGGAGTGTTTCCAAAGCGCACATCAGATGTTTGATAAGAGGTGGTAAGAGGAGGAAAGCAGATCCCTGGAAAGAATGTCATGTCTCTAGTCCCCCTTGGTCTTGGGATCTCATTCAAAGGGATAGAGTCCCTGTTTTCAGTGCCTCCAAAAAGAGGTCCAGAAGATGGTCAGGGGAAGGGGGAGGTGAGGAGAGGAGAGGCAAGAGGAGGAGAGGGAGAGGGGAGGGAAGAAGAGGTAGAGGAGGTAGAGAGAAGAGGAGGGGAAGCAGGAGATGAGAGGGAGGGGAGAGGGGAGGAGAGGGAAGGACAGGGAGAGGGAGAGGAGAGGAGCATCTCCTAACACAGAGATTAACTGCCTGGTTCCTCCTGGCTTCTCTCCCAGGCAAAACGGTTCAGGAAAGTCCCCCAGTGCAACTTCCTGGAGCAGATCCTGTGTCATCTGAGGAGCCCCCAAGTCAACATCAGGGTGGCGGCAATCAGGATCCTTGGTAATTCGACATGTTCCTTTTCCATCCAGGTCTTCCTAAAAGGAAGGTCTTTCTCTGAAAGCGGCAAGAGAGATCCAAAGGGCCAGTTATTGATCAGTAAGCAGAGACGCCCTGGTCTTAGGGGCTTGCATCTTCTGAAGGCCCTTCCCCATAATTCCTGTGAAGTGGGTGCTGGCTACAGATGGTGAAATTCATGCACTCTGTATGTGGCCAAGGAGCCACTCCCCCCCTCCCCCAGCCTCACTGTCCTCGCTGCCATGGCTGGCCTCGCATGGGCAAAGGCAGAGTGTGGAGAGGGCATGCACTGCGGCGCCGTCACTGACTTCCACATGCAGAAGTCGGAGCGACGCAGCGGCTCACGCGTCTCCCTGCCTTTGCCCACACAGGGCCGGTGGAAGGCAGCAGGCGGCAGGGTGGGGCCGGCACTGCAGAAGAAGCTGGGCGGCATGCGGCCTCTTCTGGACTCCCAGGGGCCTCTCCTCCAGGGCAATATGAATTGTACTGGAGGCAGGGCCTAATCCGCTATCTCCCCTGACCCACACCCTAGGCAGCAACCTAGGCCTGCGTAGTTGACAGGCCGGCCCAGACCACATGATGCGGGTCTTTCCCTGCTCTTGCTTAGGAGTTCAGTCCTGACACCTTGGACTGGTCAGAGGGCAGATGAGTGTTCCTGGGAGGAGGGACATTTCCCAGGCTCATCCATAAACTTTCTGCCTGGGTTCAGGAGGGTCCAATTTTCACTCCAGCTCAGTTTTCAAAAATGGAACCAGTTGAATAACAGAGTTGAAGAAGTCTTCCCCCTGTTTCTGACCCTTTGATCAGGAGCAGCAGAGGCAGCCCCCTCCCTCCTCAGGAGAACTGGGTCCCTTCTCCTCCCTTTGGCCTGAGGGGAGGTTCTTGTGGTGAGCCTCCAATTGGGGAATGAGGCCTTCCCTTCTCCCTCTCGGGGCCAAGAGCCACCCAGCTGGCTTTGCTCCTCATCCAGAGAAGCAAGAGGAGACTTCTGTCGAGGGGACACAGAAGCCACAAGCACAACGAAGCCCCCTCTCCCACCCAGCTCTTGAGGAAGGAGCCCTCCCCCTCCTTTTCTTAAAGGCAAGCAAGATCTCTGAGATTTTAGGCTGGACAAAACTTGCCAAGGGAAGGTCACCCGGCCACATCTGTGTGGCCAGCAGCCCCGTTCAGCACCAAGAGAATTGCCCTGCTTTGGATTGTGGCCGTGGGGTGCTCTCAGGGGAAGGCCCATGTCTGTGGCGCTAGGGAGGGCGCTTGCTTCCACCCACTCAAATAGGGAGTGGTGTGAGAGCCTGCGGATCTGCCTGCTACCCATGAGAAGAACAGTAATCCAACCGTTCACCATGTCCTTTTCTCTGCCTAGGCCTGGTTGGGCAGGAGACGAGGGACAGACGGAAGCTGGAGGTCATCGGTGCGGGTGAGTTTGCCTCTGCTTTAAGCTGAAGCCTCAGGCAGCCCAATCTTCCCTGGAAGGATCTCAGGGCCCTTCTCTCTCCCAAAAGGATCTCAGGGGCCTTCTCTCTCCAGGAAAGATCTCTGGGGCCTTCTCTCTCCCGGAAGGATCTCAGAGGCCTTCTCTCTCCTAGAAAGATGTCGCAGCAGCCTATGTAGTTCTCCCCTCCCTTCTGGAGATTTAACCCAAGTTCCTCAGAACATGGTTTGGTGCTCTAGCCAGTATCCCACACTGCCATTAGACTGACTGTCAGCTGGTCCGCTTTCTCCCCCTCTCTTCTGCTCAGAGCCCAACACCAGCAGTCCTGCAGGTTTAGCCAGGCCACTTCACCATTGGTGTTTCCAAGGAAGGGCTCTTGGCATCAGGGTGGGGGGGGAGTGTGGATGACAGGAGCCGGAGCAGCCCTCTTTCCCACCCGACTTCCCTGTCTTTTCCCTCCCAGCCCAGCTCCAGTGCTGGAAGTGAGCCCTGCTAGGAGAGGAAGCCCTGCTTGCCAAGCCCTCAGGCCTCCTTCCGCCCTCCCAATGGGAGCCTCTTGGGTTCTCTTCCACTGCGTGACTCTTGACTCCTGCTCCCTTCCTTTCCTTCGCAGCCCTCAGGAAGATGTCAACTGATGAGCAGCCAACCGTCCGCAGCTGTGCCGCCCACACCATCGCCCTCCTGGAGGCTCTGCATGAAGGGCCCACCCCCAGATGGAGCCTCTGGGCACGGCTGCGGCGGGTCTTCAGGGCCTGCTGCTCATCCGCAGAAGGTAAGCCTTGCGGGGGTGGAGGGGTGGGGGTGGTGACTGGACTGTACCCGGAATGCACTCTGAACCTCCCTGCAAAATCAGCAAGACGACCTGTGAGTTCATGAAAAACCCGTCCCAGTTCCATCTCCTTCTCTCCCTTCTGTAGATGTCTAAACCTCTATCATCACCTCCCTCAAGGCAACGTTATCCACCGAGGATAGGACTGGACCTCAGGAGAGGAAGCGACCCCCAGCGGAAGCATCGCGGAGCAGGGGAGTATTTTGGAGCCATTTAAAAACAACTGGGTGGAACATCTAGGGTTGCCAAGACCCCCTGACAACGGGGGGTGGGGGCGGGGGGTCTTACTGGGATCACAAGGGAGGTCCAGGGGATGTCATCTCAGGTGTGCACCAGAAGAGATCTCGTCACGTGGCCAGAGACATGGAGGCACTCTGGTGTTTGGCAAAAGCCCCCCTGTATGTGTGATTTTTACCATACACTTTTCCCCAAATACCAGAGTATCCCGCAGCATCGGCCAGGTGGTGACATCCCTTCCAGTGCACAGTGCCACTTCCTTCCTGGCACCACCGGCCTTGGCCTCCTTTCCTCCCAGTCAGTCCCCCCGCTGGCCAGCTGATTGGCGGCTGGGGGAGGGTCCCCGGGGCGGGGTTTCCCCGCCTGTGGGAGGGCTTGGCAACCCTAACAGGACATAGAAACTCCACCCCCGGTGCGCTCCTGTATATATTTGCATGTCTGTCTGTCTGTCTTTCTGTCCCCCCATCTGTCTCTTCTCTTCCTGTAAATATTTACATGTCTGTCTGTCTTTCTGTCCCCCCATCTGTCTCTTCTCTCTATTCTGGGGTTCTGCTGAAGACCAGCTGGTGTAGATCCACGATGCACTGCAAGGGAAAAGGCTTCCTAAGTACGGATTCTTATAATGGAGGAAAAGTCAACATCACCCTCTGAGGGCTGTCTCCAGGCAGTGGTGTCCTCAGGGCGGACTGGCAGTTAAGAGCCCTGGGGAAAGCCAGAGACATCCCGTCCCCCCAGACAGAGACATCCTGACCCCGTCTCCCTGGAGAAGGCAGCCGGAACCTGCCAGCCCCCCCCCCTTCAGTGGGCAGCAGCCCTTCTTTTCGTCCACCTCTCCTAGGTCTGGGGGCTTTGCCAGGGAACACCTGCCCACTCAGAGTGTTCTGGCTTCTCTGCCCCATTGTGGCAGTGGGCACTCCCAGCTGCCTTGCCTAGGGGGATGGTCCTCTTTCAGCCAGGATGGCCCTAGCTGGGGACTGTGGCCGGCCATCGGCCCATCAGGACTCTTCCCCGGGGTCTAAAGGCCAGTCCACCCCTTGGGACACCGCTGTCTGGAGATGGGTTGAAGATGCATTGCGGGGCTGGTCTTCCCTGTCTCCCCTTTGCCCAAAGAATCCCAGCCTAGGAAGACTTCTCCCCAGCCTACTCAAGAAATCCTTTCCTTGATGGAAGATGGCTGCAGTGCATCAGGCTGCGGGTTTTCTACCACCTCAGCCTCCGGTGGCTTCAGTAGGCAACCCCCTAACCCTCCCCCCTCTCTTTCCGTGAAGAACAGCATCCTCAAGGGTGTATGACGGCCGCCTGGAGAAGTCCAAGGCAATCTGGGTGGAACACCTAGGCTTCCCAGGGCCCCCTGGCAACGGGGGGTGGGGGCGGGGGGTCTTACTGGGATCCAAAGGGAGGTCTAGGCGATATAACATCATCACATGGATGGCACCATGCGGCCACTCCGGTGTTTGGCAAAAGCCCCCCTGTATGAGTGATTTTTACCATACACTTTTGCCCAAATACCAGAGTGTCCCGTAGCATCGGCCAGGTGACGACGTCACTTCCAGTGCACTCAGGAAGTGATGTCACTGTGTTGCTGGCAGCACCGGCCTAGGTCTCCTTTTCCTCCCAGTCAGTTCCCTTGCCGGCCAGCTGATTGGCGGCTGGGGGAGGGTCCCCGGGGCGGGGTTTCTCCCGCCTTTGAGGAGGGCCTGGCAACCCTAGGAGGCGATGTCAAAGCCACCCTTGGAAAGCTCGGGGAAGGACCCCTCAGTGCTCTCCTTTGTATAGATGTAAATATTTATGTGTGTGTATATATGTATTTGTCCCTGTGAGTGTCTTAAATTGGAGGCTGGGGGAGGGGCTCTGGGGTGGGGTATTCCCTGCCCCGACGATCAACAGAGGCCAAAGGGAACTCCTCGTGGCCTTCTTTCCTGCCTGATGCTCTGGGAGGGAAGGGCCCCCCCCAACTTTGGAAGGAGCCTGAGGAGATGCAACATTTCCAATTAGAGGCAGCCGCAGAAAGAGATGGACAGATGGAGGAGCAGAGGAGAGGAGGATGCGAGAAGGTGGAAAAGCCAAATCGACAGTCGAGAGGGCTCCTGAATCCGTGGCTCTGATTGGCTGTGGGAAAGGAGCACGACTTGCCCAGAAGGAGGGGAAGGAAGAGCCAAAGAGCAGGGAGGCTGCGTGGATTTGGAGGAGGGGAAGGGGTGAAGCCTCTGTGAGAGCAACACCAGCTGGCCAGTGTTGGAACTTTTCGTCCCAGGATTGGGAAGGACTGGTGCTCCGATAGGCAAATGACTGATATGCCCAATGGCAAGTCAAGCCTCTGGCTGAAGAAGGCTGAAACACCAAAACCGGTCCCTTTGCTTCTCCTCCTGCTTGTGAATGAAGGACTCCCGGAGGACTTGCTGGCAGGATTCCTCAGACCGCTCAGGAGCTGTTTATCCCAATATGGACCATGAAGAAGAGACTATGAAGAAGAGACTGACGCAGGAGTTGTTAGGACTTTCTTTATTGTCATTTATGTATGAATGATTGTTGTTACAATAGTAATCTTGCTCTATAATAACTACTTTGATACAGTTTTCATTTGTGTTGTGCGTCATTCCTCCCCCCCCCTTCTCTCTCTTCACTGCCAGCAATGGAGACCACCACCCTCCTGCCGCCCGTTATTTGAGGGTGGGCACAAACTGGTCGCCCGTTTGGGGGCCGAGTAGGAATTTCCTCCCCTCCTGTGGATTGTCCCTGGCCTGGACGGGGTTTTTTGCCTGCTGCACCCTGAAAAGGGGGACAGGAAGTCCAGCGGTTTCAGTAATGCCCAGGCAAGAGGATTCCATGTCAGGCCCGTAGTTACAGTGGGGGGGGGAGGCCAGGCCACTCCATTCAACCCCCCTCCTTCCATCTGCACGCCCCCTCCACTGCAGGGCCTCCAATCTGCCCCCTTTGCTCACTGCCACTCGCCCCTCCTCTGAAAACTACAGCATTTGCTACTGTGGGGGCTTCAGATCCGCACGGAGTGGAGGGAGAAGCCTCCTTGCGGCTGGATCCCCCGGAAGGTTTACTGAGTTAGGCAGGTGAGTGGGGGACTGTCATTTTACTTGAGATGCAGGTTACTACCTCAGTAATCAGGTTTGCAAAGCTTCAAACGAGGACTCTGCAGCTTTGGTTTGTGCGTGCCTTCCACCCCCACAGGCAACCACAAAACACGACCCCCACAGTACCCCAGCGGATCCTACCCTCCCTGATGTGGTGGATCGATCAGTCCAACCTTCTTCAAGGGATGCCCTTTGTTCTGCCTCCTCCTACTGCGAAGGGCCCCACAGATGCCTCCAAGTGGGGTTGGGGAGCCCACATAGAGGACAAAACGGTCAGGGGCCTGGGGACTCTCTGAAAGAGAAAATTCCACACCAACTGCTTAGAACCGATTGGTGTACACAGGTCATTACAGTCCTTCCTCCAGCTCTAAGGGATCGTCATGTCCACCTCCAGGGTTTTTGTATCAGGAACTCCTTTATATATTAGGCCACACACCCCTGAGGTAGCCAATCCTCCTGGAGCTTACAGTAGGTCCTGTACTAAGAGCCCTGTAAGCTTGTAGAGGAATGGCTACATCAGGAGGCGTGGCTTAATGTGCAAAGGAGTTCCTGCTACAAAAAAAGCCCTGTCCAAATCACATAGAACAATACAGCGATTGTCTTTTATATCAAGAGATGAGGGATGGGGTGGGGGGGACACGATCAAGCTGTATTTGCCGTCTGTCCATTGCCCTTTGGAACTGGAGCATCAAGAACAGCATCTACCAGACTGGGATTCACCTACCAGGAGTGGGAACACTTTGGCGGATTCTCTCAGCAGACTCGTCTGGGTGATCACGAGTGGTCTCTCAATCCTACTTACCTCCACCGCATCTTTGCCTTATGTCAGTGATGGCTAACCTTTTCAGCTTGGTGTGTCGAAAATCGGGAAAAAGTGTAGTCTTCCTCGGGTCGCGTGTCACTTCACCATGTCACTTCAAGAAATATCAATAATTTGATGATATTTGCAGCCCCAATAAAGAAAGAGGGTTGCCAAGTCCAATTCAAGAAATATCTGGGGGCTTTGGGGGCGGAGCCAGGAGACTTTGGGGGTGGAGCCAGGAAACATTGGGGTGGAGCCAGGAACAAGGGTTTGACAAGCATAATTGAACTCCAAGGGAGTTCTGGCCATCACATTTAAAGGGACAGCACACCTTTTAAAATGCCTTTCTTCCATAGGAAATAATGAAGGATAGGGGCACCATCTTTTGCGGCTCATAGAATTGGGCCCCCTGGTCCAATCGTTTTGAAACTTGGGGGGGGGGTATTTTGGGGAGAGGGGGATCCCCTGCCCCCACCTGGGGATTGGTAACCCTGCGGGAAAGGGTGTATCTTTTTTTCTTCCCGCCTTTTCTCCTCCAGCGCTTGCCAAGGGAAGCGAAGGGGGGCGACCCAATGCTCCCCTCCCCTTGCTCTTTTGCAACCCACACACAGCCCCCATCGCCCACCCCCTTCCTCCTCTTCCAAGCTGAAAAGGGCAGCTTGTCCATTAAATCTGAAACCCCGCCTCCGGCAGGCGGCCATGAGAAAGAGCGAGAGAGCAAAGTGAGAAAGATCATGTTGGTTGCAAAAAAACAAACAAACAAACAGGACCGGGTGGAGGAGGAGGAGGAAAAGGAGGGGGGGCAGCCCCACAACAGGCCCAAGAGCGACGCCCCCTCGGGCATTGCACCCCACACACACTGCTGCAATGCCATCTCTGCCTCCCCCCCCCCCAGCCGCTCCGTGCAAACAAACGGAAAAAAACACGCCTGCCTTGCTCCTGCATTTGCAAAGCCCCGGCATTGCAAAGCCGCGACCTGCCGAGGAGGTCACTTCTTCCCCCCCCCGCCTCTTTTTTTGCAATGCTCTTTTTTTCTTTCTTGCTGTACCCACCTATTTCCTCAGGCCCCGGGGAGGGTGGGAAAAGGGGGTTGCAAAGCTCGGCCCTGTTGCGAGGAGAAGGAGGCGCGTTTGGCTGCCTCTGCTTTGGGTGGGGGACGGGTTGCGCCAGGAGGCTGTCTCCTCCCACCCCCAGGTCAAGGCAAGGCGCTGGCAGTGTCGGCCAACCTTCCCTCCCACCCCCAGCCTGGAGCCGGGGAAAGAGGCGGCGGCGGCCCGCTGCGCTGCTGCCGCCTCTTCTCGCCTTCACCTTAGCAGCTGCTGCTCCTCCGAGACGGGCTCAGCAGCCTCTGAAGGACTCACGGCTCACCACGCTCCTTGGTTTCCGGTGTGTCAGCCAAATTGCCTCGCGTGTCACCAGTGACACGCGTGTCATAGGTTCGCCATCATGGCCTTATGTGGACAAAAATGCCAAAGTCTCAGGATACATACACATGCAAGGATACATAGTTTGTATTTTCCCCATTATTATGTCCTATGGTGACACATGGTGACAATTGTAGTTACATTTGGGGATTTGGTGGCATTTAAATTCATTTCTATTGAATTTTTGGTACACAGAGAGTTGATTGTGTATTTCTGAGTGCCCGCTACAGTGTCAGAATGCCGAAGGCGCCCTCGGGCTCAAAAAAGGTTGGGTGCCCTGGATCTTAGAGCCAACAGCCATCTGAATACAAAACGTGATAACCTGGAGGGTGGCTTGTGAAAGAACAGGTCTTTCTGAGGTTCGCTTCTGGCTTTTTTTTTTTGGTCTTCTGTGATAAGACAAAACCCCACATGATCATCCTTCAACTGTTTAATCTGGCTATCAGGTCGTTTGGGGGCCAATTTGAGAAGCTGGATCTTGCCTTTAACAACCTAAATGGGGGAAGTTCTGCATATCTGTCCATAAAAACTGCTATCGCTCTTCTGGATGTGCTGTGAGAGAAGATATTGGATTTATATCCTGCCTTCCAAACCTCAGAGTGGTCCGACAACCTCCTTTACCTTCTTCCACCACAACAGACACCCTGTGAGGTGGGTGGGGCTGAGAGAGCTCTCACAGAAGCTGCCCTTTCAAGGACAACTGAAAGAGCTATGGCTGACCCAAGGCCATTCCAGCAGCTGCAAGTGGAGCAGTGGGGAATCAATCAACCAATAGCACAGCTTTATTGGCATAACAAGAGGGGAATCAAATCCAGCTCTCCCAGTTAAGAGTCTGCGCACTTAACCACTACACCAAACTGGTTCTGGGGGCCAGGGCTTTTCCCATTTACTTTTCTGCCCTCTACCAGAAGCTGAACGCTTCACTTTCACAGCTGCTGTGGTTATAGACAAATGCATTTTCTGAACACCGAACATAATTAGTGGAATGCCACACTTCAGTTTCTCTGGTCACACTGCTACTGTATTTTTGTGGCTGTTTTCAGATTCTGTTGTCACTCACGCTGAGGACTCCATGCAGTAAAACGGTGCTTCAGTTCTATAAATTCCACAAACCAAGCGTTGAAACGGGCTGGAAATCCATCTCTTTATGAGGGGGAACTCATCCATGCCACCTCAGTAGAGGCTTTGGCCACAATTCTCTCTCTCTTCTACTGAGAAACTTCTTAAGGTAATGAACTGGCTGTGCAGCACACATAAAGGTAAAGGTAGTCCCCTGTGCAAGCACCAGTCGTTTCCAACTCTGGGGTGACGTTGCTTTCACAACATTTTCATGGCAGACTTTTTACGGGGTGGTTTGCCGTTGCCTTCCCTAGTCATCTGCGCTTCCCCCCAGCAAGCTGGGGACTCATTTGACCGACCTCGGGAGGAAGGAAGGCTGAGTCAACCTTGAGCTGGCTACCTGAACCCAGCTTCCGCCAGGATCGAACTCAGTTCGTGAGCAGAGCTTGGACTGCAGCACTGCAGCTAACCACTCTGTGCCACGGGACTCATATTATAATGATAGAACTGACGATTTTGAGGAACCTGAGAAGAAAATGCATGTCTAGCGCTTGGCAATGAGTGTGTGAGGGAGACTTGGTCCCCCCCAGAGATTCCAGCTTCCAGATCAGTCCCCACTCCCCTTTTCCCAGCCAGCCTCGTTTCGCTGGGGGCGGTGCTAGATCTTCAGAAGGATCGTAAAGGGCAGATTTGTTCCATAGACTTGGAAGAAATACAATATAAATACAATTGGTTTCAATTGCAACAAATAAGAAGTTTGCTTGAACAGGACATTGAGAACTATGGAATAAGACAAGAACAAACAGAACTGGAGGGAGTGCTGCTTGGGGAAAATGAAAAGCTGATTTCAAAGACATATAAACTATTATTGCAATGGTCTACGGAAGATGAAGTAGTTAAATCACAAATGATAAAATGGGCGATAAATATAAATAAAGAAATACAGATGCAGTCATGGGAACACTTATGGAAGAACTCTATGAAACAAACAGACACCCTGTGAGGTAGGTGGGGCTGAAAGAGCTCTCACAGCAGCTGCCCTTTCAAGGACAGCTCTGCGAGAGCTGTGGCTGACTCAAGGCCATTCCAGCAGGTACAAGTGGAGGAGTGGGGAATCAAACCCGGTTCTCCCAGATAAGAGTCCGGGCACTTCACCACTACACCAAACTAGCTCTCATAACTCCAAATGCTCCAATAACTTTTTGTAAAATGCAAAGGAGAAGCACTGCCTGATGGTGGAGAAAGCCGTCAAGCTGAGACCAGTTGATGGTGACCTGGCAGAGGGTTTTTCAAGGCAACAGCTGTTCAGAGGTGGTTCTTCGTTGCCTGCCTCTGCGTAGTGACCTTGGACGTCCTTGGGGGTCTCTCATCCCAATACTAACCAGGGCTGACTCTGCTCAGCTTCTGAGACATGATGAGATCAGGCTAGCCTGGGCCACCCAGCCCAGGACAGGACTCTTCCTTATCCCCCCCCCTCCTCCTCCTCCTCCTCTGTGGCCTTTGTGGATTCTGACTCGGTACTATTTTGCATGCTTAATCACTGCCCACCAGCTAGATGTAACTCTGCTCACTGTACCCCGTTTCGTTGCCTGATGAAGTGCGCATGCACTCGAACACGGACCTTCTGAAGGAAACTCTCTCGGTCTTAAAGGTGCCTCTGGACTCCTGCTTTGTGCTGTTGCTGCAGACCAACACGGCCGCCCACCTAGATCGAGCGACATAGAATTTGATCAGATAGAGATGCTACTTAGCATTAGGGCTTCTTTTGTGGCAAGAACTCCTTTGCATATTAGGCTCCACCCCCCTGATACAGCCAATCCTCCAAGAGCTTACGGGAGACCCCATAAGAACAGGATCAGTCTCCACAGGGAATAATGGCGTCCCCAACAGACATTTCCCTCCCTCTTCCCGCCCTGCTTTCTGATGACCCTGAAGCGGGGGGAGGGCTTCCAAACCGGGGGGGGGGGGATGACCTGCCTCCACCTGGGGATTAAAAAAATCAAAGGTACATAACCCACCGTGAAAACCAGCTTCTATTATTAAATTATACAAGGTCAACAAAAATAAACACAAATTCCACCATCTCTCTCTCTCTCGGCTTGACTTCGCGAACGAAGATTTAAGAAGGGTGCAGTAGTCCACGTCTGCTGCAGGCTCGCTGGTGGCTGACAAGACCAATGCGGGACAGGCAGATCCTGCCACAGCGGCTGCAGGGAGAAGTCTGATTTGGGGTTGGTGCTATAGCAGTGCGATTCTTCCTCAGTCTCCTTTTGTCCTCAAGACCAGCTATGCGTGCGTTCTCAAAGGAAGAGACAGCCTGGTGGATGGTGTGCCTCCATGCTTTACGATCTGAGGCTAGGTCAGACCACTGGTGATGGTTGTTGCGACAGGTGCCAAAGGATTTCTTCAAGGAGTCCTTGTACCTCTTCTTTGGTGCCCCTCTATTTCGATGGCCGGTGGAAAGTTCGCCATACAGAGCAATCTTGGGAAGGCGGTGGTTTTCCATCCTAGAAATATGCCCTGCCCAGCGCAGCTGCGTCTTCAACAGCAGTGCCTCGATGCTTGTAACGTCCGCCCTCTTGAGGACTTCAGTGTTGGTCACAAAGTCACTCCAGTGGATGTTGAGAATGGTGCGAAGGCAGCGCTGATGAAAGCGCTCAAGGAGTCGCAGATGATGACGGTATAAAACCCACAATTCGGAGCCGTAGATGAGGGTTGTCATCACAACCGCTTTGTAAACAAATTCATAAATTACAAAACAACCATAACTTTTAGTCCTTAATAGGAAAGGAAGCAATAGCACCAAGAGTCTTTCTTTTCATCCTATGGTAAAGCTTCCCATCTCATTCCATGAAATCCTGGTGTAATACTCCAGATGTTTAATGTCTGTCCAAAGATGCAGCCAATAATCCAAGTTTCCAACGACAAGGTCGTACCGAACCCTTGTTTCGCGGGAGCTTCTTCAAGCTGCAACAATCCTCTTAGCAATTTCTATTAAGTGTTAGGCCAAACAGCCAGCATATTTGAAGGAACACCATCTGGGGACTGGCAACCCTTTTTGACGCTCCTGAACATCTTAAAAGAAGAGATGGCTTTAAAAGCTACGTAGCTGCGGTTTAAACCTAAAATAGAATTAAAAATCCAATTCATACAATGCGGACATGTACAGAGGCAGGTTAACGATATTCCTCCCCTCCCAGGTTACCCACTTTTTATCTGTTGGGAAGTTCTGACCTCAAAATTATCAACCTACTTTACTCTCTAAGACAGGGGTGTCAAACATGCAGCCCGGGGGCTCAAATCAGGCCCCTGGAGGGCTCCTATCAGCCCCCAAGCAACTGCCTGTCATCTGCTTTCTTCTCATAAGAACATAAGAGAAGCCATGTTGGATCAGGCCAATGGCCCATCCAGTCCAACACTCTGTGTCACATAAGAACATAAGAGAAGCCATGTTGGATCAGGCCAATGCCCCTTCCAGTCCAACACTCTATGTCACATAAGAACATAAGTGAAGCCATGTTGGATCAGGCCAGTGGCCCATCCAGTCCAACATTCTATGTCACATAAGAACATAAGAGAAGCCATGTTGGATCAGGCCAATGGCCCATCCAGTCCAACACTCTATGTCACATAAGAGCATAAGAGAAGCCATGTTGGATCAGGCCAATGGCCCATCCAGTCCAACACTCTGTGTCACACAGTGGCCAAAAAATTTATACACACACACACACACACACACTGTGACTAGTAGCCACTGATGGACCTCTGCTCCATATTTCTATCTAAACCCCTCTTGAAGCTGGCTATGCTTGTGGCCGCCACCACCTCCTGTGGCAGTGAATTCCACATGTTAATTACCCTTTGGGTGAAGAAGTTCTTCCTTTTATCCATTTTAACCTGTCTGCTCAGCAATTTCATCGAATGCCCACGAGTTCTTGTATTGTGAGAAAGGGAGAAAAGTACCTCTTTCTCTACTTTCTCCATCCCATGCATCACATGCATTATCTTGTAAACCTCTATCATGTCACCCCGCAGTCAATGTTTCTCCAAGCTAAAGAGTCCCAAGCGTTTCAACCTTTCTTCATAGGGAAAGTGTTCCAGCCCTTTAATCATTCTAGTCGCCCTTTTCTGGACTTTCTCCAATGCTATAATATCCTTTTTGAGGTGCGGTGACCAGAACTGCACAGAACTCTTTCTCTCTTGCTTCCTTCTGCCTCACAGCTTGCTTTGCAAGGCTTGCTCAATTGCACAGGAGCTACAGAGGAAAACCTCTCTTTTCTCCATTGGCTGAGGCTCCTCCCTTGTGGGAAAAAAAAAGGGAGAGAGGAGGCAGAGCTTGTTTTTCCAGGCTCTCTCCTTTATAAAGTTGATATCGTTGCTACCTAATCTTAAACACATACACACATGGCCCAGCCCAACAAGATCTCGTTTATGTCAGATCCCGCCCTCATAATGGATGAGTTTGACACCCTTGCTCTAAGAGCTAAAAGGAGTCTTCTTCTTGGCAGAAATGAGCTTCTATTCATATGCATGGAGCTTTTCTTTACCGCTTAAAGAAACATGGTCCTCATGCCAAATACAAAGAGAATCGAACACAGACCCACGTACCTGACTCAGGGAAATGATCTATAACCAGCGGTGGAAGGAAGCCCATCCTAGGAAGCTGTGGTTGGGGGGAGGAGGGGGGGTGGAGCCTCCCTTCGCCCTCCTCCATCCGTGATGAAGCTCCCTCCCAGCTGGGAGCAGAAGAGGAGAGGAGCTCCTTCTCCAGAGAAGCCCAGCCCATCCTGCCCGTTAATGGGCAGCCCACAGAGCAAACACCCCCTTCCTGCCTCGGAAGATTTGGACTCACTCTGATATAGGGTTGCCAATTCTCAAGTGGGGGCAGGGGATCCCCTGGTTTGGAGCCCACCCCCCCCCTCAGGGTCATCAGGAAGTGGGGGAGGGGGGGATGTTTGCTGGGCACTCCATTATATTTTATGAAGATTGATTCCCATATAGGGTATAAATGAAGAATCGATCCATGGATATCTGGGGCTCGGGGGGCTGTGTTTTGCGGAAGAGGCACCAAATTTTCAGCATAGCATCTGTTGTCTTTGCTTAAAGCACCCCCCAAATTTCAAATATATTGGACCAGGGGGTCCAATTCTATGAGCCCCAAAAGAAGGTGCCTCATCCTTCATTATTTCCAAATGGAGGGAAGGCATTTAAAAGGTGTGCGGTCCCTTTAAATACGATGGCCAGAACTCCTTCTGGAGTTCAATTGTGTTTGTCACACCCTTGCTCCTGGCTCCACCTCCAAAGTTCCCAGGTATTTCTTGAAAAAATGCTGTTGGGTGAGGATGAAAAATTGATTTCAAGGTTTTATAAGTTACTATTGAAATGGTCTACAGAAGATGAAGTAGTGAAACCTCAAATGATAAAATGGGCAATAAATATGAACAAAGAAATACAAATGGAGACTTGGGAACACCTATGGAAGAACTCTATGAAAATATCGACGTGTTACAACATAAAAGAGAATTGTTTTAAAATGTGGTACAGATGGTATATGACACCTAAGAAACTAGCAAAAATGAATAATCAAATATCAGACAGGTGTTGGAAATGTAAAAAACATGAAGGTTCTTTCTACCATAAGTGGTGGACTTGTGATAAAGCGAAACGGTTTTGGCAAATGACTCAAAAAATTTTGGGTTATGACATCAAGAGAGCACCAGATACCTTTCTGGTGGGCTTACAAATGGAAAGTTTTCCGAAACAAGATAGGACATTGTTGTGGTACTTGCTTTCAGCTGCAAGGACACTATATGCGCAAATGTGGAAGCAAGATAAAATACCAGAGAAATGGGACTGGATCTTAAAAGTGTTACACTGGAGTGAAATGGGTAAACTTACTAGAAACTTAAAAGACTGTAATTCAGAAAAATTTAAGGATGATTGGAAGAAATTTCAAGAATATGTTGAAAAACAATGGAAAGTTAAGAGACACTTAGTTGTCTTTGATAATAGTATCTGAACTTTTAATGGGAAGATAAAGATTTTAATATGGTTTTCTGATCTGATATGCAATTGTAAAGGTGGTTAGATTATGAGAAAAATAGAAGGTTAATTTTAATAACTTTTACTACATAGTCTTGGTTTATTTTGTGTTAAGATAACTAGAAGTGTAAGTGAAGATTCTATAATTGTGAATTTTACCTTTCTTTCTTTTTTAAGTACTTTAAGCACCGGCGGACGTCAGGAAACTGAGGGTTGAGGGGAGAAGGAAATTTGTAATGTATTGGTTTTAAAGTATGTATATGGTTAAATATATTTCAATATGTTGCAAAAAAAATAAAATTTGTTTTACATTTAAAAAAAACCAAAGTTCCCAGGTATTTTTTGAGCCAGACTTGGCAACCCCACTTTGGAGGGAGGGAAGGCGAAGGGATGGATTCTTCTGCAAAGCACAATGTGGGCAAGAAAGCATCGCCTGTCCCTTTCAAGAGGCTTCAGAATCAGAACGGGGCAACTGACCTGCCCCGGCATTTATTCAGGAAATGCTGCCTTTGCCTTTGGGTTGCCAATCCCCAGTTGTGGGCAGGGGACCTCCTGGTTTGGAGGCCCTCTCCCACTGCAGGGTTATCAGAAAGCAGGGGACACTGAAAGTTCACTGGGCACTCCATTATACCCTAGGGGGACTTTCCTCATGGGGTATAATGGAGAATCAGCCGATGGATATCTGGGGAGCCTGTTTTTTGAGGTAGAGGCAACAGATTTTCAGCACAGCATCTGGTCAGTCTCCTCAAAGAAAGAACCCCCCAAGTTTCACAAAGATTGGACCATGGGATCTAATTCTATGAGCCCCAAAAGGAGGTGCCATTATTTCCAGTGAAGGAAAGGCATCTAAAAGGAGCGTGGCCCCTTTAAACGGGATGGCCGGCACTCCCTTTGGAGTTGAATCATGCTGGTCACAGCCTTGCTCCTGGCTCCACCCCCAAAGTCTCCTGGCTCCACCCCCAAAGTCCCCAGGCGTTTCCTGAGCTGGGCCTGGCAACCCCACTGGAAGAACCCGCTGCAGGCGGCAGTTGGAGGGAAGGTTCTAAATTCAAAGGTGTTGATGCCGGTTGCCATGGTTCCCTGCCCGGGCCAACGGACCCTCAGAGCGCATCTGGAGCTCCAGGGAGACAGACACACTTTGTTCAACTCCCAGCTTCCTTGCTCCAGAGTTGCTTCCAGCGGGACGCCCTCCTCTGTGAAGGTGGGGCAGAGGCTGGGCGCCCATTCTGGCCTTTCCTTTCTTCGTTGGGCCCCAGTCTCTCCCCAGGGGGCAGAGGGACCCTGGTGCTTGTGGGGCTGGAGGTCTGGCCAGGGGGCCTCCTCCTCCGCCCTCCCCTCCTGCTGGGTGGGGGTGCTTCCTTCTATGACTGGCCTAGAGGACCAGACCCTCTCTGCCTCACCTCAGGCTTGCAAGCTGCAGGGATGGAGCTTGGCTTGCCAACCTCCAGGTGGAAGGGGCAGGAGATCTCCTGGAATTACAGCTGCTCTTCAAAAAAACCCCAGGTTGCCCTACAGAAAATGGCTCTTTCGGAGGCTGATATTAATTCCCACAGAGGTCCTCCCCTTCTCCAAACCCCGCTCTCCCCAGACTCCACCCACAGTCTCCAGGAATTTGCTGACCTGGAGTTGGCACCCCTAGTGTCCTGTCCCTTTACCAGAAGTTTCGGGTGCAGAAAGGGGCAGCCAGAGCTTTTCCTGGAGCTCAAGAACTTCCCCCGTTTATTGCCCTTTGGTTCCCAATAATTTCTTCTCTGACCAAAAATGATCTTCCCCAAAACAAATTTCATCATGATCTTACTGACTTTTGACTTGCCTGATGTATAGAAGCACTGAGTAGCTATGCATTTCTGGGCATGCCTGCTCTTCACTGTGAAAAGCAATGTAAGATGGTTTGAAATATTGACAACGACCACACTCTATTTCCGATTTATCTTGTATAGACTTTTATGCTTCTGGAGAGACCTTGCTGTCCCCTTCATGGAAATAGTGCTGTCCCTCTGTTGTTTTGTCTTGCCTGTTGAGAAAATTTTAATAATAATAGTTATGTCTTCAGTTTTTTAAAAAAAATTGTGTGTGGGGGGGGAGAACTCCCCCTGAGAAATGCTGCAGATCAGACTGATCAAAAAAGGGACATCTGTGGAGGGACCCGTCCCAAATCTGGCAACCTGAGACCCCTGTTGGGGGACTGATTTAGGGGATGTCTTTGCCCTCCTTCTGGAGAACTTGCTGCAGTTGGAGGGAAGGTTCTAAATTCAGAAGTGTTGATGCCGGTTGCCATGGTTCCCTGCCCAGGGCTCCCAGACCCTCAGAGCCCATCCAGAGACCCCGCTTGCTTCAGCTTCTGTCTTCCCTGCTCACGGGTGTTACTGGAGGGACACCCCACACCCTTAAGGCCTGGGTACCATTTCTGATGCTCTGGGCCCCAGTTTCTCTCCCCAGGGGTCAAAGTCCACGTCCTTGGAACACTCACATTTCTTGGGCTTGGGATCCGGCCGCAGGGCCTCCAACCTCCCCTCCTTCTGCTGCCCTTTGAGGGCCCATGATGGTAGTGGGGGGTGGGGGGGAGGTTTCTGTTCCTCAGAGAGCAGCTGTGCTTCCTTCCCCTTGCTCCAGAAGGACCCCAGAGCCCAGTGGGAGCCCCTGCCTCTCAGGAGCCTTGCAACCAGGGTTCCCTCTAAGCTGAGCTAGGGTGAGCTGGCTCACAGATTTCTAGCCTCCAGCTCACACATTTTTGTCTTAGCTCAGGAAGGAGGACCCCCGAGCACAAGGATTTATGCAGTCGCTCACAACTTTAATGCCAGTAGATCACAAATTCTCACAAGACTCTGCAGCTTAGAGGAAACATTGCTTGCAGCCTAATTAAATGAGACATTGGTTCTGGTTCTGAGCCCTTGAACCCAGACCCTCTAGATGCCCCTATGGTATCAATGGGATCCCTCCTCAGAGCTCTGTCAAAGGGACGGGACATTTGCATGAACCGAGGGGTATGTGTATGTATGGGGGAGGGGGAGTGCAGAAGAAGGAACCAAGGGCTTCAGACCTGACCAAGAGTCCGCTGGAACTTCCATCGGACGGTTAAAATGGACCTTCAGGCTTTGATCCGTAGCTCTCTGAAGTGCCCTTCCACTGGCTAATGTGAGGCGGGTGCTCCAGGATCAGACCCGCATTCTGCCAGGATGGTGGCTGAGGGTCTTTGGGCCGGTCATTCTCTCTCTCCCCCAGCCAATCGGACGGGGCTGTCTTGAGGAGCCCAGAGGGAGAATGACGTCTGTCTGTCCCCTGAGCTCTTTGGAGGATGGGTGAGACGGGAAGGTGCTCTGCGGGCAGAGGGACTGAGGGCTGGCTGGGTGACCCTGCCTCCTCTCCTGGCAACAGCCCCCTGAACCCTCCTTCCCTGCCTCTTCCAGATATACCTGAGGAAGACGAGATGCCCAGTCCTGTCCCCTTCTTTGCCTGGGGAGAGAAAGTAGAAGAGGTGCCTGTTCCACCGGCGCCTTGCCCCTCTCTAGAAGGTGAGTCCCCCTCCTGTCTTGAACCTCGGCAAAGCTCCTGCAGCCCAGACTGTCACCAGCAGGCAGAAAACACCCTCTGCCCCAAGGCTTGTGTGAATGGGGGAGGCTGTCCTGGCTGGGGAGCACCACATTCCTCCAAGAGCGCTCTCTTGCCCGAACGGCCAGCCTGTGACAGGGACGGAGAAGGGGGTGCTCTGCAATGGGAGAGGATCTGCAGACCTCTCTCAGCCCTCTCTGGTGGAAGGAAGCCTTGAGAGTTAAAGTGGTGGATGGCCAGAATAAGTCAAATAGGGGGGAGAAAGAGACTCCGGTGAGTAAGAAGTGGGTCTTTCCAAAGCCTTTTGGAGTTTCCAGCAGAGACAGGGCCAGTTTGTTCTTTTTCCCTTCTTCCCTTGCCGCTAAGACTCATAACTGTTTTGTGTCTGTATTAGATGCCGTGACAAGAGTAGAAGACCTGACTCTTGAGAGTGAGGCGCTGAGCTTTGTCCGCTCCTTTGTTGTCAACGTCAAGGAGGTATTCACATTCTTGGCCTCCTTCTATGCACTTTGGAGACGTTTAGACTGGAGGTTCCACATAGTCCTCTCCTCGAGGAGGGCTGGCTGAAGAAGGAGCCAGGAATCGGGGAGAGACAGAAGGGGGCAGACCCCTCAGAAACGTGTCTCAGAACCCAATGGCCAGCGAGAGTTTTCTGGCGGACCTCCAGGGGTTCCCCTTCACTCACACCACTGCGCCCCCTCAGGGTTAGGTCGTCTTCAGCCCCTGCTTCAGAGCTTCCCAGAAGCAGATTCTGGATGCAACAGCCAGGCCCCTTAGGCAGACCAGCCCCATATGGGCCTTGGGGATCCCCCAGAATTACAGCTCCTCTCCAGACTATCTCAACCCGGAGAAAAGGGATGCTTTGGAGGGTGGACGCTAGGGCCTGGTACCCCACTGTGGGCCCTGTCCTCCTCAGGCTCCACCCCCAAATCTCTAGAGGTTTCTCAACATCCCCCCTCCCCCACCAGTGGGCCAGGGTGGGCCCGGCAGCCCTATGGCAATTCTGAAGGTTGTCAGGTCAGTACCCTGGTCAGACTCTAGAAGGGGCCATTTCATTCTTCCCTCGGTTTGCCTTTAGGACACTGCTCACAAGATACAGTTTCTGGAGCAGGTGGACATCCTCTGCGAGGCCGCAGACATCGACGGCTTCTGTTTTGTGCCCTCGGACCTTCTCATCCGGGTAGTCGAGGTGAGTCCTGGAGCCCCCTGAGCAGGGCCAGCTGCAGAAGACTTGCTGGAGGGGAGATGTCGGGTGACCCTCAGGCATTAGCCAAGGGAAAGATGCTGGATGAAAAGGAGGGCCTTGTGGTGCCTCAGCAGGCAAGCGTAGGCCAAGTGAGGAAGGCTCAAGCTCTGCAGCTTAACGGAAAGTAATCCAAGGCGTTGAGCTGGAATCCTGATAAAAATACAAGGTAGTAAATCTCAAGGAAAGAGCAAAAGAAAGGAAAGGTGTGGTGTACGGAGGAACTGAAGACTGTGCAGACAAAGTCACTGAAAAGCAAACAGTCCTCCGGTAGCAAAGGGAGAGATGACTTGGCTCCCTGGGGACGCCACTGCTTACAAGGCACCATGCAGCACATCCCGATGTTGACGGCCCATTCCTTCTTCAGCTAAACAATCCCCTTGAGAGCAGGAGAGTCCTCCCTTCCTCGTTCCGGAGGGAGTGACAGGTCTCCCAAGGCGAGGTGCTCCAAAGTCCTTGTTGACCCATCAGTCTGTGCTGTCACCTGACACCTTCTCAGATCAGGGGCTGAATCCAGCCAGCCTTTTCATGGAGTCTTCCCTAGTCCTGCTCCTGACAGTAGACTCCCTCTCTCCTGCATTTTGCAATGCTGGTCCTATGAGCAGGGCCGGCTCGCCCACTAGGCAAACTAGGCACTTGCCTAGGGTGCCAGGAGATGCGGGGCACTGAATTGGGCTCCCACCCCCTCCCGGTGCCTATGGCAAATCCCTAGTTTGCCTGCCTCCCCCCCTGCTGCCGCCCCTCCCTTCCTTTGTGCTGCCCCCGCGCGATCAGAGCGTCGAAGCCAGCCCGCTGCCCCCCTGCCCGCCCTTTGCCGTGCCCCCTCCTCCTCAGAGTGCGCCACACCTGGGCCTTACAGCCTTCGATGCAGCTGGTGCAGCATTTACTCCTTGGAAGAGCCCGCGGGAGGAGACTTTGCTCCCCCTCACTTCTGGTTCCAGTGGGAGTGGGGGCGGTGGGCAGGCAGCCTGCCTGGGGCACCACACACCCTTGGGCCGGCGCTGCCTGAGTCCCAGCAGAACCATTGGGTGGGGTCCTCTCTTCCTCACCAGTGGAGAATTCTGAGGTTTTAAGGGACAGACTTCAGTATGGGGCAAACGGGGGAGCTGCCCAGGGACCCAGGCTGGGTCAGGGAACAGACTGGGACCCTCGGCCACATGCAGAGAGCTGCCCTGGTTGCATCCTGGCTCCCTGTGGCCATCCCAGGTCAGGAGAGGCACTCTTGGTGTTTGCCCTGACAGGCCTTGTTGGCTCCTTCTTCTCAGGTCCTGATGCCGTGGATGGGGTCCAGCAACGCCACCGGGCGGAAAAGAACGGCTGAAGTCCTCGCCAGGATCTGCAGTGCCGCAAGAGTCATCTACCAAGTGAGTGGTGGACTCGACACCCCTGCTGGTTTGCCTTCCCCCAGGCACTCCAGTCCCCCCTCGATGCGAGGTGAGGGCTCCTGGCAACATGTGGGGCCAGATCCCTGCCCCAAACACCCTTTGGGTCTTCACAGCTGGAATTCAGAGCAGGGAGGTGAGGCTGGAGACCCTTGATACAGATGCGGGGGGGCTGATGCCAGACGATTCTTAGCCCTTAAAAGGGGGAGCAAGTCCGGTATTGGTGACTGCCTTTTCTTCCTGCTGTGGCTGCCGACAGATCTTGCGGGGAGGGGCTTTCTGTGAAGGAAGCCTCATTCCTCCCCCCTGCTGCAGCCCCAGCCGCTTTTGCAGAAGGCAGGAGATGCCAGTGACTCTCCAAAAATGGCCTCCAGGGAGGAGCTATGCTGATGAAGGGGCGGGGCTAGGCAGATAGGGCCGAATGTCATTCCGGTCACCCATGACCAGGGCAGGATCCTCAGCCCCCTTTCCCTGCCCCACTGTGTGCTCCTCCACTTTCTCCTCTCTCGATCCATCGTTCTCCCTGAGGAATGTCAAGTGGGCTGCTTTCACATCAAGGATGATCCATGGTCCAGCCCCTCATTCCCCTGTGCTCCTTTCCCCGTTTCCTCATGACATCGGCTGCTTTCACACACTTAGAGAATCCCCTCTCCTATCATAGCCCCTTCCTTCCACCCCAAACACCCCTGTTTCCCCGAGAGGACACTGTTGGCAGGAGCTGTCCCCCCCAACCGTGTCTGAAAGGGAAGCAGCGCAGTTGAGGGTTTGCTAGTCATTCCCTCTGTTTCTTGCTGGTGACCCCAAGGGATTGTGGGTCGGTGTGTGTCCCTCCCTGTGCAGGATGCAGCCCTCCCTCCACTCGCAGCCTGCAGTGCCTGCAGTAATCCAGGCCATTTTGCTCAGGGTGGTGTCGTGGACGAGGGAGCTGCACACAGAAGCACAACGGATGCGTCAGCCCCTCTTTGGACCACCCACCCTGCCCCCTCTTCTGTCCCGGCATTCCTGTGTCCCTCCTTCCACTCCTGTTCTGCTTTCCTTCCTTTTAGGCCACGGCAGAATTCCCAGTGATGGGCCAGCTAGTGGGATGCCTGACACTCTGTCTCTATGACTGCAGTGCGATGGTGGAGTATTGGGCAGCAGAAGGCCTGGGACACCTCTACGCCTTCGCTGCCCGATGTCGCGGTAAGAGGAAGGAGAAGGGCCCGCGAGTGGGGCCCTGGCAGTGGCACTCCTAGCTGCACCCACGGGGGTCGATCCCTGTGACGGCAGGTGGTGGAAGGGCTTGGGGGGGCAGAGTCACGGGGGACACTTGGTGGGCGGGCAGGAAGGTAGACCTTGTGGTGGGCATGGGGGGGATCCTGGGAAGTTTCTGACCGGGGCCCCCCAAAGCTTGGAACTGGCTTTACTCGTAGACATAGAGACAAAGTTTCCCAGGATGCATTTCTCGTGCGGCTTCTCTCTGTGCGTCTATGGAGAGAAGGGAGTTGTGGGAGCTTGGCTTGCTCCTGAGTGCTCTTCTGTGGCAGGATGGGTGCTTCCGAGAAGCCCCCCTGCCCTCCCCTGAGCTCCCAGAAGCAGAACCCTTGGCGGCTGCAAGCCTTGCTCAGAGCTGGCTGTGCCCCTTCCAGGAAAGAACAAGGCGGAGCGAGAGACTCTGGCTCGGTTGCTGCGGAGAGAGGGGGAAGGTGAGGAAGACGAGAGCGAGGACCCCTTGAGGAAGCCTGGCGCCATCGCCCTGGTAATTATCCCCCCTCCCCCCAAAAAGTGCTGTGGAGACCAGGAAGCACCTCAGGTCATCCGTGGAGATGTTGCTTTGCCCATCAGATTCCCTGCCTGGCGAGATCTCAGGCCCCAGGGTGGGGACACGCCTCCCCCGCTCCTTGGGCGGCAGCCGGAATCCCTGCAGCCAATGGGAGCTGGCAGCAGATCTCATGCCCCCTGGCTCCCACCGTCTCCTCCTTGGAAGGGGGTGGAAGCATCTCTAAGGCAGGGGAGGCCGAGGCGCTAGAGACACCTGTGGCCTCAACCGAAGGCTTGGCAGAAGGGCTCTGTTTGGGGAGGGTGTTCCACCAGGCCAGGGCCAGACCAGAAAGAGCCGCATCCCCAATCGAGGCTGAGCGGACGTCTCTTGGGCCAGGGACTACCAGTAGGTGCTGGTCTGCTGAGCACAAGGCTCTCCAGAGCATATATGGGGGAGAGACGGTGCTGGAGGTACGCTGGTCCCACCTCCCCTCCTGGAAGGAGGTAGCCTCGGAGAGCCATGTCTGTGCAGCAGAGCAGTTCTCTGGCTGTCCTTGAGCAAGTCCCTCCCTTGGAAAGTCTCCTTCTTCATAGGGATCAGATGGGGTTCTGGGCAAAGGCCCTGCCTTGAGGAGGGGCAGGATACAGATGTGACAGGAGGCACTCATATTCATTGGGATTCCCCTGTAGCAGTCCAGAAGAAGCCCAGATCTCCTGGCTCCTGGAGCCCAACAGCTAGCCTAGGAAAGGGGGAGAGGAGATGGGAGCCTCCACCCAAGCCAGGCCCTGATGCCACTAGCTGGAAGGTCCTCCTTTGGGGAGCCTTCTGCACACCTCAGCCGAGCTTCCTGCTCCCTCCATCCTTCCTCTCCCTTACCATTGCAGCTCTTCAAGAAGGTCCTCAGCCCGGAGGAGATCTCGGGCGTCTATCTCACCACCCTCGGTGGTCTCGTCAGGACGAACACCCTCAGCACCCACGCCGCTGTCTGCGTGGAAAAAGCCCTGAGAGCGTTCCCCTCCGTGTCCTTGAGGAAGGTGAGCAGCTTGGAGCACTTGCTGAGAGAGAGGCTTTCCCCCCTTCTGGGGACCGTGGGCGGCTCGCCTCCTGGTTCCTTCCCTGCGAGCTTCTTCATCTCACCTGGCATTCTGGAGGCGTCGGCCAAGCTGCCCTCAAGGGCACCTGACCCACACGACCTTTGGAATTGCCCCACAGTGGCCCAAGACGAGGATGCAGAGGAGATGCCCTTCCCCCCAGGAGAGCTGTCTCCCAGGGGTCCTTGTGCCCAGGAGGCTGATCAAGGGTCCCCCCAGTGAGGCTTCTTTCTGGAGGCTTTCCGTTTTAACAAAACGACCTCTGTGGCATTTGCGAGAACTCCCTAAGGGAACAGACGAGTAAATCCACCTTGAAAAGCTGCTTAAAGTAATGCGTAGTAACCCCGCCCTTCTCCATGGCCAACCCCCAATCGAAGCTCTCAGAGGAAAGACGTCGTCTCCCACCAGAAGCCCTTCAAGCCGAGGCCTGGGGAAAAAGGAATGCTTTTCTTCAGACCCTTAAAATGAAGACTGAAAACCCGTGTGTGGAGGAATGGAGCCAACCAGGTTCTGCTGTGGAAATGGCCCAGTAACGGGTGATCCCTCCACTGCATGCCTGACCCTGGGGGGTGGGGGGGTGCCCTAAGGAGGATCTCTGCCCAAGGCCTCACTGGGAGGAAGGAAGCAGTCCTGAAGGACTCTCCTCCCAGGCCCTCCAGAGCTCAGCAGCACTTGGAATTGTGCTCTGAAGCAAGTGACCATCCAGGGAAGACCATCCTGGAGAAGAAGGGCGCACAGTGAGCTCTTCTGATCCTGCAGCTGTCTCTGGGCTTTCCCTCCAGGTGTGTGAGATCGTGGGTTTCCTGCATGCCAATCTGGACTCCTTTCACCGCCGGTTCACCCATGATGACATCGGCGGTATCCTCCACCTGCTCCAAGACCATCGAGGGAGCGAGGTGGTCTACGCTCTGCTGGGCTGCTCCCCCCAGTGTGACAGGTACAACCCAGCAATCCTCCAGCGCCTCGGAAAGCCCCATATCTTCTCCAGAGGGTCCTCCTGCCACGTCCTCTTCGCTTCCCAAGGAGCACGGCAGTGTTTCGATCGCCACGTGGCCCCTGTGGGCTTCGTTTCTGAGCGGAGGCCTCCCCGTGGCTGTTTGTGTGGTTCTGGCCACGTTGCTGGGATTCCCTTCTGTCTTGGGAGGAGCTTCCGCAGGGTGGTCGAACCTGATCTATAGAAGGGGAAGGTCCTAGTCTGGGGGCTTCACCCAAGGAGATGTTCTCCACACCTTCCCCATCAGGGAAGCAAAAACTGTCCTGGCCCTGTGGTGAGCAGCTCAAAGTTTGCCAGAAGGCCCTGATCCGGGCGGGCAGGGGACTAGGCCAGACCAGCCTCATGCAACACCCAGATACGGGAAGGGAGAGCAGCAGCCCACGTGTCCCAAGCCTTCTTGCCTGGCTCCTTGGGTCAAGTTTGCTCCCACTGCATGAGCAGTCCTGTGGCTCCGTCCTGCCCATGGAGAGCCGCTTCTCCGGCCTCGCTCCCCGGATGTCCCCCTCTGGGGAAACCGAGCCGAAGGGAGAGCAGCAGCCCACGTGTCCCAAGCCTTCTTGTCTGGCTCCTTGAGTCAAGTTTGCTCCCACTGCACGAGCAGGTCTGTGGCTCCGTCCTGCCCATGGAGAGCCGCTTCTCCAGCCTCACTCCCCGGATGTCCCCCTCTGGGGATACCAAGCCGAAGGGAGAGCAGCAGCCCACGTGTCCCAAGCCTTCTTGCCTGGCTCCTTGGGTCCAGTTTGCTCCCACTGCATGAGCAGGTAAGTGGCTCCGTCCTGCCCATGGAGAGCCCCTTCTCTGGCCTCGCTCCCCGGATGTCCCCCTCTGGGGAAACCGAGCCGAAAGGGGCTCGTAGGGATTGGTGGGGGCTTCTGCCTGGTACGGGCAGCCTCCGCACCCCCTTCCCACTCTATTGGGGGTGCTGCAGAATCAATAGGGGGTGACACCGTCAGCACCCCGCCACTGGCCTGGTGAGCTACGGCCCCTCCCCTGTCCACCTCAGAAGTTGCTTGCCTGTGTCCCTGAGCTCCATATCGGAAGCCCCTTCCCTGGCCAAGAGGACACTGGCCCATTTTGCCAACTGAACTGGCAGCACTTTGGTCTCTCGCACCAGAGATGCCCGGGAATAAGACGGGCACCAGCACGTGCCTCGGGTGTTCTGTTCATGAGCTGTGGCACTAGCCAGCCTGCTTGCTGACCCCCTGGCAAGACCTGGTCTGGATGTCTGCAAACGAGGCTCCGATCCTTGCTTTTGGAAAGGGGACCTGGGCAGCAGCACCCTTGAAGGAGGGAGGGAGGGAGGGCCGTTGTACCCTGCCGTGTGTCCGCCCTGCTTGCGAGCCGGGGCTCATCTCCTCCTTGTCTCCATTCACAGCTCAGCGGCCACCTTGTGGGGGAAGCTGGTGGACCGGTCCTGCCACGTGGAGGGAGTCCTGTGTCATCTGATGGTCTGTTTGCAGGGACGGCCGCTCAAGCCACTCCTCTCAGCGGAGCAGATTTCCATCCTGCGCTTGGCGGTCAGTGTGTCCCCCCCCCCCCGGAGATTCCAGCTTCGAGAAGAGGGTCCCACCCCCTTTCCCCAGCAGTTCCCTTTTGCTCGGGGCACGGAGGGGTCCTCTGCCAGCTCTAGAGCTCCAGAAGGGTCATGAAGGGCAGATTTGTTCCATAGTCTTGGAAGTCCAATGCGAGAGCGGGGACAGCAGAACTGCAGCATCCGCATAGAAGAAGAGTGGGATCTGGAGGCTGGCTTGATGGGGAGGGTGGCAGTTTTGGACCAGGGAACCGGATAAATCCTTTCAGCATAAATTCAACCAGAAGGCTGCAGAGAACCCCCCCTGCCGGATTCCCGTCTCAATGGAAAAGGTTTCAGCAGACCTCCTTCCACACTGCAAGCGACTTGAGCACCCTGGCTGATACGAAGGTCATCTGCCCCCATAGTAGACCCCTGTCCCTTGTGGATCCAGCAGACTCCTCACTCTGCTCTCTCCCTCCCCCTTTCCCCCTCCTCCTGCTGCCTTCCGAGCCTCTGAGGAGCATTCGCTCTGGGGTGGGGGAGATTCCCAGCCTCCCCCCCCCCCCCGCCCAGCGGACCAGAGGACCCCGACTGACAGCCCTCTTCTTTCCAGGCCGCCCACGTCTTCCCAACACTCCTCGAGCAGCCCCACTTGGGAGGCGTGCGCCTCCTTCTGAAAGAACAGTGGGGGGCTGCTTGCCTGAGCTGGCTCTTCTGGATGTCTCACCTCCATCGAGAGGTCCAGGAGGCCACTCCGAGCCACACGCTGGAGAGTGCCCCGGCTGAAGCCGAGAGGCTGGCCAGGTGAGTCCTTCTAGGGCTGTCTTGCGGCAAAGCCTCGCAAACGGGGGGAGGGCTGGGAACTGGGGGCCACATCGCTGTGTCTACATCTCCGTGTCGCTTCTGGGGGAAGCCTCTTTCCAGGGATTCCTAAAGTCCCCCTCTGGGTCCTCCCCCCCCCCCCCCCGAAGTGATGTAGCAACAGAACCAACGTTCCTCCCCATCCCTGCTGCGAGATGGGAGAGGCCTGGGATTACAAAGAGAGGTTTGGTTCTGCTCCCAGGTCATCTGCGGGGACCCTCCAGCGGCTTCTGGAGCAGTTCAGACCTGAGGTCCTTCCCCAGGACAGCACCATCTGGGAGCTCTTGGGCCACGCAGACAGATTCCACCGTGGCGTGTCTCTCCTCTTCCGGTAAGGAAGGAGTGCTGGGGCTGAGTCCCTCCGGCAGGCCTGCAGGGGAGAGAGGGAGTGAGGCGGGGCAGTTGGACATGCTGGCCGTTTGCTTGGAAGCCATAAGTGGGGGTGGGGAAGGTGTTTCTCCTGGAGACCCTCCTAGGGTTGCCAGCCTCCGGGTTCTCCAGGAATCAGAACTGTTCTCCAGACTACACTGGTCCCCTGGGGAGAAAACACAGGTTTGGAAGGCAGCCTCTAGGGCGTGGGATCCCTGCCGAGCTCCATCCCCAACCCCCACCTCCAGACCTCCAGGGACTCCTGAGGACAGACGGGCAACTGTATCTGGAGACCTGCTGCCCTTCAGAGCAGACAGGGCCTGGCTTGGTCCCAGGCAGGATCTTGTGACTTGAGGGCGGGGGCGGGGGGAGAAGGAAGGGGCCCCGTGCAGCCCGGCAGCCCTCTCCCTCCAGACCTCCTTCAGTGCCTCGGCTGCCCCTCGGCCACAAGGCAGTCAGTGTCCTTTTCCTCCTGGCAGAGCCATGACTGACATCCTCTCCGAGGAGGAGCAACGGCAAATGGCGGGCTGTGTCATGGCCATTCTCAACGGCCATGACCAGCAGCTGAAGACCACCGCCATGACCATCTTTGCCGAGGTAAGCTTTCTGGGCCAAGGGGCTGGGGGGGAGCTCAGGGGTCCCCAGATGCAGCTCTCAGGCGAGGCCGGACCCTTGGGGCAGATTCCCTTTCCCTCTCCTCGAAGACAGCCGCAGGGCAGAGCTCTCTCTCCCCTTTCACCCCTCTGGCTCTCCTGGAAGCTTCAGCCTTCAGCACTGACCGCTCCGAAGGGGGGCAGAGGAGGAGCTCCAGTCCTTCCACCCTGGCTTCCCCTGAGACTGGTCTCCCCGCAGCTCTGCTGAGCAGGGCAACGAGGAAGTGCCGCCTCCCCTGCCAGCATCCCATGGCAGAAAGGGGAGAAGCTCAAGATTCGAGGAGACCTCCCCAGAGGAACCATCCCATTTCTATTCTCCAGCCAAGTCCTTCCCTGCTCAGTCCCCAGGCCGGGCCTTGCTCGGTTGGGTGGGCTTTGGAGAAGGATCTGGGGGAGGGCCTTTCCCAAGCCCAAGAGAGAGGAGATCTTGGGAGGGAGAGAAGCCTGTTGTTCTTCTGTGTTGTGTGAAAGGAGCAGCCCCTGCAAAGGAGGGAGCCTATGAGGGTCCCCGGCTGCCGCCAGGCCATCGATGCGTCTTTCCTGGTCTTGCTTGATGGGAGAAGCTGGGACTGAGCCCCCGCCGGGTCGGTCTCTTCCCAGGAGTCCCTGAGCTCTGGTTCCTCCCGGAAGTCTCCAGCAGCCTCCAACGCCTCCTGCTGGTCGTGAGGAAATTGGTGCCAAAGCCAGATGCATCTGTGGAGGGGGGGTCACCTCCTGCTTGGAGGGCGGGGGGGGGCCAGGCTGCACTTTATGACAGGGGCCACTCAGGGGATCTTTGTGTGAGTGTGAGGGCGACTGGTGTGAGGACTCCTTTTCTCACGTTCTCTGGGGCACTAAATGGCAGATCTCTCCTCTGGCTCCTTTTAGCTCCTCCGCCGCCCCTCTGTGACCATCGTAACAGAGGACGCCTGCCGCCATCTCAAGGCCCAGCTTTCAACCGCTGCCCTGCATTCGCTGGCCCTGGATGGCGTCCTCAACGTGGCAGAGGACCCACTGCAGGTGAGAGAGACCCTCCCTGCCGCTCACACCCACCCACGCTTTGGGGCACCTTTCATTCCCCACCCCTCCCTGGCCTGACCAAGAGCTCAGGTCTTGCATTGGGGAGCCCCCCAAGCAGAGCGCTGGGGGCAGAAGTGGGCTTTCCTCTTGCTCTTCCCTCCACCGTTCCCACTGGTGCCCACGTGCAATGACTCCTGGGGCATCTGGCATCTCAGGCACAGCTGGGAAGCGGCTGAAAACAGGCTTCCTCCTCCTCCTCCTCCTCGTTGTGCCGGATGTTGTATCTCCGTCTCTTCTGGCCCACGATCCAGCAGGAGCTTCTCCCGCAAAGCCCCCCTGGAAAGCGAAGAGGCTCAACTAGAGCTTGGCCGTGCTGTCATGCCCCTGTCGCCCACCTTTGCCAGGAGGCTGGCGGAGAACCAGTTTGGTGCAGTGGTTAGTCGCCCGGACTCTGATCTGGGAGAACTGGACTGGAGTCCCCACTCCTCCACACGCCCCTGCTGGCGTGACCGTGAGTCAGTCACAATTCTTGGGGAGCTATTGCGTCAAGAGCAGTTCGCTCAAGAGCTCTTCCCGCTCCACCAACTTCATAGGGTGTCCGTTGTGGGGAGGGGAGGGGAAGGAGATGGGCAGCTGCTCTGGCACTCCAAGTGGAAGGTGGGGTATAAATGCCATCTGCTGCTGCTCCTCCTCCTCTTCCTCTTCTTGGTTGGGCTTGTTAGCTTCGTCTGAGGTTGCCCCTCTGGCCATACAGCCCAGCAGGGCAGCTTCAGGGAGCCGACCGTGTCTCGTCTCCTTCAGGTGCGGAAGCTGCTGCCTCTGCTGGCAGAGGCAGTGAGCAGCTTGCAAAAATCAGACCACCGGAAGGCCCAGAAGCTGCTCAGCCAGCTACACCGCTCAGTGGACATCTGCGGACCAGCTCTGGCAGCGGATGTGGCTGGCTGCATGCTCCCCCTATTCGACTCTGTAAGTCCGGCTGGGCTGGGGTTGGCCAGAGGGGTGAAGTGGGAGGGGCAGGGCGAGTTCTGGGGCCGCACAGCTGAAGAGGGAGAGAGAGGGGATGCCGAATCGGGCACGTGAAACGGCTTGCCTCCCGGTGTTGCCATCAACAGTGCAGGTCAGAGAGGACTGGAAGCGGGTTCAGGCCCTGGGTCTGCCTGCCCTTCCCTGGGGCTTCGGGATGAGCCCTGTCAACAAGGCAGCCTCACTGATGCCCCAGACAGGAGGAGAGCAGAGGGATGGGTGCTCCAAGCTGGAATGGGGCAAAGAGGGACTGGAGGAAGAGGGGGTGTGAGCTGGTGGCCGGAATGCTGGGCTGGGCTGGAGAGAGCCGGGTTCCACTCCGAGAGGCTCGGCGGGCTTACTCGGGAGTCAGGCCCACTAAGCAGGGGGTCTCTCTTCCTCCCTCCTGCACAAGGCATCCTCGATGGCCTTGGGCGAGTTGCTTTCTCTCTCCATTTGCCATCCTTGCAGGGCTCGGGGGAGCATTAAAAAATAAGAGTCCCCCTGAGGCTCCTTGGTAGACAGGGAGTGGGCTCCGTTTGGAAAGTAGTGCATCTTCATTGGGGGAAAAATTGCAAATGCCCTGGAATGTCTTCTGGCAAAATCCCTGCAGGGATTGGAGAGGTAGACAGAGCTGACCTCCAAGCTGGGAGGAAATTCACACTGTCTGCAACCTGCTTTCCCTCCACTGGAAGAAGAAATCAGAAGGGTTCCTTCCCAGAGCTGGTGAGGAAAAGGTCCATTTGGATTTCATGTCCCCCCACAGAAATCCGCCCAGGCCCGGTCCTTCGCCATCACCATCTTCGGGGCCATGATGGAGAGGGGAGCAAGGAGGGCCCTGAAGGACCTCGCCCTCCGCAGCCTGGCGCCTCTTCTGCTGCACCTGCAGGATGGCAGCCCCAACGTTATCCAGGTGGGCACCTGGGCAGCAAGCCCCTGTGGGGAAGCAGCGTGGCTGTCCCTAGGGGAGACTGTCCCTAGGGGAGACGGGAGTCTGAGGCCACGGCTCTCCTCCTTGCCCCTCCCACTGTCCAGGGGAGAAAGTGCCACGTTTGACCCTTGCCCTGCCCTCCTTCCCTCCACCTGCAGGCTTGTTGGGGCACTCTGCCTAGAGTCGCCGTCCTCCTGCGGACCAAGAAGCTGGAGGGGCTGTTCCTGACGAGGGACGACTGGTCCCTCTGCCTTGTCATCGTAAGTCTTCCTGCTCTGCCTTGCCTGAGGCTTCTCCTTCTGGGTGAGAGCACCAGGAGCTTTGTGCGGAATGCATGCGGTAGCCTGATTGAGAAACTGTTGCTCTGGGATTGGGGACTTGCTTCTTTGGCCCCATCCATGGAGGCCAGCAGAATCTGGGGGTGTTTCCAAAGCGCACATCAGATGTTTGATAAGAGGTGGTAAGAGGAGGAAAGCAGATCCCTGGAAAGAATGTCATGTCTCTAGTCCCCCTTGGTCTTGGGATCTCATTCAAAGGGATAGAGTCCCTGTTTTCAGTGCCTCCAAAAAGAGGTCCAGAAGATGGTCAGGGGAAGGGGGAGGTGAGGAGAGGAGAGGCAAGAGGAGGAGAGGGAGAGGGGAGGGAAGAAGAGGTAGAGGAGGTAGAGAGAAGAGGAGGGGAAGCAGGAGATGAGAGGGAGGGGAGAGGGGAGGAGAGGGAAGGACAGGGAGAGGGAGAGGAGAGGAGCATCTCCTAACACAGAGATTAACTGCCTGGTTCCTCCTGGCTTCTCTCCCAGGCAAAACGGTTCAGGAAAGTCCCCCAGTGCAACTTCCTGGAGCAGATCCTGTGTCATCTGAGGAGCCCCCAAGTCAACATCAGGGTGGCGGCAATCAGGATCCTTGGTAATTCGACATGTTCCTTTTCCATCCAGGTCTTCCTAAAAGGAAGGTCTTTCTCTGAAAGCGGCAAGAGAGATCCAAAGGGCCAGTTATTGATCAGTAAGCAGAGACACCCTGGTCTTAGGGGCTTGCATCTTCTGAAGGCCCTTCCCCATAATTCCTGTGAATTGGGTGCTGGCTACAGATGGTGAAATTCATGCACTCTGTATGTGGCCAAGGAGCCACTCCCCCCCTCCCCCGGCCTCACTGTCCTCGCTGCCATGGCTGGCCTCGCATGGGCAAAGGCAGAGTGTGGAGAGGGCATGCACTGCGGCGCCGTCACTGACTTCCACATGCAGAAGTCGGAGCGACGCAGCGGCTCGCGCGTCTCCCTGCCTTTGCCCACACAGTGCCGGTGGAAGGCAGCAGGCGGCAGGGTGGGGCCGGCAGTGCAGAAGAAGCTGGGCGGCATGCGGCCTCTTCTGGACTCCCAGGGGCCTCTCCTCCAGGGCAATATGAATTGTACTGGAGGCAGGGCCTAATCCGCTATCTCCCCTGACCCACACCCTAGGCAGCAACCTAGGCCTGCATAGTTGACAGGCCGGCCCAGACCACATGATGCGGGTCTTTCCCTGCTCTTGCTTAGGAGTTCAGTCCTGACACCTTGGACTGGTCAGAGGGCAGATGAGTGTTCCTGGGAGGAGGGACATTTCCCAGGCTCATCCATAAACTTTCTGCCTGGGTTCAGGAGGGTCCAATTTTCACTCCAGCTCAGTTTTCAAAAATGGAACCAGTTGAATAACAGAGTTGAAGAAGTCTTCCCCCTGTTTCTGACCCTTTGATCAGGAGCAGCAGAGGCAGCCCCCTCCCTCCTCAGGAGAACTGGGTCCCTTCTCCTCCCTTTGGCCTGAGGGGAGGTTCTTGTGGCGAGCCTCCAATTGGGGAATGAGGCCTTCCCTTCTCCCTCTCGGGGCCAAGAGCCACCCAGCTGGCTTTGCTCCTCATCCAGAGAAGCAAGAGGAGACTTCTGTCGAGGGGACACAGAAGCCACAAGCACAACGAAGCCCCCTCTCCCACCCAGCTCTTGAGGAAGGAGCCCTCCCCCTCCTTTTCTTAAAGGCAAGCAAGATCTCTGAGATTTTAGGCTGGACAAAACTTGCCAAGGGAAGGTCACCCGGCCACATCTGTGTGGCCAGCAGCCCCGTTCAGCACCAAGAGAATTGCCCTGCTTTGGATTGTGGCCGTGGGGTGCTCTCAGGGGAAGGCCCATGTCTGTGGCGCTAGGGAGGGCGCTTGCTTCCACCCACTCAAATAGGGAGTGGTGTGAGAGCCTGCGGATCTGCCTGCTACCCATGAGAAGAACAGTAATCCAACCGTTCACCATGTCCTTTTCTCTGCCTAGGCCTGGTTGGGCAGGAGACGAGGGACAGACGGAAGCTGGAGGTCATCGGTGCGGGTGAGTTTGCCTCTGCTTTAAGCTGAAGCCTCAGGCAGCCCAATCTTCCCTGGAAGGATCTCAGGGCCCTTCTCTCTCCCAAAAGGATCTCAGGGGCCTTCTCTCTCCAGGAAAGATCTCAGGGGCCTTCTCTCTCCCGGAAGGATCTAAGGGGCCTTCTCTCTCCTAGAAAGATGTCGCAGCAGCCTATGTAGTTCTCCCCTCCCTTCTGGAGATTTAACCCAAGTTCCTCAGAACATGGTTTGGTGCTCTAGCCAGTATCCCACACTGCCATTAGACTGACTGTCAGCTGGTCCGCTTTCTCCCCCTCTCTTCTGCTCAGAGCCCAACACCAGCAGTCCTGCAGGTTTAGCCAGGCCACTTCACCATTGGTGTTTCCAAGGAAGGGCTCTTGGCATCAGGGGGGGGGGGGAGTGTGGATGACAGGAGCCGGAGCAGCCCTCTTTCCCACCCGACTTCCCTGTCTTTTCCCTCCCAGCCCAGCTCCAGTGCTGGAAGTGAGCCCTGCTAGGAGAGGAAGCCCTGCTTGCCAAGCCCTCAGGCCTCCTTCCGCCCTCCCAATGGGACCCTCTTGGGTTCTCTTCCACTGCGTGACTCTTGACTCCTGCTCCCTTCCTTTCCTTCGCAGCCCTCAGGAAGATGTCAACTGATGAGCAGCCAACCGTCCGCAGCTGTGCCGCCCACACCATCGCCCTCCTGGAGGCTCTGCATGAAGGGCCCACCCCCGGATGGAGCCTCTGGGCACGGCTGCGGCGGGTCTTCAGGGCCTGCTGCTCATCCGCAGAAGGTAAGCCTTGCGGGGGTGGAGGGGTGGGGGTGGTGACTGGACTGTACCCGAAATGGACTCTGAACCTCCCTGCAAAATAATCAAGACGACCTGTGAGTTCATGAAAAACCCGTCCCAGTTCCATCTCCTTCTCTCCCTTCTGTAGATGTCTAAACCTCTATCATCACCTCCCTCAAGGCAACGTTATCCACCGAGGATAGGACTGGACCTCAGGAGAGGAAGCGACCCCCAGCGGAAGCATCGCGGAGCAGGGGAGTATTTTGGAGCCATTTAAAAACAACTGGGTGGAACATCTAGGGTTGCCAAGACCCCCTGACAACGGGGGGTGGGGGCGGGGGGTCTTACTGGGATCACAAGGGAGGTCCAGGGGATGTCATCTCAGGTGTGCACCAGAAGAGATCTCGTCACGTGGCCAGAGACATGGAGGCACTCTGGTGTTTGGCAAAAGCCCCCCTGTATGTGTGATTTTTACCATACACTTTTCCCCAAATACCAGAGTATCCCGCAGCATCGGCCAGGTGGTGACATCCCTTCCAGTGCACAGTGCCACTTCCTTCCTGGCACCACCGGCCTCGGCCTCCTTTCCTCCCAGTCAGTCCCCCCGCTGGCCAGCTGATTGGCGGCTGGGGGAGGGTCCCCGGGGCGGGGTTTCCCCGCCTGTGGGAGGGCTTGGCAACCCTAACAGGACATAGAAACTCCACCCCCGGTGCGCTCCTGTATATATTTGCATGTCTGTCTGTCTGTCTTTCTGCCCCCCATCTGTCTCTTCTCTTCCTGTAAATATTTACATGTCTGTCTGTCTTTCTGTCCCCCCATCTGTCTCTTCTCTCTATTCTGGGGTTCTGCTGAAGACCAGCTGGTGTAGATCCACGATGCACTGCAAGGGAAAAGGCTTCCTAAGTACGGATTCTTATAATGGAGGAAAAGTCAACATCACCCTCCGAGGGCTGTCTCCAGGCAGTGGTGTCCTCAGGGCGGACTGGCAGTTAAGAGCCCTGGGGAAAGCCAGAGACATCCCGTCCCCCCAGACAGAGACATCCTGTCCCCGTCTCCCTGGAGAAGGCAGCCGGAACCTGCCAGCCCCCCCCCCTTCAGTGGGCAGCAGCCCTTCTTTTCGTCCACCTCTCCTAGGTCTGGGGGCTTTGCCAGGGAACACCTGCCCACTCAGAGTGTTCTGGCTTCTCTGCCCCATTGTGGCAGTGGGCACTCCCAGCTGCCTTGCCTAGGGGGATGGTCCTCTTTCAGCCAGGATGGCCCTAGCTGGGGACTGTGGCCGGCCATCGGCCCATCAGGACTCTTCCCCGGGGTCTAAAGGCCAGTCCACCCCTTGGGACACCGCTGTCTGGAGATGGGTTGAAGATGCATTGCGGGGCTGGTCTTCCCTGTCTCCCCTTTGCCCAAAGAATCCCAACCTAGGAAGACTTCTCCGCAGCCTACTCAAGAAATCCTTTCCTTGATGGAAGATGGCTGCAGTGCATCAGGCTGCGGGTTTTCTACCACCTCAGCCTCCGGTGGCTTCAGTAGGCAACCCCCTAACCCTCCCCCCTCTCTTTCCGTGAAGAACAGCATCCTCAAGGGTGTATGACGGCCGCCTGGAGAAGTCCAAGGCAATCTGGGTGGAACACCTAGGCTTCCCAGGGCCCCCTGGCAACGGGGGGTGGGGGCGGGGGGTCTTACTGGGATCCAAAGGGAGGTCTAGGCGATATAACATCATCACATGGACGGCACCATGCGGCCACTCCGGTGTTTGGCAAAAGCCCCCCTGTATGAGTGATTTTTACCATACACTTTTGCCCAAATACCAGAGTGTCCCGTAGCATCGGCCAGGTGACGACGTCACTTCCATTGCACTCAGGAAGTGATGTCACTGTGTTGCTGGCAGCACCGGCCTAGGTCTCCTTTTCCTCCCAGTCAGTTCCCTTGCCGGCCAGCTGATTGGCGGCTGGGGGAGGGTCCCCGGGGCGGGGTTTCTCCCGCCTTTGAGGAGGGCCTGGCAACCCTAGGAGGCGATGTCAAAGCCACCCTTGGAAAGCTCGGGGAAGGACCCCTCAGTGCTCTCCTTTGTATATCTGTAAATATTTATGTGTGTGTATATATGTATTTGTCCCTGTGAGTGTCTTAAATTGGAGGCTGGGGGAGGGGCTCTGGGGTGGGGTATTCCCTGCCCCGACGATCAACAGAGGCCAAAGGGAACTCCTCGTGGCCTTCTTTCCTGCCTGATGCTCTGGGAGGGAAGGGCCCCCCCCAACTTTGGAAGGAGCCTGAGGAGATGCAACATTTCCAATTAGAGGCAGCCGCAGAAAGAGATGGACGGATGGAGGAGCAGAGGAGAGGAGGATGCGAGAAGGTGGAAAAGCCAAATCGACAGTCGAGAGGGCTCCTGAATCCGTGGCTCTGATTGGCTGTGGGAAAGGAGCAGCGCTTGCCCAGAAGGAGGGAAAGGAAGAGCCAAAGAGCACGGAGGCTGCGTGGATTTGGAGGAGGGGAAGGGGTGAAGCCTCTGTGAGAGCAACACCAGCTGGCAAGTGTTGGAACTTTTCGTCCCAGGATTGGGAAGGACTGGTGCTCCGATAGGCAAATGACTGATATGCCCAATGGCAAGTCAAGCCTCTGGCTGAAGAAGGCTGAAACACCGAAACCGGTCCCTTTGCTTCTCCTCCTGCTTGTGAATGAAGGACTCCCGGAGGACTTGCTGGCAGGATTCCTCAGACCGCTCAGGAGCTGTTTATCCCAATATGGACCATGAAGAAGAGACTATGAAGAAGAGACTGACGCAGGACTTGTTAGGACTTTCTTTATTGTCATTTATGTATGAATGATTGTTGTTACAATAGTAATCTTGCTCTATAATAACTACTTTGATACAGTTTTCATTTGTGTTGTGCGTCATTCCTCCCCCCCCCCTTCTCTCTCTTCACCGCCAGCAATGGAGACCACCACCCTCCTGCCGCCCGTTATTTGAGGGTGGGCACAAACTGGTCGCCCGTTTGGGGGCCGAGTAGGAATTTCCTCCCCTCCTTTGGATTGTCCCTGGCCTGGACGGGGTTTTTTGCCTGCTGCACCCTGAAAAGGGGGACAGGAAGTCCAGCGGTTTCAGAAATGCCCAGGCAAGAGGATTCCATGTCAGGCCCGTAGTTACAGTGGGGGGGGGAGGCCAGGCCACTCCATTCAACCCCCCCCTTCCATCTGCACGCCCCCTCCACTGCAGGGCCTCCAATCTGCCCCCTTTGCTCACTGCCACTCGCCCCTCCTCTGAAAAGTACAGCATCTTCTACTGTGGGGGCTTCAGATCCGCACGGAGTGGAGGGAGAAGCCTCCTTGCGGCTGGATCCCCCGGAAGGTTTACTGAGTTAGGCAGGTGAGTGGGGGACTGTCATTTTACTTGAGATGCAGGTTACTACCTCACTAATCAGGTTTGCAAAGCTTCAAACGAGGACTCTGCAGCTTTGGTTTGTGCGTGCCTTCCACCCCCACAGGCAACCACAAAACACGACCCCCACAGTACCCCAGCGGATCCTACCCTCCCCGATGTGATGGATCGATCAGTCCAACCTTCTTCAAGGGATGCCCTTTGTTCTGCCTCCTCCTACTGCGAAGGGCACCACAGATGCCTCCAAGTGGGGTTGGGGAGCCCACATAGAGGACAAGACGGTCAGGGGCCTGGGGACTCTCTGAAAGAGAAAATTCCACACCAACTGCTTAGAACCGATTGGTGTACACAGGTCATTACAGTCCTTCCTCCAGCTCTAAGGGATCGTCATGTCCACCTCCAGGGTTTTTGTATCAGGAACTCCTTTATATATTAGGCCACACACCCCTGAGGTAGCCAATCCTCCTGGAGCTTACAGTAGGCCCTGTACTAAGAGCCCTGTAAGCTTGTGGAGGATTGGCTACATCAGGAGGTGTGGCTTAATGTGCAAAGGAGTTCCTGCTACAAAAAAAGCCCTGTCCAAATCACATAGAACAATACAGCGATTGTCTTTTATATCAAGAGATGAGGGATGGGGTGGGGGGGACACGATCAAGCTGTATTTGCCGTCTGTCCATTGCCCTTTGGAACTGGAGCATCAAGAACAGCATCTACCAGACTGGGATTCACCTACCAGGAGTGGGAACACTTTGGCGGATTCTCTCAGCAGACTCGTCTGGGTGATCACGAGTGGTCTCTCAATCCTACTTACCTCCACCGCATCTTTGCCTTATGTCAGTGATGGCTAACCTTTTCAGCTTGGTGTGTCGAAAATCGGGAAAAAGTGTAGTCTTCCTCGGGTCGCGTGTCACTTCACCATGTCACTTCAAGAAATATCAATAATTTGATGATATTTGCAGCCCCAATAAAGAAAGAGGGTTGCCAAGTCCAATTCAAGAAATATCTGGGGGCTTTGGGGGCGGAGCCAGGAGACTTTGGGGGTGGAGCCAGGAAACATTGGGGTGGAGCCAGGAACAAGGGTTTGACAAGCATAATTGAACTCCAAGGGAGTTCTGGCCATCACATTTAAAGGGACAGCACACCTTTTAAAATGCCTTTCTTCCATAGGAAATAATGAAGGATAGGGGCACCATCTTTTGCGGCTCATAGAATTGGGCCCCCTGGTCCAATCGTTTTGAAACTTGGGGGGGGGGTATTTTGGGGAGAGGGGGATCCCCTGCCCCCACCTGGGGATTGGTAACCCTGCGGGAAAGGGTGTATCTTTTTTTCTTCCCGCCTTTTCTCCTCCAGCGCTTGCCAAGGGAAGCGAAGGGGGGCGACCCAATGCTCCCCTCCCCTTGCTCTTTTGCAACCCACACACAGCCCCCATCGCCCACCCCCTTCCTCCTCTTCCAAGCTGAAAAGGGCAGCTTGTCCATTAAATCTGAAACCCCGCCTCCGGCAGGCGGCCATGAGAAAGAGCGAGAGAGCAAAGTGAGAAAGATCATGTTGGTTGCAAAAAAACAAACAAACAAACAGGACCGGGTGTTGGCTCCGGGTGAGGAGGAGGAAAAGGAGGGGGGGCAGCCCCACAACAGGCCCAAGAGCGACGCCCCCTCGGGCATTGCACCCCACACACACTGCTGCAATGCCATCTCTGCCTCCCCCCCCCCAGCCGCTCCGTGCAAACAAACGGAAAAAAAACACGCCTGCCTTGCTCCTGCATTTGCAAAGCCCCGGCATTGCAAAGCCGCGACCTGCCGAGGAGGTCACTTCTTCCCCCCCCCCCTGCCTCTTTTTTTGCAATGCTCTTTTTTTCTTTCTTGCTGTACCCACCTATTTCCTCAGGCCCCGGGGAGGGCGGGAAAAGGGGGTTGCAAAGCTCGGCCCTGTTGCGAGGAGAAGGAGGCGCGTTTGGCTGCCTCTGCTTTGGGTGGGGGACGGGTTGCGCCAGGAGGCTGTCTCCTCCCACCCCCAGGTCAAGGCAAGGCGCTGGCAGTGTCGGCCAACCTTCCCTCCCACCCCCACCCCCGGCCTGGAGCCGGGGAAAGAGGCGGCGGCGGCCCGCTGCGCTGCTGCCGCCTCTTCTCGCCTTCACCTTAGCAGCTGCTGCTCCTCCGAGACGGGCTCAGCAGCCTCTGAAGGACTCACGGCTCACCACGCTCCTTGGTTTCCGGTGTGTCAGCCAAATTGCCTCACGTGTCACCAGTGACACGCGTGTCATAGGTTCGCCATCATGGCCTTATGTGGACAAAAATGCCAAAGTCTCAGGATACATACACATGCAAGGATACATAGTTTGTATTTTCCCCATTATTATGTCCTATGGTGACACATGGTGACAATTGTAGTTACATTTGGGGATTTGGTGGCATTTAAATTCATTTCTATTGAATTTTTGGTACACAGAGAGTTGATTGTGTATTTCTGAGTGCCCGCTACAGTGTCAGAATGCCGAAGGCGCCCTCGGGCTCAAAAAAGGTTGGGTGCCCTGGATCTTAGAGCCAACAGCCATCTGAATACAAAACGTGATAACCTGGAGGGTGGCTTGTGAAAGAACAGGTCTTTCTGAGGTTCGCTTCTGGCTTTTTTTTTTTGGTCTTCTGTGATAAGACAAAACCCCACATGATCATCCTTCAACTGTTTAATCTGGCTATCAGGTCGTTTGGGGGCCAATTTGAGAAGCTGGATCTTGCCTTTAACAACCTAAATGGGGGAAGTTCTGCATATCTGTCCATAAAAACTGCTATCGCTCTTCTGGATGTGCTGTGAGAGAAGATATTGGATTTATATCCTGCCTTCCAAACCTCAGAGTGGTCCGACAACCTCCTTTACCTTCTTCCACCACAACAGACACCCTGTGAGGTGGGTGGGGCTGAGAGAGCTCTCACAGAAGCTGCCCTTTCAAGGACAACTGAAAGAGCTATGGCTGACCCAAGGCCATTCCAGCAGCTGCAAGTGGAGCAGTGGGGAATCAATCAACCAATAGCACAGCTTTATTGGCATAACAAGAGGGGAATCAAATCCAGCTCTCCCAGTTAAGAGTCTGCGCACTTAACCACTACACCAAACTGGTTCTGGGGGCCAGGGCTTTTCCCATTTACTTTTCTGCCCTCTACCAGAAGCTGAACGCTTCACTTTCACAGCTGCTGTGGTTATAGACAAATGCATTTTCTGAACACCGAACATAATTAGTGGAATGCCACACTTCAGTTTCTCTGGTCACACTGTTACTGTATTTTTGTGGCTGTTTTCAGATTCTGTTGTCACTCACGCTGAGGACTCCATGCAGTAAAACGGTGCTTCAGTTCTATAAATTCCACAAACCAAGCGTTGAAACGGGCTGGAAATCCATCTCTTTATGAGGGGGAACTCATCCATGCCACCTCAGTAGAGGCTTTGGCCACAATTCTCTCTCTCTTCTACTGAGAAACTTCTTAAGGTAATGAACTGGCTGTGCAGCACACATAAAGGTAAAGGTAGCCCCCTGTGCAAGCACCAGTCGTTTCCAACTCTGGGGTGACGTTGCTTTCACAACATTTTCATGGCAGACTTTTTACGGGGTGGTTTGCCGTTGCCTTCCCTAGTCATCTGCGCTTCCCCCCAGCAAGCTGGGGACTCATTTGACCGACCTCGGGAGGAAGGAAGGCTGAGTCAACCTCGAGCTGGCTACCTGAACCCAGCTTCCGCCAGGATCGAACTCAGTTCGTGAGCAGAGCTTGGACTGCAGCACTGCAGCTAACCACTCTGTGCCACGGGACTCATATTATAATGATAGAACTGACGATTTTGAGGAACCTGAGAAGAAAATGCATGTCTAGCGCTTGGCAATGAGTGTGTGAGGGAGACTTGGTCCCCCCCAGAGATTCCAGCTTCCAGATCAGTCCCCACTCCCCTTTTCCCAGCCAGCCTCGTTTCGCTGGGGGCGGTGCTAGATCTTCAGAAGGATCGTAAAGGGCAGATTTGTTCCATAGACTTGGAAGAAATACAATATAAATACAATTGGTTTCAATTGCAACAAATAAGAAGTTTGCTTGAACAGGACATTGAGAACTATGGAATAAGACAAGAACAAACAGAACTGGAGGGAGTGCTGCTTGGGGAAAATGAAAAGCTGATTTCAAAGACATATAAACTATTATTGCAATGGTCTACGGAAGATGAAGTAGTTAAATCACAAATGATAAAATGGGCGATAAATATAAATAAAGAAATACAGATGCAGTCATGGGAACACTTATGGAAGAACTCTATGAAACAAACAGACACCCTGTGAGGTAGGTGGGGCTGAAAGAGCTCTCACAGCAGCTGCCCTTTCAAGGACAGCTCTGCGAGAGCTGTGGCTGACTCAAGGCCATTCCAGCAGGTACAAGTGGAGGAGTGGGGAATCAAACCCGGTTCTCCCAGATAAGAGTCCGGGCACTTCACCACTACACCAAACTAGCTCTCATAACTCCAAATGCTCCAATAACTTTTTGTAAAATGCAAAGGAGAAGCACTGCCTGATGGTGGAGAAAGCCGTCAAGCTGAGACCAGTTGATGGTGACCTGGCAGAGGGTTTTTCAAGGCAACAGCTGTTCAGAGGTGGTTCTTCGTTGCCTGCCTCTGCGTAGTGACCTTGGACGTCCTTGGGGGTCTCTCATCCCAATACTAACCAGGGCTGACTCTGCTCAGCTTCTGAGACATGATGAGATCAGGCTAGCCTGGGCCACCCAGCCCAGGACAGGACTCTTCCTTATCCCCCCCCCTCCTCCTCCTCCTCCTCTGTGGCCTTTGTGGATTCTGACTCGGTACTATTTTGCATGCTTAATCACTGCCCACCAGCTAGATGTAACTCTGCTCACTGTACCCCGTTTCGTTGCCTGATGAAGTGCGCATGCACTCGAACACGGACCTTCTGAAGGAAACTCTCTCGGTCTTAAAGGTGCCTCTGGACTCCTGCTTTGTGCTGTTGCTGCAGACCAACACGGCCGCCCACCTAGATCGAGCGACATAGAATTTGATCAGATAGAGATGCTACTTAGCATTAGGGCTTCTTTTGTGGCAAGAACTCCTTTGCATATTAGGCTCCACCCCCCTGATACAGCCAATCCTCCAAGAGCTTACGGGAGACCCCATAAGAACAGGATCAGTCTCCACAGGGAATAATGGCGTCCCCAACAGACATTTCCCTCCCTCTTCCCGCCCTGCTTTCTGATGACCCTGAAGCGGGGGGAGGGCTTCCAAACCGGGGGGGGGGGGATGACCTGCCTCCACCTGGGGATTAAAAAAATCAAAGGTACATAACCCACCGTGAAAACCAGCTTCTATTATTAAATTATACAAGGTCAACAAAAATAAACACAAATTCCACCATCTCTCTCTCTCTCGGCTTGACTTCGCGAACGAAGATTTAAGAAGGGTGCAGTAGTCCACGTCTGCTGCAGGCTCGCTGGTGGCTGACAAGACCAATGCGGGACAGGCAGATCCTGCCACAGCGGCTGCAGGGAGAAGTCTGATTTGGGGTTGGTGCTATAGCAGTGCGATTCTTCCTCAGTCTCCTTTTGTCCTCAAGACCAGCTATGCGTGCGTTCTCAAAGGAAGAGACAGCCTGGTGGATGGTGTGCCTCCATGCTTTACGATCTGAGGCTAGGTCAGACCACTGGTGATGGTTGTTGCGACAGGTGCCAAAGGATTTCTTCAAGGAGTCCTTGTACCTCTTCTTTGGTGCCCCTCTATTTCGATGGCCGGTGGAAAGTTCGCCATACAGAGCAATCTTGGGAAGGCGGTGGTTTTCCATCCTAGAAATATGCCCTGCCCAGCGCAGCTGCGTCTTCAACAGCAGTGCCTCGATGCTTGTAACGTCCGCCCTCTTGAGGACTTCAGTGTTGGTCACAAAGTCACTCCAGTGGATGTTGAGGATGGTGCGAAGGCAGCGCTGATGAAAGCGCTCAAGGAGTCGCAGATGATGACGGTATAAAACCCACGATTCGGAGCCGTAGATGAGGGTTGTCATCACAACCGCTTTGTAAACAAATTCATAAATTACAAAACAACCATAACTTTTAGTCCTTAATAGGAAAGGAAGCAATAGCACCAAGAGTCTTTCTTTTCATCCTATGGTAAAGCTTCCCATCTCATTCCATGAAATCCTGGTGTAATACTCCAGATGTTTAATGTCTGTCCAAAGATGCAGCCAATAATCCAAGTTTCCAACGACAAGGTCGTACCGAACCCTTGTTTCGCGGGAGCTTCTTCAAGCTGCAACAATCCTCTTAGCAATTTCTATTAAGTGTTAGGCCAAACAGCCAGCATATTTGAAGGAACACCATCTGGGGACTGGCAACCCTTTTTGACGCTCCTGAACATCTTAAAAGAAGAGATGGCTTTAAAAGCTACGTAGCTGCGGTTTAAACCTAAAATAGAATTAAAAATCCAATTCATACAATGCGGACATGTACAGAGGCAGGTTAACGATATTCCTCCCCTCCCAGGTTACCCACTTTTTATCTGTTGGGAAGTTCTGACCTCAAAATTATCAACCTACTTTACTCTCTAAGACAGGGGTGTCAAACATGCAGCCCGGGGGCTCAAATCAGGCCCCTGGAGGGCTCCTATCAGCCCCCAAGCAACTGCCTGTCATCTGCTTTCTTCTCATAAGAACATAAGAGAAGCCATGTTGGATCAGGCCAATGGCCCATCCAGTCCAACACTCTGTGTCACATAAGAACATAAGAGAAGCCATGTTGGATCAGGCCAATGCCCCTTCCAGTCCAACACTCTATGTCACATAAGAACATAAGAGAAGCCATGTTGGATCAGGCCAGTGGCCCATCCAGTCCAACATTCTATGTCACATAAGAACATAAGAGAAGCCATGTTGGATCAGGCCAATGGCCCATCCAGTCCAACACTCTATGTCACATAAGAGCATAAGAGAAGCCATGTTGGATCAGGCCAATGGCCCATCCAGTCCAACACTCTGTGTCACACAGTGGCCAAAAAATTTATACACACACACACACACACACTGTGGCTAGTAGCCACTGATGGACCTCTGCTCCATATTTCTATCTAAACCCCTCTTGAAGCTGGCTATGCTTGTGGCCGCCACCACCTCCTGTGGCAGTGAATTCCACATGTTAATTACCCTTTGGGTGAAGAAGTTCTTCCTTTTATCCATTTTAACCTGTCTGCTCAGCAATTTCATCGAATGCCCACGAGTTCTTGTATTGTGAGAAAGGGAGAAAAGTACCTCTTTCTCTACTTTCTCCATCCCATGCATCACATGCATTATCTTGTAAACCTCTATCATGTCACCCCGCAGTCAATGTTTCTCCAAGCTAAAGAGTCCCAAGCGTTTCAACCTTTCTTCATAGGGAAAGTGTTCCAGCCCTTTAATCATTCTAGTCGCCCTTTTCTGGACTTTCTCCAATGCTATAATATCCTTTTTGAGGTGCGGTGACCAGAACTGCACAGAACTCTTTCTCTCTTGCTTCCTTCTGCCTCACAGCTTGCTTTGCAAGGCTTGCTCAATTGCACAGGAGCTACAGAGGAAAACCTCTCTTTTCTCCATTGGCTGAGGCTCCTCCCTTGTGGGAAAAAAAAAGGGAGAGAGGAGGCAGAGCTTGTTTTTCCAGGCTCTCTCCTTTATAAAGTTGATATCGTTGCTACCTAATCTTAAACACATACACACATGGCCCGGCCCAACCAGACATGGCCCGGCCCAACAAGATCTCGTTTATGTCAGATCCCGCCCTCATAATGGATGAGTTTGACACCCTTGCTCTAAGAGCTAAAAGGAGTCTTCTTCTTGGCAGAAATGAGCTTCTATTCATATGCATGGAGCTTTTCTTTACCGCTTAAAGAAACATGGTCCTCATGCCAAATACAAAGAGAATCGAACACAGACCCACGTACCTGACTCAGGGAAATGATCTATAACCAGCGGTGGAAGGAAGCCCATCCTAGGAAGCTGTGGTTGGGGGGAGGAGGGGGGTGGAGCCTCCCTTCGCCCTCCTCCATCCGTGATGAAGCTCCCTCCCAGCTGGGAGCAGAAGAGGAGAGGAGCTCCTTCTCCAGAGAAGCCCAGCCCATCCTGCCCGTTAATGGGCAGCCCACAGAGCAAACACCCCCTTCCTGCCTCGGAAGATTTGGACTCACTCTGATATAGGGTTGCCAATTCTCAAGTGGGGGCAGGGGATCCCCTGGTTTGGAGCCCACCCCCCCCCTCAGGGTCATCAGGAAGTGGGGGAGGGGGGGATGTTTGCTGGGCACTCCATTATATTTTATGAAGATTGATTCCCATATAGGGTATAAATGAAGAATCGATCCATGGATATCTGGGGCTCGGGGGGCTGTGTTTTGCGGAAGAGGCACCAAATTTTCAGCATAGCATCTGTTGTCTTTGCTTAAAGCACCCCCCAAATTTCAAATATATTGGACCAGGGGGTCCAATTCTATGAGCCCCAAAAGAAGGTGCCTCATCCTTCATTATTTCCAAATGGAGGGAAGGCATTTAAAAGGTGTGCGGTCCCTTTAAATACGATGGCCAGAACTCCTTCTGGAGTTCAATTGTGTTTGTCACACCCTTGCTCCTGGCTCCACCTCCAAAGTTCCCAGGTATTTCTTGAAAAAATGCTGTTGGGTGAGGATGAAAAATTGATTTCAAGGTTTTATAAGTTACTATTGAAATGGTCTACAGAAGATGAAGTAGTGAAACCTCAAATGATAAAATGGGCAATAAATATGAACAAAGAAATACAAATGGAGACTTGGGAACACCTATGGAAGAACTCTATGAAAATATCGACGTGTTACAACATAAAAGAGAATTGTTTTAAAATGTGGTACAGATGGTATATGACACCTAAGAAACTAGCAAAAATGAATAATCAAATATCAGACAGGTGTTGGAAATGTAAAAAACATGAAGGTTCTTTCTACCATAAGTGGTGGACTTGTGATAAAGCGAAACGGTTTTGGCAAATGACTCAAAAAATTTTGGGTTATGACATCAAGAGAGCACCAGATACCTTTCTGGTGGGCTTACAAATGGAAAGTTTTCCGAAACAAGATAGGACATTGTTGTGGTACTTGCTTTCAGCTGCAAGGACACTATATGCGCAAATGTGGAAGCAAGATAAAATACCAGAGAAATGGGACTGGATCTTAAAAGTGTTACACTGGAGTGAAATGGGTAAACTTACTAGAAACTTAAAAGACTGTAATTCAGAAAAATTTAAGGATGATTGGAAGAAATTTCAAGAATATGTTGAAAAACAATGGAAAGTTAAGAGACACTTAGTTGTCTTTGATAATAGTATCTGAACTTTTAATGGGAAGATAAAGATTTTAATATGGTTTTCTGATCTGATATGCAATTGTAAAGGTGGTTAGATTATGAGAAAAATAGAAGGTTAATTTTAATAACTTTTACTACATAGTCTTGGTTTATTTTGTGTTAAGATAACTAGAAGTGTAAGTGAAGATTCTATAATTGTGAATTTTACCTTTCTTTCTTTTTTAAGTACTTTAAGCACCGGCGGAAGTCAGGAAACTGAGGGTTGAGGGGAGAAGGAAATTTGTAATGTATTGGTTTTAAAGTATGTATATGGTTAAATATATTTCAATATGTTGCAAAACAAATAAAATTTGTTTTACATTTAAAAAAAAACCAAAGTTCCCAGGTATTTTTTGAGCCAGACTTGGCAACCCCACTTTGGAGGGAGGGAAGGCGAAGGGATGGATTCTTCTGCAAAGCACAATGTGGGCAAGAAAGCATCGCCTGTCCCTTTCAAGAGGCTTCAGAATCAGAACGGGGCAACTGACCTGCCCCGGCATTTATTCAGGAAATGCTGCCTTTGCCTTTGGGTTGCCAATCCCCAGTTGTGGGCAGGGGACCTCCTGGTTTGGAGGCCCTCTCCCACTGCAGGATTATCAGAAAGCAGGGGACACTGAAAGTTCACTGGGCACTCCATTATACCCTAGGGGGACTTTCCTCATGGGGTATAATGGAGAATCAGCCGATGGATATCTGGGGAGCCTGTTTTTTGAGGTAGAGGCAACAGATTTTCAGCACAGCATCTGGTCAGTCTCCTCAAAGAAAGAACCCCCCAAGTTTCACAAAGATTGGACCATGGGATCTAATTCTATGAGCCCCAAAAGGAGGTGCCATTATTTCCAGTGAAGGAAAGGCATCTAAAAGGAGCGTGGCCCCTTTAAATGGGATGGCCGGCACTCCCTTTGGAGTTGAATCATGCTGGTCACAGCCTTGCTCCTGGCTCCACCCCCAAAGTCTCCTGGCTCCACCCCCAAAGTCCCCAGGCGTTTCCTGAGCTGGGCCTGGCAACCCCACTGGAAGAACCCGCTGCAGGCGGCAGTTGGAGGGAAGGTTCTAAATTCAAAGGTGTTGATGCCGGTTGCCATGGTTCCCTGCCCGGGCCAACGGACCCTCAGAGCGCATCTGGAGCTCCAGGGAGACAGACACACTTTGTTCAACTCCCAGCTTCCTTGCTCCAGAGTTGCTTCCAGCGGGACGCCCTCCTCTGTGAAGGTGGGGCAGAGGCTGGGCGCCCATTCTGGCCTTTCCTTTCTTCGTTGGGCCCCAGTCTCTCCCCAGGGCGCAGAGGGACCCTGGTGCTTGTGGGGCTGGAGGTCTGGCCAGGGGGCCTCCTCCTCCGCCCTCCCCTCCTGCTGGGTGGGGGTGCTTCCTTCTATGACTGGCCTAGAGGACCAGACCCTCTCTGCCTCACCTCAGGCTTCAAGCTGCAGGGATGGAGCTTGGCTTGCCAACCTCCAGGCGGAAGGGGCAGGAGATCTCCTGGAATTACAGCTGCTCTTCAAAAAAACCCCAGGTTGCCCTACAGAAAATGGCTCTTTCGGAGGCTGATATTAATTCCCACAGAGGTCCTTCCCTTCTCCAAACCCCGCTCTCCCCAGACTCCACCCACAGTCTCCAGGAATTTGCTGACCTGGAGTTGGCACCCCTAGTGTCCTGTCCCTTTACCAGAAGTTTCGGGTGCAGAAAGGGGCAGCCAGAGCTTTTCCTGGAGCTCAAGAACTTCCCCCGTTTATTGCCCTTTGGTTCCCAATAATTTCTTCTCTGACCAAAAATGATCTTCCCCAAAACAAATTTCATCATGATCTTACTGACTTTTGACTTGCCTGATGTATAGAAGCACTGAGTAGCTATGCATTTCTGGGCATGCCTGCTCTTCACTGTGAAAAGCAATGTCAGATGGTTTGAAATATTGACAACGACCACACTCTATTTCCGATTTATCTTGTATAGACTTTTATGCTTCTGGAGAGACCTTGCTGTCCCCTTCATGGAAATAGTGCTGTCCCTCTGTTGTTTTGTCTTGCCTGTTGAGAAAATTTTAATAATAATAGTTATGTCTTCAGTTTTTTAAAAAAAAATTGTGGGGGGGGGAGAACTCCCCCTGAGAAATGCTGCAGATCAGACTGATCACAAAGGGACATCTGTGGAGGGACCCGTCCCAAATCTGGCAACCTGAGACCCCTGTTGGGGGACTGATTTAGGGGATGTCTTTGCCCTCCTTCTGGAGAACTTGCTGCAGTTGGAGGGAAGGTTCTAAATTCAGAAGTGTTGATGCCGGTTGCCATGGTTCCCTGCCCAGGGCTCCCAGACCCTCAGAGCCCATCCAGAGACCCCGCTTGCTTCAGCTTCTGTCTTCCCTGCTCACGGGTGTTACTGGAGGGACACCCCACACCCTTAAGGCCTGGGTACCATTTCTGATGCCAGTTTCTCTCCCCAGGGGTCAAAGTCCACGTCCTTGGAACACTCACATTTCTTGGGCTTGGGATCCGGCCGCAGGGCCTCCAACCTCCCCTCCTTCTGCTGCCCTTTGAGGGCCCATGATGGTAGTGGGGGTGGGGGGGAGGTTTCTGTTCCTCAGAGAGCAGCTGTGCTTCCTTCCCCTTGCTCCAGAAGGACCCCAGAGCCCAGTGGGAGCCCCTGCCTCTCAGGAGCCTTGCAACCAGGGTTCCCTCTAAGCTGAGCTAGGGTGAGCTGGCTCACAGATTTTTAGCCTCCAGCTCACACATTTTTGTCTTAGCTCAGGAAGGAGGACCCCCGAGCACAAGGATTTATGCAGTCGCTCACAACTTTAATGCCAGTAGATCACAAATTCTCACAAGACTCTGCAGCTTAGAGGAAACATTGCTTGCAGCCTAATTAAATGAGACATTGGTTCTGGTTCTGAGCCCTTGAACCCAGACCCTCTAGATGCCCCTATGGTATCAATGGGATCCCTCCTCAGAGCTCTGTCAAAGGGACGGGACATTTGCATGAACCGAGGGGTATGTGTATGTATGGGGGAGGGGGAGTGCAGAAGAAGGAACCAAGGGCTTCAGACCTGACCAAGAGTCCGCTGGAACTTCCATCGGACGGTTAAAATGGACCTTCAGGCTTTGATCCGTAGCTCTCTGAAGTGCCCTTCCACTGGCTAATGTGAGGCGGGTACTCCAGGATCAGACCCGCATTCTGCCAGGATGGTGGCTGAGGGTCTTTGGGCCGGTCATTCTCTCTCTCCCCCAGCCAATCGGACGGGGCTGTCTTGAGGAGCCCAGAGGGAGAGGGAGAATGACGTCTGTCTGTCCCCTGAGCTCTTTGGAGGATGGGTGAGACGGGAAGGTGCTCTGCGGGCAGAGGGACTGAGGGCTGGCTGGGTGACCCTGCCTCCTCTCCTGGCAACAGCCCCCTGAACCCTCCTCCCCTGCCTCTTCCAGATATACCTGAGGAAGACGAGATGCCCAGTCCTGTCCCCTTCTTTGCCTGGGGAGAGAAAGTAGAAGAGGTGCCTGTTCCACCGGCGCCTTGCCCCTCTCTAGAAGGTGAGTCCCCCTCCTGTCTTGAACCTCGGCAAAGCTCCTGCAGCCCAGACTGTCACCAGCAGGCAGAAAACACCCTCTGCCCCAAGGCTTGTGTGAATGGGGAAGGCTGTCCTGGCTGGGGAGCACCAGATTCCTCCAAGAGCGCTCTCTTGCCCGAACGGCCAGCCTGTGACAGAGACGGAGAAGGGGGTGCTCTGCAATGGGAGAGGATCTGCAGACCTCTCTCAGCCCTCTCTGGTGGAAGGAAGCCTTGAGAGTTAAAGTGGTGGATGGCCAGAATAAGTCAAATAGGGGGGAGAAAGAGACTCCGGTGAGTAAGAAGTGGGTCTTTCCAAAGCCTTTTGGAGTTTCCAGCAGAGACAGGGCCAGTTTGTTCTTTTTCCCTTCTTCCCTTGCCGCTAAGACTCATAACTGTTTTGTGTCTGTATTAGATGCCGTGACAAGAGTAGAAGACCTGACTCTTGAGAGTGAGGCGCTGAGCTTTGTCCGCTCCTTTGTTGTCAACGTCAAGGAGGTATTCACATTCTTGGCCTCCTTCTATGCACTTTGGAGACGTTTAGACTGGAGGTTCCACATAGTCCTCTCCTCGAGGAGGGCTGGCTGAAGAAGGAGCCAGGAATCGGGGAGAGACAGAAGGGGGCAGACCCCTCAGAACCCAATGGCCAGCGAGAGTTTTCTGGCGGACCTCCAGGGGTTCCCCTTCACTCACACCACTGCGCCCCCTCAGGGTTAGGTCGTCTTCAGCCCCTGCTTCAGAGCTTCCCAGAAGCAGATTCTGGATGCAACAGCCAGGCCCCTTAGGCAGACCAGCCCCATATGGGCCTTGGGGATCCCCCAGAATTACAGCTCCTCTCCAGACTATCTCAACCCGGAGAAAAGGGATGCTTTGGAGGGTGGACGCTAGGGCCTGGTACCCCACTGTGGGCCCTGTCCTCCTCAGGCTCCACCCCCAAATCTCTAGAAGTTTCTCAACATCCCCCCTCCCCCACCAGTGGGCCAGGGTGGGCCCGGCAGCCCTATGGCAATTCTGAAGGTTGTCAGGTCAGTACCCTGGTCAGACTCTAGAAGGGGCCATTTCATTCTTCCCTCGGTTTGCCTTTAGGACACTGCTCACAAGATACAGTTTCTGGAGCAGGTGGACATCCTCTGCGAGGCCGCAGACATCGACGGCTTCTGTTTTGTGCCCTCGGACCTTCTCATCCGGGTAGTCGAGGTGAGTCCTGGAGCCCCCTGAGCAGGGCCAGCTGCAGAAGACTTGCTGGAGGGGAGATGTCGGGTGACCCTCAGGCATTAGCCAAGGGAAAGATGCCGGATGAAAAGGAGGGCCTTGTGGTGCCTCAGCAGGCAAGCGTAGGCCAAGTGAGGAAGGCTCAAGCTCTGCAGCTTAACGGAAAGTAATCCAAGGCGTTGAGCTGGAATCCTGATAAAAATACAAGGTAGTAAATCTCAAGGAAAGAGCAAAAGAAAGGAAAGGTGTGGTGTACGGAGGAACTGAAGACTGTGTAGACAAAGTCACTGAAAAGCAAACAGTCCTCCGGTAGCAAAGGGAGAGATGACTTGGCTCCCTGGGGACGCCACTGCTTACAAGGCACCATGCAGCACATCCCGATGTTGACGGCCCATTCCTTCTTCAGCTAAACAATCCCCTTGAGAGCAGGAGAGTCCTCCCTTCCTCGTTCCGGAGGGAGTGACAGGTCTCCCAAGGCGAGGTGCTCCAAAGTCCTTGTTGACCCATCAGTCTGTGCTGTCACCTGACACCTTCTCAGATCAGGGGCTGAATCCAGCCAGCCTTTTCATGGAGTCTTCCCTAGTCCTGCTCCTGACAGTAGACTCCCTCTCTCCTGCATTTTGCAATGCTGGTCCTATGAGCAGGGCCGGCTCGCCCACTAGGCAAACTAGGCACTTGCCTAGGGTGCCAGGAGATGCGGGGCACTGAATTGGGCTCCCACCCCCTCCCGGTGCCTATGGCAAATCCCTAGTTTGCCTGCCTCCCCCCTGCTGCCGCCCCTCCCTTCCTTTGTGCTGCCCCCGCGCGATCAGAGCGTCGAAGCCAGCCCGCTGCCCCCCTGCCCGCCCTTTGCCGTGCCCCCTCCTCCTCAGAGTGCGCCACACCTGGGCCTTACAGCCTTCGATGCAGCTGGTGCAGCATTTACTCCTTGGAAGAGCCCGCGGGAGGAGACTTTGCTCCCCCTCACTTCTGGTTCCAGTGGGAGTGGGGGCGGTGGGCAGGCAGCCTGCCTGGGGCACCACACACCCTTGGGCCGGCGCTGCCTGAGTCCCAGCAGAACCATTGGGTGGGGTCCTCTCTTCCTCACCAGTGGAGAATTCTGAGGTTTTAAGGGACAGACTTCAGTATGGGGCAAACGGGGGAGCTGCCCAGGGACCCAGGCTGGGTCAGGGAACAGACTGGGACCCTCGGCCACATGCAGAGAGCTGCCCTGGTTGCATCCTGGCTCCCTGTGGCCATCCCAGGTCAGGAGAGGCACTCTTGGTGTTTGCCCTGACAGGCCTTGTTGGCTCCTTCTTCTCAGGTCCTGATGCCGTGGATGGGGTCCAGCAACGCCACCGGGCGGAAAAGAACGGCTGAAGTCCTCGCCAGGATCTGCAGTGCCGCAAGAGTCATCTACCAAGTGAGTGGTGGACTCGACACCCCTGCTGGTTTGCCTTCCCCCAGGCACTCCAGTCCCCCCTCGATGCGAGGTGAGGGCTCCTGGCAACATGTGGGGCCAGATCCCTGCCCCAAACACCCTTTGGGTCTTCACAGCTGGAATTCAGAGCAGGGAGGTGAGGCTGGAGACCCTTGATACAGATGCGGGGGGGCTGATGCCAGACGATTCTTAGCCCTTAAAAGGGGGAGCAAGTCCGGTATTGGTGACTGCCTTTTCTTCCTGCTGCGGCTGCCGACAGATCTTGCGGGGAGGGGCTTTCTGTGAAGGAAGCCTCATTCCTCCCCCCTGCTGCAGCCCCAGCCGCTTTTGCAGAAGGCAGGAGATTCCAGTGACTCTCCAAAAATGGCCTCCAGGGAGGAGCTATGCTGATGAAGGGGCGGGGCTAGGCAGATAGGGCCGAATGTCATTCCGGTCACCCATGACCAGGGCAGGATCCTCAGCCCCCTTTCCCTGCCCCACTGTGTGCTCCTCCACTTTCTCCTCTCTCGATCCATCGTTCTCCCTGAGGAATGTCAAGTGGGCTGCTTTCACATCAAGGATGATCCATGGTCCAGCCCCTCATTCCCCTGTGCTCCTTTCCCCGTTTCCTCATGACATCGGCTGCTTTCACACACTTAGAGAATCCCCTCTCCTATCATAGCCCCTTCCTTCCACCCCAAACACCCCTGTTTCCCCGAGAGGACACTGTTGGCAGGAGCTGTCCCCCCCAACCGTGTCTGAAAGGGAAGCAGCGCAGTTGAGGGTTTGCTAGTCATTCCCTCTGTTTCTTGCTGGTGACCCCAAGGGATTGTGGGTCGGTGTGTGTCCCTCCCTGTGCAGGATGCAGCCCTCCCTCCACTCGCAGCCTGCAGTGCCTGCAGTAATCCAGGCCATTTTGCTCAGGGTGGTGTCGTGGACGAGGGAGCTGCACACAGAAGCACAACGGATGCGTCAGCCCCTCTTTGGACCACCCACCCTGCCCCCTCTTCTGTCCCGGCATTCCTGTGTCCCTCCTTCCACTCCTGTTCTGCTTTCCTTCCTTTTAGGCCACGGCAGAATTCCCAGTGATGGGCCAGCTAGTGGGATGCCTGACACTCTGTCTCTATGACTGCAGTGCGATGGTGGAGTATTGGGCAGCAGAAGGCCTGGGACACCTCTACGCCTTCGCTGCCCGATGTCGCGGTAAGAGGAAGGAGAAGGGCCCGCGAGTGGGGCCCTGGCAGTGGCACTCCTAGCTGCACCCACGGGGGTCGATCCCTGTGACGGCAGGTGGTGGAAGGGCTTGGGGGGCAGAGTCACGGGGGGCACTTGGGGAGCAGGCAGGAAAGTAGACCTTGTGGTGGGCATGGGGGGGGATCCTGGGAAGTTTCTGACCGGGGCCCCCCAAAGCTTGGAACTGGCTTTACTCGTAGACATAGAGACAAAGTTTGCCAGGATGCATTTCTCGTGCGGCTTCTCTCTGTGCGTCTATGGAGAGAAGGGAGTTGTGGGAGCTTGGCTTGCTCCTGAGTGCTCTTCTGTGGCAGGATGGGGGCTTCCGAGAAGCCCCCCTGCCCTCCCCTGAGCTCCCAGAAGCAGAACCCTTGGCGGCTGCAAGCCTTGCTCAGAGCTGGCTGTGCCCCTTCCAGGAAAGAACAAGGCGGAGCGAGAGACTCTGGCTCGGTTGCTGCGGAGAGAGGGGGAAGGTGAGGAAGACGAGAGCGAGGACCCCTTGAGGAAGCCTGGCGCCATCGCCCTGGTAATTATCCCCCCTCCCCCCAAAAAGTGCTGTGGAGACCAGGAAGCACCTCAGGTCATCCGTGGAGATGTTGCTTTGCCCATCAGATTCCCTGCCTGGCGAGATCTCAGGCCCCAGGGTGGGGACACGCCTCCCCCGCTCCTTGGGCGGCAGCCGGAATCCCTGCAGCCAATGGGAGCTGGCAGCGGATCTCATGCCCCCTGGCTCCCACCGTCTCCTCCTTGGAAGGGGGTGGAAGCATCTCTAAGGCAGGGGAGGCCGAGGCGCTAGAGACACCTGTGGCCTCAACCGAAGGCTTGGCAGAAGGGCTCTGTTTGGGGAGGGTGTTCCACCAGGCCAGGGCCAGACCAGAAAGAGCCGCATCCCCAATCGAGGCTGAGCGGACGTCTCTTGGGCCAGGGACTACCAGTAGGTGCTGGTCTGCTGAGCACAAGGCTCTCCAGAGCATATATGGGGGAGAGACGGTGCTGGAGGTACGCTGGTCCCACCTCCCCTCCTGGAAGGAGGTAGCCTCGGAGAGCCATGTCTGTGCAGCAGAGCAGTTCTCTGGCTGTCCTTGAGCAAGTCCCTCCCTTGGAAAGTCTCCTTCTTCATAGGGATCAGATGGGGTTCTGGGCAAAGGCCCTGCCTTGAGGAGGGGCAGGATACAGATGTGACAGGAGGCACTCATATTCATTGGGATTCCCCTGTAGCAGTCCAGAAGAAGCCCAGATCTCCTGGCTCCTGGAGCCCAAGAGCTAGCCTAGGAAAGGGGGAGAGGAGATGGGAGCCTCCACCCAAGCCAGGCCCTGATGCCACTAGCTGGAAGGTCCTCCTTTGGGGAGCCTTCTGCACACCTCAGCCGAGCTTCCTGCTCCCTCCATCCTTCCTCTCCCTTACCATTGCAGCTCTTCAAGAAGGTCCTCAGCCCGGAGGAGATCTCGGGCGTCTATCTCACCACCCTCGGTGGTCTCGTCAGGACGAACACCCTCAGCACCCACGCCGCTGTCTGCGTGGAAAAAGCCCTGAGAGCGTTCCCCTCCGTGTCCTTGAGGAAGGTGAGCAGCTTGGAGCACTTGCTGAGAGAGAGGCTTTCCCCCCTTCTGGGGACCGTGGGCGGCTCGCCTCCTGGTTCCTTCCCTGCGAGCTTCTTCATCTCACCTGGCATTCTGGAGGCGTCGGCCAAGCTGCCCTCAAGGGCACCTGACCCACACGACCTTTGGAATTGCCCCACAGTGGCCCAAGACGAGGATGCAGAGGAGATGCCCTTCCCCCCAGGAGAGCTGTCTCCCAGGGGTCCTTGTGCCCAGGAGGCTGATCAAGGGTCCCCCCAGTGAGGCTTCTTTCTGGAGGCTTTCCGTTTTAACAAAACGACCTCTGTGGCATTTGCGAGAACTCCCTAAGGGAACAGACGAGTAAATCCACCTTGAAAAGCTGCTTAAAGTAATGCGTAGTAACCCCGCCCTTCTCCATGGCCAACCCCCAATCGAAGCTCTCAGAGGAAAGACGTCGTCTCCCACCAGAAGCCCTTCAAGCCGAGGCCTGGGGAAAAAGGAATGCTTTTCTTCAGACCCTTAAAATGAAGACTGAAAACCCGTGTGTGGAGGAATGGAGCCAACCAGGTTCTGCTGTGGAAATGGCCCAGTAACGGGTGATCCCTCCACTGCATGCCTGACCCTGGGGGGTGGGGGGGTGCCCTAAGGAGGACCTCTGCCCAAGGCCTCACTGGGAGGAAGGAAGCAGTCCTGAAGGACTCTCCTCCCAGGCCCTCCAGAGCTCAGCAGCACTTGGAATTGTGCTCTGAAGCAAGTGACCATCCAGGGAAGACCATCCTGGAGAAGAAGGGCGCACAGTGAGCTCTTCTGATCCTGCAGCTGTCTCTGGGCTTTCCCTCCAGGTGTGTGAGATCGTGGGTTTCCTGCATGCCAATCTGGACTCCTTTCACCGCCGGTTCACCCATGATGACATCGGCGGTATCCTCCACCTGCTCCAAGACCATCGAGGGAGCGAGGTGGTCTACGCTCTGCTGGGCTGCTCCCCCCAGTGTGACAGGTACAACCCAGCAATCCTCCAGCGCCTCGGAAAGCCCCATATCTTCTCCAGAGGGTCCTCCTGCCACGTCCTCTTCGCTTCCCAAGGAGCACGGCAGTGTTTCGATCGCCACGTGGCCCCTGTGGGCTTCGTTTCTGAGCGGAGGCCTCCCCGTGGCTGTTTGTGTGGTTCTGGCCACGTTGCTGGGATTCCCTTCTGTCTTGGGAGGAGCTTCCGCAGGGTGGTCGAACCTGATCTATAGAAGGGGAAGGTCCTGGTCTGGGGGCTTCACCCAAGGAGATGTTCTCCACACCTTCCCCATCAGGGAAGCAAAAACTGTCCTGGCCCTGTGGTGAGCAGCTCAAAGTTTGCCAGAAGGCCCTGATCCGGGCGGGCAGGGGACTAGGCCAGACCAGCCTCATGCAACACCCAGATACGGGAAGGGAGAGCAGCAGCCCACGTGTCCCAAGCCTTCTTGCCTGGCTCCTTGGGTCAAGTTTGCTCCCACTGCATGAGCAGTCCTGTGGCTCCGTCCTGCCCATGGAGAGCCGCTTCTCCGGCCTCGCTCCCCGGATGTCCCCCTCTGGGGAAACCGAGCCGAAGGGAGAGCAGCAGCCCACGTGTCCCAAGCCTTCTTGTCTGGCTCCTTGAGTCAAGTTTGCTCCCACTGCACGAGCAGGTCTGTGGCTCCGTCCTGCCCATGGAGAGCCGCTTCTCCAGCCTCACTCCCCGGATGTCCCCCTCTGGGGATACCAAGCCGAAGGGAGAGCAGCAGCCCACGTGTCCCAAGCCTTCTTGCCTGGCTCCTTGGGTCCAGTTTGCTCCCACTGCATGAGCAGGTAAGTGGCTCCGTCCTGCCCATGGAGAGCCCCTTCTCTGGCCTCGCTCCCCGGATGTCCCCCTCTGGGGAAACCGAGCCGAAAGGGGCTCGTAGGGATTGGTGGGGGCTTCTGCCTGGTACGGGCAGCCTCCGCACCCCCTTCCCACTCTATTGGGGGTGCTGCAGAATCAATAGGGGGTGACACCGTCAGCACCCCGCCACTGGCCTGGTGAGCTACGGCCCCTCCCCTGTCCACCTCAGAAGTTGCTTGCCTGTGTCCCTGAGCTCCATATCGGAAGCCCCTTCCCTGGCCAAGAGGACACTGGCCCATTTTGCCAACTGAACTGGCAGCACTTTGGTCTCTCGCACCAGAGATGCCCGGGAATAAGACAGGCACCAGCACGTGCCTCGGGTGTTCTGTTCATGAGCTGTGGCACTAGCCAGCCTGCTTGCTGACCCCCTGGCAAGACCTGGTCTGGATGTCTGCAAACGAGGCTCCGATCCTTGCTTTTGGAAAGGGGACCTGGGCAGCAGCACCCTTGAAGGAGGGAGGGAGGGAGGGCCGTTGTACCCTGCCGTGTGTCCGCCCTGCTTGCGAGCCGGGGCTCATCTCCTCCTTGTCTCCATTCACAGCTCAGCGGCCACCTTGTGGGGGAAGCTGGTGGACCGGTCCTGCCACGTGGAGGGAGTCCTGTGTCATCTGATGGTCTGTTTGCAGGGACGGCCGCTCAAGCCACTCCTCTCAGCGGAGCAGATTTCCATCCTGCGCTTGGCGGTCAGTGTGTCCCCCCCCCCCGGAGATTCCAGCTTCGAGAAGAGGGTCCCACCCCCTTTCCCCAGCAGTTCCCTTTTGCTCGGGGCACGGAGGGGTCCTCTGCCAGCTCTAGAGCTCCAGAAGGGTCATGAAGGGCAGATTTGTTCCATAGTCTTGGAAGTCCAATGCGAGAGCGGGACAGCAGAACTGCAGCATCCGCATAGAAGAAGAGTGGGATCTGGAGGCTGGCTTGATGGGGAGGGTGGCAGTTTTGGACCAGGGAACCGGATAAATCCTTTCAGCATAAATTCAACCAGAAGGCTGCAGAGAACCCCCCCTGCCGGATTCCCGTCTCAATGGAAAAGGTTTCAGCAGACCTCCTTCCACACTGCAAGCGACTTGAGCACCCTGGCTGATACGAAGGTCGTCTGCCCCCATAGTAGACCCCTGTCCCTTGTGGATCCAGCAGACTCCTCACTCTGCTCTCTCCCTCCCCCTTTCCCCCTCCTCCTGCTGCCTTCCGAGCCTCTGAGGAGCATTCGCTCTGGGGTGGGGGAGATTCCCAGCCTCCCCCCCCCCCCCGCCCAGAGGACCAGAGGACCCCGACTGACAGCCCTCTTCTTTCCAGGCCGCCCACGTCTTCCCAACACTCCTCGAGCAGCCCCACTTGGGAGGCGTGCGCCTCCTTCTGAAAGAACAGTGGGGGGCTGCTTGCCTGAGCTGGCTCTTCTGGATGTCTCACCTCCATCGAGAGGTCCAGGAGGCCACTCCGAGCCACACGCTGGAGAGTGCCCCGGCTGAAGCCGAGAGGCTGGCCAGGTGAGTCCTTCTAGGGCTGTCTTGCGGCAAAGCCTCGCAAACGGGGGGAGGGCTGGGAACTGGGGGCCACATCGCTGTGTCTACATCTCCGTGTCGCTTCTGGGGGAAGCCTCTTTCCAGGGATTCCTAAAGTCCCCCTCTGGGTCCTTCCCCCCCCCCCCCCGAAGTGATGTAGCAACAGAACCAACGTTCCTCCCCATCCCTGCTACGAGATGGGAGAGGCCTGGGATCACGAAGAGAGGTTTGGTTCTGCTCCCAGGTCATCTGCGGGGACCCTCCAGCGGCTTCTGGAGCAGTTCAGACCTGAGGTCCTTCCCCAGGACAGCACCATCTGGGAGCTCTTGGGCCACGCAGACAGATTCCACCGTGGCGTGTCTCTCCTCTTCCGGTAAGGAAGGAGTGCTGGGGCTGAGTCCCTCCGGCAGGCCTGCAGGGGAGAGAGGGAGTGAGGCGGGGCAGTTGGACATGCTGGCCGTTTGCTTGGAAGCCATAAGTGGGGGTGGGGAAGGTGTTTCTCCTGGAGACCCTCCTAGGGTTGCCAGCCTCCGGGTTCTCCAGGAATCAGAACTGTTCTCCAGACTACACTGGTCCCCTGGGGAGAAAACACAGGTTTGGAAGGCAGCCTCTAGGGCGTGGGATCCCTGCCGAGCTCCATCCCCAACCCCCACCTCCAGACCTCCAGGGACTCCTGAGGACAGACGGGCAACTGTATCTGGAGACCTGCTGCCCTTCAGAGCAGACAGGGCCTGGCTTGGTCCCAGGCAGGATCTTGTGACTTGAGGGCGGGGGCGGGGGGAGAAGGAAGGGGCCCCGTGCAGCCCGGCAGCCCTCTCCCTCCAGACCTCCTTCAGTGCCTCGGCTGCCCCTCGGCCACAAGGCAGTCAGTGTCCTTTTCCTCCTGGCAGAGCCATGACTGACATCCTCTCCGAGGAGGAGCAACGGCAAATGGCGGGCTGTGTCATGGCCATTCTCAACGGCCATGACCAGCAGCTGAAGACCACCGCCATGACCATCTTTGCCGAGGTAAGCTTTCTGGGCCGAGGGGCTGGGGGGGAGCTCAGGGGTCCCCAGATGCAGCTCTCAGGCGAGGCCGGACCCTTGGGGCAGATTCCCTTTCCCTCTCCTCGAAGACAGCCGCAGGGCAGAGCTCTCTCTCCCCTTTCACCCCTCTGGCTCTCCTGGAAGCTTCAGCCTTCAGCACTGACCGCTCCGAAGGGGGGCAGAGGAGGAGCTCCAGTCCTTCCACCCTGGCTTCCCCTGAGACTGGTCTCCCCGCAGCTCTGCTGAGCAGGGCAACGAGGAAGTGCCGCCTCCCCTGCCAGCATCCCATGGCAGAAAGGGGAGAAGCTCAAGATTCGAGGAGACCTCCCCAGAGGAACCATCCCATTTCTATTCTCCAGCCAAGTCCTTCCCTGCTCAGTCCCCAGGCCGGGCCTTGCTCGGTTGGGTGGGCTTTGGAGAAGGATCTGGGGGAGGGCCTTTCCCAAGCCCAAGAGAGAGGAGATCTTGGGAGGGAGAGAAGCCTGTTGTTCTTCTGTGTTGTGTGAAAGGAGCAGCCCCTGCAAAGGAGGGAGCCTCTGAGGGTCCCCGGCTGCCGCCAGGCCATCGATGCGTCTTTCCTGGTCTTGCTTGATGGGAGAAGCTGGGACTGAGCCCCCGCCGGGTCGGTCTCTTCCCAGGAGTCCCTGAGCTCTGGTTCCTCCCGGAAGTCTCCAGCAGCCTCCAACGCCTCCTGCTGGTCGTGAGGAAATTGGTGCCAAAGCCAGATGCATCTGTGGAGGGGGGGTCACCTCCTGCTTGGAGGGCGGGGGGGGGGCCAGGCTGCACTTTATGACAGGGGCCACTCAGGGGATCTTTGTGTGAGTGTGAGGGCGACTGGTGTGAGGACTCCTTTTCTCACGTTCTCTGGGGCACTAAATGGCAGATCTCTCCTCTGGCTCCTTTTAGCTCCTCCGCCGCCCCTCTGTGACCATCGTAACAGAGGACGCCTGCCGCCATCTCAAGGCCCAGCTTTCAACCGCTGCCCTGCATTCGCTGGCCCTGGATGGCGTCCTCAACGTGGCAGAGGACCCACTGCAGGTGAGAGAGACCCTCCCTGCCGCTCACACCCACCCACGCTTTGGGGCACCTTTCATTCCCCACCCCTCCCTGGCCTGACCAAGAGCTCAGGTCTTGCATTGGGGAGCCCCCCAAGCAGAGCGCTGGGGGCAGAAGTGGGCTTTCCTCTTGCTCTTCCCTCCACCGTTCCCACTGGTGCCCACGTGCAATGACTCCTGGGGCATCTGGCATCTCAGGCACAGCTGGGAAGCGGCTGAAAACAGGCTTCCTCCTCCTCCTCCTCCTCGTTGTGCCGGATGTTGTATCTCCGTCTCTTCTGGCCCACGATCCAGCAGGAGCTTCTCCCGCAAAGCCCCTCTGGAAAGCGAAGAGGCTCAACTAGAGCTTGGCCGTGCTGTCGTGCCCCTGTCGCCCACCTTTGCCAGGAGGCTGGTGGAGAACCAGTTTGGTGCAGTGGTTAGTCGCCCGGACTCTGATCTGGGAGAACTGGACTGGAGTCCCCACTCCTCCACACACCCCTGCTGGCGTGACCGTGAGTCAGTCACAATTCTTGGGGAGCTGTTGCGTCAAGAGCAGTTCGCTCAAGAGCTCTTCCCGCTCCACCAACTTCATAGGGTGTCCGTTGTGGGGAGGGGAGGGGAAGGAGATGGGCAGCTGCTCTGGCACTCCAAGTGGAAGGTGGGGTATAAATGCCATCTGCTGCTGCTCCTCCTCCTCTTCCTCTTCCTGGTTGGGCTTGTTAGCTTCGTCTGAGGTTGCCCCTCTGGCCATACAGCCCAGCAGGGCAGCTTCAGGGAGCCGACCGTGTCCTGTCTCCTTCAGGTGCGGAAGCTGCTGCCTCTGCTGGCAGAGGCAGTGAGCAGCTTGCAAAAATCAGACCACCGAAAGGCCCAGAAGCTGCTCAGCCAGCTACACCGCTCAGTGGACATCTGCGGACCAGCTCTGGCAGCGGATGTGGCTGGCTGCATGCTCCCCCTATTCGACGCTGTAAGTCCGGCTGGGCTGGGGTTGGCCAGAGAGGTGAAGTTGGAGGGGCAGGGCGGGTGCTGGGGCTGCACAGCTGAAAGGGAGAGAGAGGGGATGCCGAATCGGGCACGTGAAACGGCTTGCCTCCCGGTGTTGCCATCAACAGTGCAGGTCAGAGAGGACTGGAAGCGGGTTCAGGCCCTGGGTCTGCCTGCCCTTCCCTGGGGCTTCGGGATGAGCCCTGTCAACAAGGCAGCCTCACTGATGCCCCAGACAGGAGGAGAGCAGAGGGATGGGTGCTCCAAGCTGGAATGGGGCAAAGAGGGACTGGAGGAAGAGGGGGTGTGAGCTGGTGGCCGGAATGCTGGGCTGGGCTGGAGAGAGCCGGGTTCCACTCCGAGAGGCTCGGCGGGCTTACTCGGGAGTCAGGCCCACTGAGCAGGGGGTCTCTCTTCCTCCCTCCTGCACAAGGCATTCTCGATGGCCTTGGGCGAGTTGCTTTCTCTCTCCATTTGCCATCCTTGCAGGGCTCGGGGGAGCATTAAAAAATAAGAGTCCCCCTGAGGCTCCTTGGTAGACAGGGAGTGGGCTCCGTTTGGAAAGTAGTGCATCTTCATTGGGGGAAAAATTGCAAATGCCCTGGAATGTCTTCTGGCAAAATCCCTGCAGGGATTGGAGAGGTAGACAGAACTGACCTCCAAGCTGGGAGGAAATTCACACTGTCTGCAACCTGCTTTCCCTCCACTGGAAGAAGAAATCAGAAGTGTTCCTTCCCAGAGCTGGTGAGGAAAAGGTCCCTTTGGATTTCATGTCCCCCCACAGAAATCCGCCCAGGCCCGGTCCTTCGCCATCACCATCTTCGGGGCCATGATGGAGAGGGGAGCAAGGAGGGCCCTGAAGGACCTCGCCCTCCGCAGCCTGGCGCCTCTTCTGCTGCACCTGCAGGATGGCAGCCCCAACGTTATCCAGGTGGGCACCTGGGCAGCGAGCCCCCGTGGGGAAGCAGCGTGGCTGTCCCTAGGAGAGACAGGAGTCTGAGGCCACGGCTCTCCTCCTTGCCCCTCCCACTGTCCAGGGGAGAAAGTGCCACGTTTGACCCTTGCCCTGCCCTCCTTCCCTCCTCCTGCAGGCTTGTTGGGGCACTCTGCCTAGAGTCGCCGTCCTCCTGGGGACCAAGAAGCTGGAGGGGCTGTTCCTGACGAGGGACGACTGGTCCCTCTGCCTTGTCATCGTAAGTCTTCCTGCTCTGCCTTGCCTGAGGCTTCTCCTTCTCGTTGAGAGCACCAGGAGCTTTGTGCGGAATGCATGCGGTAGCCTGATTGAGAAACTGTTGCTCTGGGATTGGGGACTTGCTCCTTTGGCCCCATCCATGGAGGCCAGCAGCATCTGGGGGTGTTTCCAAAGCGCACATCAGATGTTTGATAAGAGGTGGTAAGAGGAGGAAAGAAGATCCCTGGAAAGAATGTCATGTCTCTAGTCCCCCTTGGTCTTGGGATCTCATTCAAAGGGATAGAGTCCCTGTTTTCAGTGCCTCCAAAAAGAGGTCCAGAAGATGGTCAGGGGAAGGGGGAGGTGAGGAGAGGAGAGGCAAGAGGAGGAGAGGGAGAGGGGAGGGAATAAGAGGTAGAGGAGATAGAAAGAAGAGGAGGGGAGGCAGGAGATGAGAGGGAGGGGAGAGGGGAGGAGAGAGAAGGACAGGGAGAGGGAGAGGAGAGGAGCATCTCCTAACACAGAGATTAACTGCCTGGTTCCTCCTGGCTTCTCTCCCAGGCAAAACGGTTCAGGAAAGTCCCCCAGTGCAACTTCCTGGAGCAGATCCTGTGTCATCTGAGGAGCCCCCAAGTCAACATCAGGGTGGCGGCAATCAGGATCCTTGGTAATTCGACATGTTCCTTTTCCATCCAGGTCTTCCTAAAAGGAAGGTCTTTCTCTGAAAGCGGCAAGAGAGATCCAAAGGGCCGGTTCTTGATCAGTAAGCAGAGACGCCCTGGTCTTAGGGGCTTGCATCTTCTGAAGGCCCTTCCCCATAATTCCTGTGAAGTGGGTGCTGGCTACAGATGGTGAAATTCATGCACTCTGTATGTGGCCAAGGAGCCACTCCCCCCCTCCCCCGGCCTCACTGTCCTCGCTGCCATGGCTGGCCTCGCATGGGCAAAGGCAGAGTGTGGAGAGGGCATGCACTGCGGCGCCGTCACTGACTTCCACATGCAGAAGTCGGAGCGACGCAGCGGCTCACGCGTCTCCCTGCCTTTGCCCACACAGGGCCGGTGGAAGGCAGCAGGCGGCAGGGTGGGGCCGGCACTGCAGAAGAAGCTGGGCGGCATGCGGCCTCTTCTGGACTCCCAGGGGCCTCTCCTCCAGGGCAATATGAATTGTCCTGGAGGCAGGGCCTAATCCGCTATCTCCCCTGACCCACACCCTAGGCAGCAACCTAGGCCTGCGTAGTTGACAGGCCGGCCCAGACCACATGATGCGGGTCTTTCCCTGCTCTTGCTTAGGAGTTCAGTCCTGACACCTTGGACTGGTCAGAGGGCAGATGAGTGTTCCTGGGAGGAGGGACATTTCCCAGGCTCATCCATAAACTTTCTGCCTGGGTTCAGGAGGGTCCAATTTTCACTCCAGCTCAGTTTTCAAAAATGGAACCAGTTGAATAACAGAGTTGAAGAAGTCTTCCCCCTGTTTCTGACCCTTTGATCAGGAGCAGCAGAGGCAGCCCCCTCCCTCCTCAGGAGAACTGGGTCCCTTCTCCTCCCTTTGGCCTGAGGGGAGGTTCTTGTGGCGAGCCTCCAATTGGGGAATGAGGCCTTCCCTTCTCCCTCTCGGGGCCAAGAGCCACCCAGCTGGCTTTGCTCCTCATCCAGAGAAGCAAGAGGAGACTTCTGCCGAGGGGACACAGAAGCCACAAGCACAACGAAGCCCCCTCTCCCACCCAGCTCTTGAGGAAGGAGCCCTCCCCCTCCTTTTCTTAAAGGCAAGCAAGATCTCTGAGATTTTAGGCTGGACAAAACTTGCCAAGGGAAGGTCACCCGGCCACATCTGTGTGGCCAGCAGCCCCGTTCAGCACCAAGAGAATTGCCCTGCTTTGGATTGTGGCCGTGGGGTGCTCTCAGGGGAAGGCCCATGTCTGTGGCGCTAGGGAGGGCGCTTGCTTCCACCCACTCAAATAGGGAGTGGTGTGAGAGCCTGCGGATCTGCCTGCTACCCATGAGAAGAACAGTAATCCAACCGTTCACCATGTCCTTTTCTCTGCCTAGGCCTGGTTGGGCAGGAGACGAGGGACAGACGGAAGCTGGAGGTCATCGGTGCGGGTGAGTTTGCCTCTGCTTTAAGCTGAAGCCTCAGGCAGCCCAATCTTCCCTGGAAGGATCTCAGGGCCCTTCTCTCTCCCAAAAGGATCTCAGGGGCCTTCTCTCTCCAGGAAAGATCTCTGGGGCCTTCTCTCTCCCGGAAGGATCTCAGAGGCCTTCTCTCTCCTAGAAAGATGTCGCAGCAGCCTATGTAGTTCTCCCCTCCCTTCTGGAGATTTAACCCAAGTTCCTCAGAACATGGTTTGGTGCTCTAGCCAGTATCCCACACTGCCATTAGACTGACTGTCAGCTGGTCCGCTTTCTCCCCCTCTCTTCTGCTCAGAGCCCAACACCAGCAGTCCTGCAGGTTTAGCCAGGCCACTTCACCATTGGTGTTTCCAAGGAAGGGCTCTTGGCATCAGGGTGGGGGGGGAGTGTGGATGACAGGAGCCGGAGCAGCCCTCTTTCCCACCCGACTTCCCTGTCTTTTCCCTCCCAGCCCAGCTCCAGTGCTGGAAGTGAGCCCTGCTAGGAGAGGAAGCCCTGCTTGCCAAGCCCTCAGGCCTCCTTCCGCCCTCCCAATGGGACCCTCTTGGGTTCTCTTCCACTGCGTGACTCTTGACTCCTGCTCCCTTCCTTTCCTTCGCAGCCCTCAGGAAGATGTCAACTGATGAGCAGCCAACCGTCCGCAGCTGTGCCGCCCACACCATCGCCCTCCTGGAGGCTCTGCATGAAGGGCCCACCCCCAGATGGAGCCTCTGGGCACGGCTGCGGCGGGTCTTCAGGGCCTGCTGCTCATCCGCAGAAGGTAAGCCTTGCGGGGGTGGAGGGGTGGGGGTGGTGACTGGACTGTACCCGGAATGCACTCTGAACCTCCCTGCAAAATCAGCAAGACGACCTGTGAGTTCATGAAAAACCCGTCCCAGTTCCATCTCCTTCTCTCCCTTCTGTAGATGTCTAAACCTCTATCATCACCTCCCTCAAGGCAACGTTATCCACCGAGGATAGGACTGGACCTCAGGAGAGGAAGCGACCCCCAGCGGAAGCATCGCGGAGCAGGGGAGTATTTTGGAGCCATTTAAAAACAACTGGGTGGAACATCTAGGGTTGCCAAGACCCCCTGACAACGGGGGGTGGGGGCGGGGGGTCTTACTGGGATCACAAGGGAGGTCCAGGGGATGTCATCTCAGGTGTGCACCAGAAGAGATCTCGTCACGTGGCCAGAGACATGGAGGCACTCTGGTGTTTGGCAAAAGCCCCCCTGTATGTGTGATTTTTACCATACACTTTTCCCCAAATACCAGAGTAACCCGCAGCATCGGCCAGGTGGTGACATCCCTTCCAGTGCACAGTGCCACTTCCTTCCTGGCACCACCGGCCTCGGCCTCCTTTCCTCCCAGTCAGTCCCCCCGCTGGCCAGCTGATTGGCGGCTGGGGGAGGGTCCCCGGGGCGGGGTTTCCCCGCCTGTGGGAGGGCTTGGCAACCCTAACAGGACATAGAAACTCCACCCCCGGTGCGCTCCTGTATATATTTGCATGTCTGTCTGTCTGTCTTTCTGTCCCCCCATCTGTCTCTTCTCTTCCTGTAAATATTTACATGTCTGTCTGTCTTTCTGTCCCCCCATCTGTCTCTTCTCTCTATTCTGGGGTTCTGCTGAAGACCAGCTGGTGTAGATCCACGATGCACTGCAAGGGAAAAGGCTTCCTAAGTACGGATTCTTATAATGGAGGAAAAGTCAACATCACCCTCTGAGGGCTGTCTCCAGGCAGTGGTGTCCTCAGGGCGGACTGGCAGTTAAGAGCCCTGGGGAAAGCCAGAGACATCCCGTCCCCCCAGACAGAGACATCCTGACCCCGTCTCCCTGGAGAAGGCAGCCGGAACCTGCCAGCCCCCCCCCCTTCAGTGGGCAGCAGCCCTTCTTTTCGTCCACCTCTCCTAGGTCTGGGGGCTTTGCCAGGGAACACCTGCCCACTCAGAGTGTTCTGGCTTCTCTGCCCCATTGTGGCAGTGGGCACTCCCAGCTGCCTTGCCTAGGGGGATGGTCCTCTTTCAGCCAGGATGGCCCTAGCTGGGGACTGTGGCCGGCCATCGGCCCATCAGGACTCTTCCCCGGGGTCTAAAGGCCAGTCCACCCCTTGGGACACCGCTGTCTGGAGATGGGTTGAAGATGCATTGCGGGGCTGGTCTTCCCTGTCTCCCCTTTGCCCAAAGAATCCCAGCCTAGGAAGACTTCTCCCCAGCCTACTCAAGAAATCCTTTCCTTGATGGAAGATGGCTGCACTGCATCAGGCTGCGGGTTTTCTACCACCTCAGCCTCCGGTGGCTTCAGTAGGCAACCCCCTAACCCTCCCCCCTCTCTTTCCGTGAAGAACAGCATCCTCAAGGGTGTATGACGGCCGCCTGGAGAAGTCCAAGGCAATCTGGGTGGAACACCTAGGCTTCCCAGGGCCCCCTGGCAACGGGGGGTGGGGGCGGGGGGTCTTACTGGGATCCAAAGGGAGGTCTAGGCGATATAACATCATCACATGGATGGCACCATGCGGCCACTCCGGTGTTTGGCAAAAGCCCCCCTGTATGAGTGATTTTTACCATACACTTTTGCCCAAATACCAGAGTGTCCCGTAGCATCGGCCAGGTGACGACGTCACTTCCAGTGCACTCAGGAAGTGATGTCACTGTGTTGCTGGCAGCACCGGCCTAGGTCTCCTTTTCCTCCCAGTCAGTTCCCTTGCCGGCCAGCTGATTGGCGGCTGGGGGACGGTCCCCGGGGCGGGGTTTCTCCCGCCTTTGAGGAGGGCCTGGCAACCCTAGGAGGCGATGTCAAAGCCACCCTTGGAAAGCTCGGGGAAGGACCCCTCAGTGCTCTCCTTTGTATATCTGTAAATATTTATGTGTGTGTATATATGTATTTGTCCCTGTGAGTGTCTTAAATTGGAGGCTGGGGGAGGGGCTCTGGGGTGGGGTATTCCCTGCCCCGACGATCAACAGAGGCCAAAGGGAACTCCTCGTGGCCTTCTTTCCTGCCTGATGCTCTGGGAGGGAAGGGCCCCCCCCAACTTTGGAAGGAGCCTGAGGAGATGCAACATTTCCAATTAGAGGCAGCCGCAGAAAGAGATGGACAGATGGAGGAGCAGAGGAGAGGAGGATGCGAGAAGGTGGAAAAGCCAAATCGACAGTCGAGAGGGCTCCTGAATCCGTGGCTCTGATTGGCTGTGGGAAAGGAGCACGGCTTGCCCAGAAGGAGGGGAAGGAAGAGCCAAAGAGCAGGGAGGCTGCGTGGATTTGGAGGAGGGGAAGGGGTGAAGCCTCTGTGAGAGCAACACCAGCTGGCCAGTGTTGGAACTTTTCGTCCCAGGATTGGGAAGGACTGGTGCTCCGATAGGCAAATGACTGATATGCCCAATGGCAAGTCAAGCCTCTGGCTGAAGAAGGCTGAAACACCAAAACCAGTCCCTTTGCTTCTCCTCCTGCTTGTGAATGAAGGACTCCCGGAGGACTTGCTGGCAGGATTCCTCAGACCGCTCAGGAGCTGTTTATCCCAATATGGACCATGAAGAAGAGACTATGAAGAAGAGACTGACGCAGGAGTTGTTAGGACTTTCTTTATTGTCATTTATGTATGAATGATTGTTGTTACAATAGTAATCTTGCTCTATAATAACTACTTTGATACAGTTTTCATTTGTGTTGTGCGTCATTCCTCCCCCCCCCCCCTTCTCTCTCTTCACTGCCAGCAATGGAGACCACCACCCTCCTGCCGCCCGTTATTTGAGGGTGGGCACAAACTGGTCGCCCGTTTGGGGGCCGAGTAGGAATTTCCTCCCCTCCTGTGGATTGTCCCTGGCCTGGACGGGGTTTTTTGCCTGCTGCACCCTGAAAAGGGGGACAGGAAGTCCAGCGGTTTCAGTAATGCCCAGGCAAGAGGATTCCATGTCAGGCCCGTAGTTACAGTGGGGGGGGGAGGCCAGGCCACTCCATTCAACCCCCCTCCTTCCATCTGCACGCCCCCTCCACTGCAGGGCCTCCAATCTGCCCCCTTTGCTCACTGCCACTCGCCCCTCCTCTGAAAACTACAGCATTTGCTACTGTGGGGGCTTCAGATCCGCACGGAGTGGAGGGAGAAGCCTCCTTGCGGCTGGATCCCCCGGAAGGTTTACTGAGTTAGGCAGGTGAGTGGGGGACTGTCATTTTACTTGAGATGCAGGTTACTACCTCAGTAATCAGGTTCGCAAAGCTTCAAACGAGGACTCTGCAGCTTTGGTTTGTGCGTGCCTTCCACCCCCACAGGCAACCACAAAACACGACCCCCACAGTACCCCAGCGGATCCTACCCTCCCTGATGTGGTGGATCGATCAGTCCAACCTTCTTCAAGGGATGCCCTTTGTTCTGCCTCCTCCTACTGCGAAGGGCCCCACAGATGCCTCCAAGTGGGGTTGGGGAGCCCACATAGAGGACAAAACGGTCAGGGGCCTGGGGACTCTCTGAAAGAGAAAATTCCACACCAACTGCTTAGAACCGATTGGTGTACACAGGTCATTACAGTCCTTCCTCCAGCTCTAAGGGATCGTCATGTCCACCTCCAGGGTTTTTGTATCAGGAACTCCTTTATATATTAGGCCACACACCCCTGAGGTAGCCAATCCTCCTGGAGCTTACAGTAGGCCCTGTACTAAGAGCCCTGTAAGCTTGTAGAGGAATGGCTACATCAGGAGGCGTGGCTTAATGTGCAAAGGAGTTCCTGCTACAAAAAAAGCCCTGTCCAAATCACATAGAACAATACAGCGATTGTCTTTTATATCAAGAGATGAGGGATGGGGTGGGGGGGACACGATCAAGCTGTATTTGCCGTCTGTCCATTGCCCTTTGGAACTGGAGCATCAAGAACAGCATCTACCAGACTGGGATTCACCTACCAGGAGTGGGAACACTTTGGCGGATTCTCTCAGCAGACTCGTCTGGGTGATCACGAGTGGTCTCTCAATCCTACTTACCTCCACCGCATCTTTGCCTTATGTCAGTGATGGCTAACCTTTTCAGCTTGGTGTGTCGAAAATCGGGAAAAAGTGTAGTCTTCCTCGGGTCGCGTGTCACTTCACCATGTCACTTCAAGAAATATCAATAATTTGATGATATTTGCAGCCCCAATAAAGAAAGAGGGTTGCCAAGTCCAATTCAAGAAATATCTGGGGGCTTTGGGGGCGGAGCCAGGAGACTTTGGGGGTGGAGCCAGGAAACATTGGGGTGGAGCCAGGAACAAGGGTTTGACAAGCATAATTGAACTCCAAGGGAGTTCTGGCCATCACATTTAAAGGGACAGCACACCTTTTAAAATGCCTTTCTTCCATAGGAAATAATGAAGGATAGGGGCACCATCTTTTGCGGCTCATAGAATTGGGCCCCCTGGTCCAATCGTTTTGAAACTTGGGGGGGGGTATTTTGGGGAGAGGGGGATCCCCTGCCCCCACCTGGGGATTGGTAACCCTGCGGGAAAGGGTGTATCTTTTTTTCTTCCCGCCTTTTCTCCTCCAGCGCTTGCCAAGGGAAGCGAAGGGGGGCGACCCAATGCTCCCCTCCCCTTGCTCTTTTGCAACCCACACACAGCCCCCATCGCCCACCCCCTTCCTCCTCTTCCAAGCTGAAAAGGGCAGCTTGTCCATTAAATCTGAAACCCCGCCTCCGGCAGGCGGCCATGAGAAAGAGCGAGAGAGCAAAGTGAGAAAGATCATGTTGGTTGCAAAAAAACAAACAAACAAACAGGACCGGGTGGAGGAGGAGGAGGAAAAGGAGGGGGGCAGCCCCACAACAGGCCCAAGAGCGACGCCCCCTCGGGCATTGCACCCCACACACACTGCTGCAATGCCATCTCTGCCTCCCCCCCCCCCAGCCGCTCCGTGCAAACAAACGGAAAAAAACACGCCTGCCTTGCTCCTGCATTTGCAAAGCCCCGGCATTGCAAAGCCGCGACCTGCCGAGGAGGTCACTTCTTCCCCCCCCCTGCCTCTTTTTTTGCAATGCTCTTTTTTTCTTTCTTGCTGTACCCACCTATTTCCTCAGGCCCCGGGGAGGGTGGGAAAAGGGGGTTGCAAAGCTCGGCCCTGTTGCGAGGAGAAGGAGGCGCGTTTGGCTGCCTCTGCTTTGGGTGGGGGACGGGTTGCGCCAGGAGGCTGTCTCCTCCCACCCCCAGGTCAAGGCAAGGCGCTGGCAGTGTCGGCCAACCTTCCCTCCCACCCCCACCCCCAGCCTGGAGCCGGGGAAAGAGGCGGCGGCGGCCCGCTGCGCTGCTGCCGCCTCTTCTCGCCTTCACCTTAGCAGCTGCTGCTCCTCCGAGACGGGCTCAGCAGCCTCTGAAGGACTCACGGCTCACCACGCTCCTTGGTTTCCGGTGTGTCAGCCAAATTGCCTCGCGTGTCACCAGTGACACGCGTGTCATAGGTTCGCCATCATGGCCTTATGTGGACAAAAATGCCAAAGTCTCAGGATACATACACATGCAAGGATACATAGTTTGTATTTTCCCCATTATTATGTCCTATGGTGACACATGGTGACAATTGTAGTTACATTTGGGGATTTGGTGGCATTTAAATTCATTTCTATTGAATTTTTGGTACACAGAGAGTTGATTGTGTATTTCTGAGTGCCCGCTACAGTGTCAGAATGCCGAAGGCGCCCTCGGGCTCAAAAAAGGTTGGGTGCCCTGGATCTTAGAGCCAACAGCCATCTGAATACAAAACGTGATAACCTGGAGGGTGGCTTGTGAAAGAACAGGTCTTTCTGAGGTTCGCTTCTGGCTTTTTTTTTTTGGTCTTCTGTGATAAGACAAAACCCCACATGATCATCCTTCAACTGTTTAATCTGGCTATCAGGTCGTTTGGGGGCCAATTTGAGAAGCTGGATCTTGCCTTTAACAACCTAAATGGGGGAAGTTCTGCATATCTGTCCATAAAAACTGCTATCGCTCTTCTGGATGTGCTGTGAGAGAAGATATTGGATTTATATCCTGCCTTCCAAACCTCAGAGTGGTCCGACAACCTCCTTTACCTTCTTCCACCACAACAGACACCCTGTGAGGTGGGTGGGGCTGAGAGAGCTCTCACAGAAGCTGCCCTTTCAAGGACAACTGAAAGAGCTATGGCTGACCCAAGGCCATTCCAGCAGCTGCAAGTGGAGCAGTGGGGAATCAATCAACCAATAGCACAGCTTTATTGGCATAACAAGAGGGGAATCAAATCCAGCTCTCCCAGTTAAGAGTCTGCGCACTTAACCACTACACCAAACTGGTTCTGGGGGCCAGGGCTTTTCCCATTTACTTTTCTGCCCTCTACCAGAAGCTGAACGCTTCACTTTCACAGCTGCTGTGGTTATAGACAAATGCATTTTCTGAACACCGAACATAATTAGTGGAATGCCACACTTCAGTTTCTCTGGTCACACTGCTACTGTATTTTTGTGGCTGTTTTCAGATTCTGTTGTCACTCACGCTGAGGACTCCATGCAGTAAAACGGTGCTTCAGTTCTATAAATTCCACAAACCAAGCGTTGAAACGGGCTGGAAATCCATCTCTTTATGAGGGGGAACTCATCCATGCCACCTCAGTAGAGGCTTTGGCCACAATTCTCTCTCTCTTCTACTGAGAAACTTCTTAAGGTAATGAACTGGCTGTGCAGCACACATAAAGGTAAAGGTAGCCCCCTGTGCAAGCACCAGTCGTTTCCAACTCTGGGGTGACGTTGCTTTCACAACATTTTCATGGCAGACTTTTTACGGGGTGGTTTGCCGTTGCCTTCCCTAGTCATCTGCGCTTCCCCCCAGCAAGCTGGGGACTCATTTGACCGACCTCGGGAGGAAGGAAGGCTGAGTCAACCTCGAGCTGGCTACCTGAACCCAGCTTCCGCCAGGATCGAACTCAGTTCGTGAGCAGAGCTTGGACTGCAGCACTGCAGCTAACCACTCTGTGCCACGGGACTCATATTATAATGATAGAACTGACGATTTTGAGGAACCTGAGAAGAAAATGCATGTCTAGCGCTTGGCAATGAGTGTGTGAGGGAGACTTGGTCCCCCCCAGAGATTCCAGCTTCCAGATCAGTCCCCACTCCCCTTTTCCCAGCCAGCCTCGTTTCGCTGGGGGCGGTGCTAGATCTTCAGAAGGATCGTAAAGGGCAGATTTGTTCCATAGACTTGGAAGAAATACAATATAAATACAATTGGTTTCAATTGCAACAAATAAGAAGTTTGCTTGAACAGGACATTGAGAACTATGGAATAAGACAAGAACAAACAGAACTGGAGGGAGTGCTGCTTGGGGAAAATGAAAAGCTGATTTCAAAGACATATAAACTATTATTGCAATGGTCTACGGAAGATGAAGTAGTTAAATCACAAATGATAAAATGGGCGATAAATATAAATAAAGAAATACAGATGCAGTCATGGGAACACTTATGGAAGAACTCTATGAAACAAACAGACACCCTGTGAGGTAGGTGGGGCTGAAAGAGCTCTCACAGCAGCTGCCCTTTCAAGGACAGCTCTGCGAGAGCTGTGGCTGACTCAAGGCCATTCCAGCAGGTACAAGTGGAGGAGTGGGGAATCAAACCCGGTTCTCCCAGATAAGAGTCCGGGCACTTCACCACTACACCAAACTAGCTCTCATAACTCCAAATGCTCCAATAACTTTTTGTAAAATGCAAAGGAGAAGCACTGCCTGATGGTGGAGAAAGCCGTCAAGCTGAGACCAGTTGATGGTGACCTGGCAGAGGGTTTTTCAAGGCAACAGCTGTTCAGAGGTGGTTCTTCGTTGCCTGCCTCTGCGTAGTGACCTTGGACGTCCTTGGGGGTCTCTCATCCCAATACTAACCAGGGCTGACTCTGCTCAGCTTCTGAGACATGATGAGATCAGGCTAGCCTGGGCCACCCAGCCCAGGACAGGACTCTTCCTTATCCCCCCCCCTCCTCCTCCTCCTCCTCTGTGGCCTTTGTGGATTCTGACTCGGTACTATTTTGCATGCTTAATCACTGCCCACCAGCTAGATGTAACTCTGCTCACTGTACCCCGTTTCGTTGCCTGATGAAGTGCGCATGCACTCGAACACGGACCTTCTGAAGGAAACTCTCTCGGTCTTAAAGGTGCCTCTGGACTCCTGCTTTGTGCTGTTGCTGCAGACCAACACGGCCGCCCACCTAGATCGAGCGACATAGAATTTGATCAGATAGAGATGCTACTTAGCATTAGGGCTTCTTTTGTGGCAAGAACTCCTTTGCATATTAGGCTCCACCCCCCTGATACAGCCAATCCTCCAAGAGCTTACGGGAGACCCCATAAGAACAGGATCAGTCTCCACAGGGAATAATGGCGTCCCCAACAGACATTTCCCTCCCTCTTCCCGCCCTGCTTTCTGATGACCCTGAAGCGGGGGGAGGGCTTCCAAACCGGGGGGGGGGGGGATGACCTGCCTCCACCTGGGGATTAAAAAAATCAAAGGTACATAACCCACCGTGAAAACCAGCTTCTATTATTAAATTATACAAGGTCAACAAAAATAAACACAAATTCCACCATCTCTCTCTCTCTCGGCTTGACTTCGCGAACGAAGATTTAAGAAGGGTGCAGTAGTCCACGTCTGCTGCAGGCTCGCTGGTGGCTGACAAGACCAATGCGGGACAGGCAGATCCTGCCACAGCGGCTGCAGGGAGAAGTCTGATTTGGGGTTGGTGCTATAGCAGTGCGATTCTTCCTCAGTCTCCTTTTGTCCTCAAGACCAGCTATGCGTGCGTTCTCAAAGGAAGAGACAGCCTGGTGGATGGTGTGCCTCCATGCTTTACGATCTGAGGCTAGGTCAGACCACTGGTGATGGTTGTTGCGACAGGTGCCAAAGGATTTCTTCAAGGAGTCCTTGTACCTCTTCTTTGGTGCCCCTCTATTTCGATGGCCGGTGGAAAGTTCGCCATACAGAGCAATCTTGGGAAGGCGGTGGTTTTCCATCCTAGAAATATGCCCTGCCCAGCGCAGCTGCGTCTTCAACAGCAGTGCCTCGATGCTTGTAACGTCCGCCCTCTTGAGGACTTCAGTGTTGGTCACAAAGTCACTCCAGTGGATGTTGAGGATGGTGCGAAGGCAGCGCTGATGAAAGCGCTCAAGGAGTCGCAGATGATGACGGTATAAAACCCACGATTCGGAGCCGTAGATGAGGGTTGTCATCACAACCGCTTTGTAAACAAATTCATAAATTACAAAACAACCATAACTTTTAGTCCTTAATAGGAAAGGAAGCAATAGCACCAAGAGTCTTTCTTTTCATCCTATGGTAAAGCTTCCCATCTCATTCCATGAAATCCTGGTGTAATACTCCAGATGTTTAATGTCTGTCCAAAGATGCAGCCAATAATCCAAGTTTCCAACGACAAGGTCGTACCGAACCCTTGTTTCGCGGGAGCTTCTTCAAGCTGCAACAATCCTCTTAGCAATTTCTATTAAGTGTTAGGCCAAACAGCCAGCATATTTGAAGGAACACCATCTGGGGACTGGCAACCCTTTTTGACGCTCCTGAACATCTTAAAAGAAGAGATGGCTTTAAAAGCTACGTAGCTGCGGTTTAAACCTAAAATAGAATTAAAAATCCAATTCATACAATGCGGACATGTACAGAGGCAGGTTAACGATATTCCTCCCCTCCCAGGTTACCCACTTTTTATCTGTTGGGAAGTTCTGACCTCAAAATTATCAACCTACTTTACTCTCTAAGACAGGGGTGTCAAACATGCAGCCCGGGGGCTCAAATCAGGCCCCTGGAGGGCTCCTATCAGCCCCCAAGCAACTGCCTGTCATCTGCTTTCTTCTCATAAGAACATAAGAGAAGCCATGTTGGATCAGGCCAATGGCCCATCCAGTCCAACACTCTGTGTCACATAAGAACATAAGAGAAGCCATGTTGGATCAGGCCAATGCCCCTTCCAGTCCAACACTCTATGTCACATAAGAACATAAGAGAAGCCATGTTGGATCAGGCCAGTGGCCCATCCAGTCCAACATTCTATGTCACATAAGAACATAAGAGAAGCCATGTTGGATCAGGCCAATGGCCCATCCAGTCCAACACTCTATGTCACATAAGAGCATAAGAGAAGCCATGTTGGATCAGGCCAATGGCCCATCCAGTCCAACACTCTGTGTCACACAGTGGCCAAAAAATTTATACACACACACACACACACACTGTGGCTAGTAGCCACTGATGGACCTCTGCTCCATATTTCTATCTAAACCCCTCTTGAAGCTGGCTATGCTTGTGGCCGCCACCACCTCCTGTGGCAGTGAATTCCACATGTTAATTACCCTTTGGGTGAAGAAGTTCTTCCTTTTATCCATTTTAACCTGTCTGCTCAGCAATTTCATCGAATGCCCACGAGTTCTTGTATTGTGAGAAAGGGAGAAAAGTACCTCTTTCTCTACTTTCTCCATCCCATGCATCACATGCATTATCTTGTAAACCTCTATCATGTCACCCCGCAGTCAATGTTTCTCCAAGCTAAAGAGTCCCAAGCGTTTCAACCTTTCTTCATAGGGAAAGTGTTCCAGCCCTTTAATCATTCTAGTCGCCCTTTTCTGGACTTTCTCCAATGCTATAATATCCTTTTTGAGGTGCGGTGACCAGAACTGCACAGAACTCTTTCTCTCTTGCTTCCTTCTGCCTCACAGCTTGCTTTGCAAGGCTTGCTCAATTGCACAGGAGCTACAGAGGAAAACCTCTCTTTTCTCCATTGGCTGAGGCTCCTCCCTTGTGGGAAAAAAAAAGGGAGAGAGGAGGCAGAGCTTGTTTTTCCAGGCTCTCTCCTTTATAAAGTTGATATCGTTGCTACCTAATCTTAAACACATACACACATGGCCCGGCCCAACCAGACATGGCCCGGCCCAACAAGATCTCGTTTATGTCAGATCCCGCCCTCATAATGGATGAGTTTGACACCCTTGCTCTAAGAGCTAAAAGGAGTCTTCTTCTTGGCAGAAATGAGCTTCTATTCATATGCATGGAGCTTTTCTTTACCGCTTAAAGAAACATGGTCCTCATGCCAAATACAAAGAGAATCGAACACAGACCCACGTACCTGACTCAGGGAAATGATCTATAACCAGCGGTGGAAGGAAGCCCATCCTAGGAAGCTGTGGTTGGGGGGAGGAGGGGGGGTGGAGCCTCCCTTCGCCCTCCTCCATCCGTGATGAAGCTCCCTCCCAGCTGGGAGCAGAAGAGGAGAGGAGCTCCTTCTCCAGAGAAGCCCAGCCCATCCTGCCCGTTAATGGGCAGCCCACAGAGCAAACACCCCCTTCCTGCCTCGGAAGATTTGGACTCACTCTGATATAGGGTTGCCAATTCTCAAGTGGGGGCAGGGGATCCCCTGGTTTGGAGCCCACCCCCCCCCTCAGGGTCATCAGGAAGTGGGGGAGGGGGGGATGTTTGCTGGGCACTCCATTATATTTTATGAAGATTGATTCCCATATAGGGTATAAATGAAGAATCGATCCATGGATATCTGGGGCTCGGGGGGCTGTGTTTTGCGGAAGAGGCACCAAATTTTCAGCATAGCATCTGTTGTCTTTGCTTAAAGCACCCCCCAAATTTCAAATATATTGGACCAGGGGGTCCAATTCTATGAGCCCCAAAAGAAGGTGCCTCATCCTTCATTATTTCCAAATGGAGGGAAGGCATTTAAAAGGTGTGCGGTCCCTTTAAATACGATGGCCAGAACTCCTTCTGGAGTTCAATTGTGTTTGTCACACCCTTGCTCCCGGCTCCACCTCCAAAGTTCCCAGGTATTTCTTGAAAAAATGCTGTTGGGTGAGGATGAAAAATTGATTTCAAGGTTTTATAAGTTACTATTGAAATGGTCTACAGAAGATGAAGTAGTGAAACCTCAAATGATAAAATGGGCAATAAATATGAACAAAGAAATACAAATGGAGACTTGGGAACACCTATGGAAGAACTCTATGAAAATATCGACGTGTTACAACATAAAAGAGAATTGTTTTAAAATGTGGTACAGATGGTATATGACACCTAAGAAACTAGCAAAAATGAATAATCAAATATCAGACAGGTGTTGGAAATGTAAAAAACATGAAGGTTCTTTCTACCATAAGTGGTGGACTTGTGATAAAGCGAAACGGTTTTGGCAAATGACTCAAAAAATTTTGGGTTATGACATCAAGAGAGCACCAGATACCTTTCTGGTGGGCTTACAAATGGAAAGTTTTCCGAAACAAGATAGGACATTGTTGTGGTACTTGCTTTCAGCTGCAAGGACACTATATGCGCAAATGTGGAAGCAAGATAAAATACCAGAGAAATGGGACTGGATCTTAAAAGTGTTACACTGGAGTGAAATGGGTAAACTTACTAGAAACTTAAAAGACTGTAATTCAGAAAAATTTAAGGATGATTGGAAGAAATTTCAAGAATATGTTGAAAAACAATGGAAAGTTAAGAGACACTTAGTTGTCTTTGATAATAGTATCTGAACTTTTAATGGGAAGATAAAGATTTTAATATGGTTTTCTGATCTGATATGCAATTGTAAAGGTGGTTAGATTATGAGAAAAATAGAAGGTTAATTTTAATAACTTTTACTACATAGTCTTGGTTTATTTTGTGTTAAGATAACTAGAAGTGTAAGTGAAGATTCTATAATTGTGAATTTTACCTTTCTTTCTTTTTTAAGTACTTTAAGCACCGGCGGAAGTCAGGAAACTGAGGGTTGAGGGGAGAAGGAAATTTGTAATGTATTGGTTTTAAAGTATGTATATGGTTAAATATATTTCAATATGTTGCAAAAAAAATAAAATTTGTTTTACATTTAAAAAAAACCAAAGTTCCCAGGTATTTTTTGAGCCAGACTTGGCAACCCCACTTTGGAGGGAGGGAAGGCGAAGGGATGGATTCTTCTGCAAAGCACAATGTGGGCAAGAAAGCATCGCCTGTCCCTTTCAAGAGGCTTCAGAATCAGAACGGGGCAACTGACCTGCCCCGGCATTTATTCAGGAAATGCTGCCTTTGCCTTTGGGTTGCCAATCCCCAGTTGTGGGCAGGGGACCTCCTGGTTTGGAGGCCCTCTCCCACTGCAGGGTTATCAGAAAGCAGGGGACACTGAAAGTTCACTGGGCACTCCATTATAACCTAGGGGGACTTTCCTCATGGGGTATAATGGAGAATCAGCCGATGGATATCTGGGGAGCCTGTTTTTTGAGGTAGAGGCAACAGATTTTCAGCACAGCATCTGGTCAGTCTCCTCAAAGAAAGAACCCCCCAAGTTTCACAAAGATTGGACCATGGGATCTAATTCTATGAGCCCCAAAAGGAGGTGCCATTATTTCCAGTGAAGGAAAGGCATCTAAAAGGAGCGTGGCCCCTTTAAACGGGATGGCCGGCACTCCCTTTGGAGTTGAATCATGCTGGTCACAGCCTTGCTCCTGGCTCCACCCCCAAAGTCTCCTGGCTCCACCCCCAAAGTCCCCAGGCGTTTCCTGAGCTGGGCCTGGCAACCCCACTGGAAGAACCCGCTGCAGGCGGCAGTTGGAGGGAAGGTTCTAAATTCAAAGGTGTTGATGCCGGTTGCCATGGTTCCCTGCCCGGGCCAACGGACCCTCAGAGCGCATCTGGAGCTCCAGGGAGACAGACACACTTTGTTCAACTCCCAGCTTCCTTGCTCCAGAGTTGCTTCCAGCGGGACGCCCTCCTCTGTGAAGGTGGGGCAGAGGCTGGGCGCCCATTCTGGCCTTTCCTTTCTTCGTTGGGCCCCAGTCTCTCCCCAGGGGGCAGAGGGACCCTGGTGCTTGTGGGGCTGGAGGTCTGGCCAGGGGGCCTCCTCCTCCGCCCTCCCCTCCTGCTGGGTGGGGGTGCTTCCTTCTATGACTGGCCTAGAGGACCAGACCCTCTCTGCCTCACCTCAGGCTTGCAAGCTGCAGGGATGGAGCTTGGCTTGCCAACCTCCAGGTGGAAGGGGCAGGAGATCTCCTGGAATTACAGCTGCTCTTCAAAAAAACCCCAGGTTGCCCTACAGAAAATGGCTCTTTCGGAGGCTGATATTAATTCCCACAGAGGTCCTTCCCTTCTCCAAACCCCGCTCTCCCCAGACTCCACCCACAGTCTCCAGGAATTTGCTGACCTGGAGTTGGCACCCCTAGTGTCCTGTCCCTTTACCAGAAGTTTCGGGTGCAGAAAGGGGCAGCCAGAGCTTTTCCTGGAGCTCAAGAACTTCCCCCGTTTATTGCCCTTTGGTTCCCAATAATTTCTTCTCTGACCAAAAATGATCTTCCCCAAAACAAATTTCATCATGATCTTACTGACTTTTGACTTGCCTGATGTATAGAAGCACTGAGTAGCTATGCATTTCTGGGCATGCCTGCTCTTCACTGTGAAAAGCAATGTAAGATGGTTTGAAATATTGACAACGACCACACTCTATTTCCGATTTATCTTGTATAGACTTTTATGCTTCTGGAGAGACCTTGCTGTCCCCTTCATGGAAATAGTGCTGTCCCTCTGTTGTTTTGTCTTGCCTGTTGAGAAAATTTTAATAATAATAGTTATGTCTTCAGTTTTTAAAAAAAAAATTGTGGGGGGGGGAGAACTCCCCCTGAGAAATGCTGCAGATCAGACTGATCACAAAGGGACATCTGTGGAGGGACCCGTCCCAAATCTGGCAACCTGAGACCCCTGTTGGGGGACTGATTTAGGGGATGTCTTTGCCCTCCTTCTGGAGAACTTGCTGCAGTTGGAGGGAAGGTTCTAAATTCAGAAGTGTTGATGCCGGTTGCCATGGTTCCCTGCCCAGGGCTCCCAGACCCTCAGAGCCCATCCAGAGACCCCGCTTGCTTCAGCTTCTGTCTTCCCTGCTCACGGGTGTTACTGGAGGGACACCCCACACCCTTAAGGCCTGGGTACCATTTCTGATGCTCTGGGCCCCAGTTTCTCTCCCCAGGGGTCAAAGTCCACGTCCTTGGAACACTCACATTTCTTGGGCTTGGGATCCGGCCGCAGGGCCTCCAACCTCCCCTCCTTCTGCTGCCCTTTGAGGGCCCATGATGGTAGTGGGGGGTGGGGGGGAGGTTTCTGTTCCTCAGAGAGCAGCTGTGCTTCCTTCCCCTTGCTCCAGAAGGACCCCAGAGCCCAGTGGGAGCCCCTGCCTCTCAGGAGCCTTGCAACCAGGGTTCCCTCTAAGCTGAGCTAGGGTGAGCTGGCTCACAGATTTCTAGCCTCCAGCTCACACATTTTTGTCTTAGCTCAGGAAGGAGGACCCCCGAGCACAAGGATTTATGCAGTCGCTCACAACTTTAATGCCAGTAGATCACAAATTCTCACAAGACTCTGCAGCTTAGAGGAAACATTGCTTGCAGCCTAATTAAATGAGACATTGGTTCTGGTTCTGAGCCCTTGAACCCAGACCCTCTAGATGCCCCTATGGTATCAATGGGATCCCTCCTCAGAGCTCTGTCAAAGGGACGGGACATTTGCATGAACCGAGGGGTATGTGTATGTATGGGGGAGGGGGAGTGCAGAAGAAGGAACCAAGGGCTTCAGACCTGACCAAGAGTCCGCTGGAACTTCCATCGGACGGTTAAAATGGACCTTCAGGCTTTGATCCGTAGCTCTCTGAAGTGCCCTTCCACTGGCTAATGTGAGGCGGGTGCTCCAGGATCAGACCCGCATTCTGCCAGGATGGTGGCTGAGGGTCTTTGGGCCGGTCATTCTCTCTCTCCCCCAGCCAATCGGACGGGGCTGTCTTGAGGAGCCCAGAGGGAGAGGGAGAATGACGTCTGTCTGTCCCCTGAGCTCTTTGGAGGATGGGTGAGACGGGAAGGTGCTCTGCGGGCAGAGGGACTGAGGGCTGGCTGGGTGACCCTGCCTCCTCTCCTGGCAACAGCCCCCTGAACCCTCCTCCCCTGCCTCTTCCAGATATACCTGAGGAAGACGAGATGCCCAGTCCTGTCCCCTTCTTTGCCTGGGGAGAGAAAGTAGAAGAGGTGCCTGTTCCACCGGCGCCTTGCCCCTCTCTAGAAGGTGAGTCCCCCTCCTGTCTTGAACCTCGGCAAAGCTCCTGCAGCCCAGACTGTCACCAGCAGGCAGAAAACACCCTCTGCCCCAAGGCTTGTGTGAATGGGGGAGGCTGTCCTGGCTGGGGAGCACCAGATTCCTCCAAGAGCGCTCTCTTGCCCGAACGGCCAGCCTGTGACAGAGACGGAGAAGGGGGTGCTCTGCAATGGGAGAGGATCTGCAGACCTCTCTCAGCCCTCTCTGGTGGAAGGAAGCCTTGAGAGTTAAAGTGGTGGATGGCCAGTATAAGTCAAATAGGGGGGAGAAAGAGACTCCGGTGAGTAAGAAGTGGGTCTTTCCAAAGCCTTTTGGAGTTTCCAGCAGAGACAGGGCCAGTTTGTTCTTTTTCCCTTCTTCCCTTGCCGCTGAGACTCATAACTGTTTTGTGTCTGTGTTAGATGCTGTGACAAGAGTAGAAGATCTGACTCTTGAGAGTGAGGCGCTGAGCTTTGTCCGCTCCTTTGTTGTCAACGTCAAGGAGGTATTCACATTCTTGGCCTCCTTCTATGCACTTTGGAGATGTTTAGACTGGAGGTTCCACATAGTCCTCTCCTCGAGGAGGGCTGGCTGAAGAAGGAGCCAGGAATCGGGGAGAGACAGAAGGGGGCAGACCCCTCAGAACCCAATGGCCAGCGAGAGTTTTCTGGCGGACCTCCAGGGGTTCCCCTTCACTCACACCACTGCGCCCCCTCAGGGTTAGGTCGTCTTCAGCCCCTGCTTCAGAGCTTCCCAGAAGCAGATTCTGGATGCAACAGCCAGGCCCCTTAGGCAGACCAGCCCCATATGGGCCTTGGGGATCCCCCAGAATTACAGCTCCTCTCCAGACTATCTCAACCCGGAGAAAAGGGATGCTTTGGAGGGTGGACGCTAGGGCCTGGTACCCCACTGTGGGCCCTGTCCTCCTCAGGCTCCACCCCCAAATCTCTAGAGGTTTCTCAACATCCCCCCTCCCCCACCAGTGGGCCAGGGTGGGCCTGGCAGCCTTATGGCAATTCTGAAGGTTGTCAGGTCAGTACCCTGGTCAGACTCTAGAAGGGGCCATTTCATTCTTCCCTCGGTTTGCCTTTAGGACACTGCTCACAAGATACAGTTTCTGGAGCAGGTGGACATCCTCTGCGAGGCCGCAGACATCGACGGCTTCTGTTTTGTGCCCTCGGACCTTCTCATCCGGGTAGTCGAGGTGAGTCCTGGAGCCCCCTGAGCAGGGCCAGCTGCAGAAGACTTGCTGGAGGGGAGATGTCGGGTGACCCTCAGGCATTAGCCAAGGGAAAGATGCCGGATGAAAAGGAGGGCCTTGTGGTGCCTCAGCAGGCAAGCGTAGGCCAAGTGAGGAAGGCTCAAGCTCTGCAGCTTAACGGAAAGTAATCCAAGGCGTTGAGCTGGAATCCTGATAAAAATACAAGGTAGTAAATCTCAAGGAAAGAGCAAAAGAAAGGAAAGGTGTGGTGTACGGAGGAACTGAAGACTGTGCAGACAAAGTCACTGAAAAGCAAACAGTCCTCCGGTAGCAAAGGGAGAGATGACTTGGCTCCCTGGGGACGCCACTGCTTACAAGGCACCATGCAGCACATCCCGATGTTGACGGCCCATTCCTTCTTCAGCTAAACAATCCCCTTGAGAGCAGGAGAGTCCTCCCTTCCTCGTTCCGGAGGGAGTGACAGGTCTCCCAAGGCGAGGTGCTCCAAAGTCCTTGTTGACCCATCAGTCTGTGCTGTCACCTGACACCTTCTCAGATCAGGGGCTGAATCCAGCCAGCCTTTTCATGGAGTCTTCCCTAGTCCTGCTCCTGACAGTAGACTCCCTCTCTCCTGCATTTTGCAATGCTGGTCCTATGAGCAGGGCCGGCTCGCCCACTAGGCAAACTAGGCACTTGCCTAGGGTGCCAGGAGATGCGGGGCACTGAATTGGGCTCCCACCCCCTCCCGGTGCCTATGGCAAATCCCTAGTTTGCCTGCCTCCCCCCTGCTGCCGCCCCTCCCTTCCTTTGTGCTGCCCCCGCGCGATCAGAGCATCGAAGCCAGCCCGCTGCCCCCCTGCCCGCCCTTTGCCGTGCCCCCTCCTCCTCAGAGTGCGCCACACCTGGGCCTTACAGCCTTCGATGCAGCTGGTGCAGCATTTACTCCTTGGAAGAGCCCGCGGGAGGAGACTTTGCTCCCCCTCACTTCTGGTTCCAGTGGGAGTGGGGGCGGTGGGCAGGCAGCCTGCCTGGGGCACCACACACCCTTGGGCCGGCGCTGCCTGAGTCCCAGCAGAACCATTGGGTGGGGTCCTCTCTTCCTCACCAGTGGAGAATTCTGAGGTTTTAAGGGACAGACTTCAGTATGGGGCAAACGGGGGAGCTGCCCAGGGACCCAGGCTGGGTCAGGGAACAGACTGGGACCCTCGGCCACATGCAGAGAGCTGCCCTGGTTGCATCCTGGCTCCCTGTGGCCATCCCAGGTCAGGAGAGGCACTCTTGGTGTTTGCCCTGACAGGCCTTGTTGGCTCCTTCTTCTCAGGTCCTGATGCCGTGGATGGGGTCCAGCAACGCCACCGGGCGGAAAAGAACGGCTGAAGTCCTCGCCAGGATCTGCAGTGCCGCAAGAGTCATCTACCAAGTGAGTGGTGGACTCGACACCCCTGCTGGTTTGCCTTCCCCCAGGCACTCCAGTCCCCCCTCGATGTGAGGTGAGGGCTCCTGGCAACATGTGGGGCCAGATCCCTGCCCCAAACACCCTTTGGGTCTTCACAGCTGGAATTCAGAGCAGGGAGGTGAGGCTGGAGACCCTTGATACAGATGCGGGGGGGCTGATGCCAGACGATTCTTAGCCCTTAAAAGGGGGAGCAAGTCCGGTATTGGTGACTGCCTTTTCTTCCTGCTGCGGCTGCCGACAGATCTTGCGGGGAGGGGCTTTCTGTGAAGGAAGCCTCATTCCTCCCCCCGGCTGCAGCCCCAGCCGCTTTTGCAGAAGGCAGGAGATTCCAGTGACTCTCCAAAAATGGCCTCCAGGGAGGAGCTATGCTGATGAAGGGGCGGGGCTAGGCAGATAGGGCCGAATGTCATTCCGGTCACCCATGACCAGGGCAGGATCCTCAGCCCCCTTTCCCTGCCCCACTGCGTGCTCCTCCACTTTCTCCTCTCTCGATCCATCGTTCTCCCTGAGGAATGTCAAGTGGGCTGCTTTCACATCAAGGATGATCCATGGTCCAGCCCCTCATTCCCCTGTGCTCCTTTCCCCGTTTCCTCATGACATCGGCTGCTTTCACACACTTAGAGAATCCCCTCTCCTATCATAGCCCCTTCCTTCCACCCCAAACACCCCTGTTTCCCCGAGAGGACACTGTTGGCAGGAGCTGTCCCCCCCAACCGTGTCTGAAAGGGAAGCAGCGCAGTTGAGGGTTTGCTAGTCATTCCCTCTGTTTCTTGCTGGTGACCCCAAGGGATTGTGGGTCGGTGTGTGTCCCTCCCTGTGCAGGATGCAGCCCTCCCTCCACTCGCAGCCTGCAGTGCCTGCAGTAATCCAGGCCATTTTGCTCAGGGTGGTGTCGTGGACGAGGGAGCTGCACACAGAAGCACAACGGATGCGTCAGCCCCTCTTTGGACCACCCACCCTGCCCCCTCTTCTGTCCCGGCATTCCTGTGTCCCTCCTTCCACTCCTGTTCTGCTTTCCTTCCTTTTAGGCCACGGCAGAATTCCCAGTGATGGGCCAGCTAGTGGGATGCCTGACACTCTGTCTCTATGACTGCAGTGCGATGGTGGAGTATTGGGCAGCAGAAGGCCTGGGACACCTCTACGCCTTCGCTGCCCGATGTCGCGGTAAGAGGAAGGAGAAGGGCCCGCGAGTGGGGCCCGGGGCATCAGCGTTCCAGGGGCCCTGGCAGTGGCACTCCTAGCTGCACCCACGGGGGTCGATCCCTGTGACGGCAGGTGGTGGAAGGGCTTGGGGGGGCAGAGTCACGGGGGGCACTTGGGGGGCAGGCAGGAAGGTAGACCTTGTGGTGGGCATGGGGGGGATCCTGGGAAGTTTCTGACCGGGGCCCCCCAAAGCTTGGAACTGGCTTTACTCGTAGACATAGAGACAAAGTTTGCCAGGATGCATTTCTCGTGCTGCTTCTCTCTGTGCGTCTATGGAGAGAAGGGAGTTGTGGGAGCTTGGCTTGCTCCTGAGTGCTCTTCTGTGGCAGGATGGGGGCTTCCGAGAAGCCCCCCTGCCCTCCCCTGAGCTCCCAGAAGCAGAACCCTTGGCGGCTGCAAGCCTTGCTCAGAGCTGGCTGTGCCCCTTCCAGGAAAGAACAAGGCGGAGCGAGAGACTCTGGCTCGGTTGCTGCGGAGAGAGGGGGAAGGTGAGGAAGACGAGAGCGAGGACCCCTTGAGGAAGCCTGGCGCCATCGCCCTGGTAATTATCCCCCCTCCCCCCAAAAAGTGCTGTGGAGACCAGGAAGCACCTCAGGTCATCCGTGGAGATGTTGCTTTGCCCATCAGATTCCCTGCCTGGCGAGATCTCAGGCCCCAGGGTGGGGACACGCCTCCCCCGCTCCTTGGGCGGCAGCCGGAATCCCTGCAGCCAATGGGAGCTGGCAGCGGATCTCATGCCCCCTGGCTCCCACCGTCTCCTCCTTGGAAGGGGGTGGAAGCATCTCTAAGGCAGGGGAGGCCGAGGCGCTAGAGACACCTGTGGCCTCAACCGAAGGCTTGGCAGAAGGGCTCTGTTTGGGGAGGGTGTTCCACCAGGCCAGGGCCAGACCAGAAAGAGCCGCATCCCCAATCGAGGCTGAGCGGACGTCTCTTGGGCCAGGGACTACCAGTAGGTGCTGGTCTGCTGAGCACAAGGCTCTCCAGAGCATATATGGGGGAGAGACGGTGCTGGAGGTACGCTGGTCCCACCTCCCCTCCTGGAAGGAGGTAGCCTCGGAGAGCCATGTCTGTGCAGCAGAGCAGTTCTCTGGCTGTCCTTGAGCAAGTCCCTCCCTTGGAAAGTCTCCTTCTTCATAGGGATCAGATGGGGTTCTGGGCAAAGGCCCTGCCTTGAGGAGGGGCAGGATACAGATGTGACAGGAGGCACTCATATTCATTGGGATTCCCCTGTAGCAGTCCAGAAGAAGCCCAGATCTCCTGGCTCCTGGAGCCCAAGAGCTAGCCTAGGAAAGGGGGAGAGGAGATGGGAGCCTCCACCCAAGCCAGGCCCTGATGCCACTAGCTGGAAGGTCCTCCTTTGGGGAGCCTTCTGCACACCTCAGCCGAGCTTCCTGCTCCCTCCATCCTTCCTCTCCCTTACCATTGCAGCTCTTCAAGAAGGTCCTCAGCCCGGAGGAGATCTCGGGCGTCTATCTCACCACCCTCGGTGGTCTCGTCAGGACGAACACCCTCAGCACCCACGCTGCTGTCTGCGTGGAAAAAGCCCTGAGAGCGTTCCCCTCCGTGTCCTTGAGGAAGGTGAGCAGCTTGGAGCACTTGCTGAGAGAGAGGCTTTCCCCCCTTCTGGGGACCGTGGGCGGCTCGCCTCCTGGTTCCTTCCCTGCGAGCTTCTTCATCTCACCTGGCATTCTGGAGGCGTCGGCCAAGCTGCCCTCAAGGGCACCTGACCCACACGACCTTTGGAATTGCCCCACAGTGGCCCAAGACGAGGATGCAGAGGAGATGCCCTTCCCCCCAGGAGAGCTGTCTCCCAGGGGTCCTTGTGCCCAGGAGGCTGATCAAGGGTCCCCCCAGTGAGGCTTCTTTCTGGAGGCTTTCCGTTTTAACAAAACGACCTCTGTGGCATTTGCGAGAACTCCCTAAGGGAACAGACGAGTAAATCCACCTTGAAAAGCTGCTTAAAGTAATGCGTAGTAACCCCGCCCTTCTCCATGGCCAACCCCCAATCGAAGCTCTCAGAGGAAAGACGTCGTCTCCCACCAGAAGCCCTTCAAGCCGAGGCCTGGGGAAAAAGGAATGCTTTTCTTCAGACCCTTAAAA